>NW_013528137.1:1197846-1245339 GCF_000836215.1 Papilio polytes | reverse complement strand
CAAGCTTTTCATGCATTTCTGGGGCAAAGGTATTGATGCCCCGTGAAGTGGTAAAAAGGTTAGAAAAGTTCGCCTTTGAAATACGGGTGCTATTCACCAAGTACTACAATATTCAAACTGTATGACGGCTCTAAAGTATCTAGAGAACATGCCCGCAAATGCGCCCACTGCAGATAGTGGAAACTAGACTGGCTTATGGCCGCTTCTCATGCGCATCTTTTTACGTCCGAGCAATATTTTAAATTGTATTTTCTGTAACTAGGAGTGGTTTCTTGTGTTTTATTACGAATCGCCGTAAAGTTTGAATGGCATTGTAGAATGCCATCAAAGTGTTGAGACGAAACTATTCGTTTAGACTTCTAAAAGAAGGACTTTTAAATATCTTTCCTAGCAAAAGCTGAAATTGTTACTTGGAATTATGTTATTTAGAATTTTTCAATTAGATTGTAATCTCATATTAACGGAAGGAGTTTTTAGTAGATTTTAAAATAATTTCATAGCAGCGTTGGATTGCAATTAAAATATATTATAGCAGTGCATTTCCAATTTAATTGAAGCTTTTAAACTCCACTAGCGATAGCGAGATGGTTTTAAACGCTGAAATATTTCTGTCTCTTATTTTTTTAAAAATCCAGGTCAATTTGTTAGGCACTCATTTTATATTGCTTATTGAAATATGCATCTAATACTTCATACAATTATCTCATATCTTTATTTTCTTATTTTTATATATAACATATTTCACATGATTTTTTATTAAAAAAAAGTAACAATATATAAAACATATATATAAAACATATTATATAAAAAAATAGAAGTCCACCGGTTGCGGAATCCGGTGACTCAAGCAACCAATAGGAACCTCCTCACTATTCGTGCGGTTTCTAAAATAACCGCCTTTTGAATCGGGCCCTTAATCCCTTAATACTTCATTATTATTATAAGATCGCTATACTCTTTTCAGTAACTAGTTATACATACTATTAATAATTTATACCCAAAAATGTAATAGTTCAAAAAGTATTTAAATGTTAATTAAGTCATTATCAAGTTGACGAAGGGTCGGCATAGTATGTGCTGCTCTTCCATACATTTCTATCAGCCGTCATATCTGAATCCACTTCCTTCTTATGCATATACTTTCTTCGGCCTTCCTCTTCCTTTCTAGCCATCCACATTCATTCTTAACATTTTCTGGTTTATGTCTTCATCGTCTCGTCGCTTACTTACTACGTGCTACTCATAATAAGCAACTTAGCTGCTTTTCTATAAAAGTTTGTAGAATTTACTTTCAACATATATTTTATCAAAGTAAAATAAAATGAGTAAAAGTTTACCACTTGAAACTTAAATTGCGATCTGATTTCGCGGCGCACTGCAGTCTACGGAGACACATTGTAATGATTGATGTGCCCGAGGGAACTGTCGATAGTCGTATTAAACATAGTTAGTGTAATATTATTAAACAAAATACACGTTTAATGTATTCTTGTTTTTATTATGTTTTTTCACATGTAAAATTTGAAACTAAACTCTCGTGATTTTTTAAACAAATTCCCAAAACGTATGTAGTGTATTTAGTTTAGAAGTCTGTTTTGTTTCTTTTTTTATTTCAGTTTATACAAATGTAATTTTCTGACGACACAAGTTTGTTACCACGTAATCCTAGAACGACTGAACGGATATGAATAAAGTTTGAAAAATAGATAAATCACACTCTTTTCTAACTTTTTAATAGCACCCAAACGAAACCACGGGCAACAGCTATGATGAATTCCAAAAAGCAACTGCGACAGAAGTCATATTGTTAAATGAATTTGCAAGGGAATGGGAACGCTCCCGACTCGTTTACTGGCTGATGAGATTTTTAACGAGCGGAAAGGGCACGACGGTCGGAAGCGCAATTTACATTTAAATTTTCACGACGACCAATTGCATCAATTGCCCTTATAATTACTTTATTACGAACTGAAAGTTTTAGAGCGTTTGCCTAAAATCTGTTTGTGCAAACCTTCATAATTGGACAACATTTTTATAAATTGCTTTTGAAAGACCCGGCGTAGTTAAGGTTATTTTAATCTACACTGAATGACTTCTGTCAATTTATTCATCACATAACCTAAATTTACCTCTATCCAAAGTAACTTTTGCGCTCAACAAGGACGTCAAAGTTAACGAAAGTTTTTACATTCTTTGTGCTTATTCGTTGTGTAAGGTAACTAAATGAAATAATTCAAATAACTTTAAACCTTTATTGATTCTTAAAACTATCTTTACAGTTATCACTAAGGTAACTATTGTTTATTTACCAACTACGTTGACTATGGACGACAATGTCCGTTGAACCGAACGGCTCAGAGGTTAACAAAGAGTAGATCATTAGGCAGTGATCGTTCAAACTTATTCTATGCACTGACATAAATACAGAACCGGCTGATGCTTGGACGTGACACCTTGTGTTCGAGTTCGAGCTTCCATCACTACTAGCGACGTCAATATGGCGAAAATCAATTAGGCACAAGTTATCACGGCTTATAGCCTATCTAGTGGATGATAATGTCAGTAATTCTATGTCTTTAAAATTACTGTTTTCTTATAAATTGCATAAAAAGAGTCTGTTATACAGAAAAATCTATATAAATAATATTTAAGAAAAAATAAAATGTAAATTAACAATAAAAGTTTCGAAAATGTAATTGAAAATACATAAAGACTTGTTTATAAATAAGTTGCATATATACAAAGACTATTTATTACTACATATATTTTGTTGGTGGCTTAATATCACTTTAAAGGAATAAATAATTTCGATAAAACGTAAAATATCAATTTGTGTACATAAATAAAACAGGCAAGTTTTATATCAGCGTTTGTTAAAAAATTATCCGAGCGTTTCATATTTATAATGTATTTCTTTCAAAGAAACTACGTGATAGTTTAAATTATATTTGTAACAACAAAAAACATTAGAATAAACGAATCAAAGACTCAACTAAAGAAGGACCCTTGATAGATCTGAAACTAGTAGGCGCCGTCACCGGAAGATCAAGCGTGAGTTGAACTTTAATTCGTTGAAGATAATGTATCAAGAAAGTTTAAACAATTTAAACATTAAAGTGTAAAAAAAAGTTGGTTTCTAGCACACTAGCTATCACATTCAATACTAAATTATTAATCGTCAATCCGTCCTTACTTCGCATATGAAGAATGTTTCAAAAGAACAGGGCGAGTCGTTCCATTTAAGACCTTTATCATCTCGGTTCCAGAGTTCCAAGCAATTCTCTTCTTCACCGTTCTCGTATCTGAAGTTGTTGGGCTCGCCAGCATTCCAGTTAACAAAGGTAAGTGGTCTTCCATTAGCCATCCAAAAGAAGTTCCCCTCTTCGGCCAAGTCAGTGCCTGATGTCCAGAAGTGTTCACGTCCGTACCCTGTAAATAGAGATTTCTCTGTTAAAAATATTTATTCTTAAATTTAACTGATACTAGACATACTACGAGTAGTACGTTTGTTACTAAATATGAAGAAAAGATTGGTCGTTTAACAAAACCATTAACATTAAATCTAAATTGCAAGTAACACATTATAGCGTGAATTCTTTTTAATACGATTTTTAAATGTATACAAATAGGTTAACATACCCGAGTCTTTTACGTATTTCTCTAGCCTGTCGTTTTCTTCTTGTGATGAGATGGAGGCGAGATGCATCCCGTGGAAGCGGCAGTACTGCTGCGCTTTGAACCAGTTCGCCTGGAATGTTACAATTTTAAATGAGTACAATTCCAATGTGACAATTTTAAATGAGTACGATATCCATGTTACAATATTTAATTAGCGAAGATGCAATGTTACAATAATAAATTACTGTTGATGTCGACTGTTGTAAAACACTGAGTGTGCAATGTTTACATAGGGTTCCTAAAATTTTACTAACTATTTTCACAATCAAATGAAATATCTGTGTAATTTTACTACATAATATAAAATGTTCATCTCCTAAATCCAAAAGGGCGCAACTGGAAATTCGATTCCTGTTCCCACAATTAAACTTTGACATTTGTCAACGATGGCTCATTATTTTAACGACAAATTAAGACTAACCTTGAAGAAATATCAGTTATTTTTATATAAGAAAAAGAAAATCTATTTTTAGATACTCTTCAATTGAGTTCATTATCCATTACTAAGTTTATTTTTGTACGTTGTTATATGTTTATTTTTTTTTACGTTAATCAAATAATTGAATGTAAAATATTAATTTATCAGATATTTCCCCTTCCGTGCGATTGATCTACTCTTTTCTTACACATATGCTCAGTATATGTCTGATTCGATAAAACTATCCGTTCGTTATTTTAGAATATCCTGTCTAACATAGAAAATCTAGAAATTACTAGTCGACAGTGTTGTGCAAGAAATCCGCCTTAGCTTGTCCCAGGTTGCGTAGATTTACCTAAGACGAGTGCGTTAGTACACAAACCTCAATCATCTATTGGTTATACGATTACATTACGGGATACACAAGATTGCTTTACAAGTGAAGTAAATCCGATATTCTTTAAAAATAGTTTATAAGTTATGTCTATACTTTAGTAACATTATAACGAGAAAAGATTAGTATTTTTGGATTTTTGTATGTATTGAAATAACTCAAAAACTACTGGGCCGATTTTAAAAATTCTTTCACCATTCAAAAGCTACGTTATCACTGCATATATAGCCTATACTTTTTTATTCTACATGGAGAAAGTCGCGAGGAACAGCTAGTTGTTTATTAGTTAGATTGCATTAACACCTATCTATGGCCATAGACGCCATAACTAATATGCTATAATTACACGTTATTTTTATTTTGTCACTGCTGCGTACACCGGCTTCACATAGTACAAATGTAACGCCTATCAAAGTTCCTACACTCGTGAGTCGGTCATGTAACCTTTAAACTATAGTGGCGATGTAACAACCTTTAGACGCGGGTCACTATGTTAATAAGCTAAGCAAAGGCAATGCAGATGGTTGGTTTCTTATATTTGTATACATGGACAATTATACACACAAAGAAAGAATTTTATTTGACATTTAGGTTAAATGATAGCACCATAATTTTACGAGAGCATCGGTGGCTCAGTGGTTTAAGCACTTGACTTGTAATCTATAGATCTTGGGTTCGAATCCCGTCATGTACCAATGTGATTTTCGATTTTTCGAATTTTCATATGTACATAATTTACCCGACGTTCTTACGGTGAAGGAAAACATCGTGATGCAACCTGCACATATCGGCGAAGAAATTCAAAGATATGTGTGAAGTCAACCAACCCGCACTGGGCCAGCGTGGTTGACTATGGCCTAATCACCCTAATTTAGGGTAGGCTCCGAGCCCCTCAGTGGGGACATATAATGAGCTGGTGGTGGTGGTGACCATAATTTTATATTGCTCTACTTCTAAGTTGTATCCTCGTGTGAAATCAGTATATTTTGATACTCCTAACGATTCATTATAGACTGTATGACAAATCATGTATTTCTCGATGCCTTATTGCGGTAAAAAGGGTTACCAAACTGTTGGCTCTACGAAATTAACTACGAGTCTTACTTAATATAGCACCTTTGCTTCACGTGTCTTACTTTCTTAGCAAAAAACATCATCATTACTCGGCATACGTACTGGAAATAATAAAATCATTGATTTTGAAGTGTTCAAGATGTTATTTTTTTATTCTGCTTTAAACAAACTTTCTATAGTTAACCTAAAAAGGTGAAAAAAGCGTGTTTTTCAATCCGCAGTATACAAAATATCAACGAGCAAAGAACGTATTTTTCATTCATAACGCATATAATCAGCAAGCAAATCTGCAAGTACAGCAAAAGTTGCGCTTGCAACAAGGAAATCACGTCCGCGTAGAGTTGAATGGAAGTTTATTCCAGCTAAACTGTGACGACCTGGATTCCTGAGTACATTGCTGAGGTTTATTGCATATAGACTTTATGCCACTATTGAGAATAGAAGTTGCATTTTAATATTTGTTGTTGTGCTGTGGTTAGATTGATACAATGTTTTACAAAGTGTCATCGACCTCTAAAATCTGAGATATTGCTTTTTTGTTCAATCACATTTGTTGTACCTAAAATGTAGCAGCAAAGTGATTCAATTATGACAACTAGCTTACGCCTGCGACTCCGTCCGCGCGGAGTTCTAAAATCAAAAGTTCTTGTGTTCTTCCAGACTATCCCCTACGTCTATGCTAAATTTCATCCATAATAAACAAACATCCATATCCATCCATCTATACTTTCGCATTTATAATATTAGTAAGATTAGCAAGATTGAATGGCAATACCAATAGGTGTAACAACTTTCACTCATTCAAATATTGTTGAAATATTGAAACTGCATTCAAAAATGTAATGTTCGTTCAACTAATTACAACCAATTCTGTATTTATTTTACCAAGACAAAAATAATTTAAACTCTGAAGTCTACAATTGCGTGATAACAATACCTGTGCTGTGATTAATTACCGTTGATTTACAAGCTTTATTATTTAGTACTATTTATGGAAGCAATGAATAATTAATAATAGGTGGTTAATAATGTTCCGATGACAGGCTTAAATATTTTACCGTGCAGTTGTATTGTAGATGTATAATTAATCAATTATGCTATAAATCGATTATTTTATTATATCTGTTGGATTAAAAAATCGAGTGTTTACTTATGGGGCCAAAATGATAAAGGCAACCAATCGATTTTGAGGTAGGAGAATTAATAATAAAAAACGTGTTTTTTTAGAAAAATGTCATACGTTTGTATATTTTGATAAAAAGCAGATTTTTTTTTGTGTTTTATGCAAAATAAATTTTGAAAAGTCGGTAGTGATTTATATAGCGGATTATTTCTGGCAATAGATGGCGCTGCATTTCATAGTCGTTTGATGTCGAATGTCAAAATAAAATGTTTTGTTACATATTATAGTTTTTGCGGTTGTTTTAGTGGTGCATTGAGTCGAATTAAGAATCGTACGCTCGGTGAATTTGAAAGAACCGGTCTCTTTGTATTATTACGTCGGAATAGAATGAAAGCCGTGGGAATGACGCCCACTGCGGATTCTGCATTGTGCACTGCGGAGGTTAACTTCCGGAACTCTTCAAAGTTAGCGCAAAGAATGTTTTAAAAAGGTAAATATGTCATGTGTTTGCTATTTTTAAAATGAATGGGACAAGAATGTTTGATTTTGTGGAATACATTAAAGTTGTAAATTACTAGGGAAGAGACTTTCTATACAAGCAATATTTTAAAATGTTATTTATAAAATCATAATTTTATTTAATAAAAACTCCTCTGACATAGAACTATAAAACGTGGTTGGATAAGTTAAACTTTCTAGGGTGTTGTTTTATTAAAATTAGCGTGTTAATGATGCTCCTATACGAATACTGAAAGTAAAAAAATAATAAAGGTGTCAAAAACGTTAAGAGTGTCAGCAGATGCTCGACGGATGTCTGTACGGGCGTGGTAAACACTTAGGATGAAAGAGAAAGCTGTACAATCAATCAAACACGCCACACATCGCACAACACTGGTGTTTAGTGATGGGAAGTGTTTTTTATGTTGATGGTTTTGTAATATAAAATGGATGGGAATATAAACCAGAAAGTGTTAAGATTGATTGTGGATGGCTACAAAGGTAGAAGAAGACCGAAGAAAGTATGGATGGATTGTGTGAAAGAGGATATGCTTAAGAAGGGAGTGGATTCAGATATGACGGCTGATAGAAATGTATGGAAGAGAGAAGATAAGAGCAAGTTGGTGATGAAGTTAATGATGGTTTTGTAATTTGATTTTGTACAAATAACCTAAAAAGTGAAATTGAAAGCATGCTAGCCATGTTTTTGTATTGACAATAATAACCTAGTTGTTGCGGCAAATAGTAAATTATGTTTCTATAACAAACATATTAGAAAAAGTTTGTAGAACCTATCCTCGGGGCTTGAATTTAATAAAAAATTGTCAGCTATTTCTAACGTGTTATTAAATAACGCTTACAGTGTTATTATTTGTCGATTCCCAACACTAGTTACCAATGGATACGTAGTGATGTAACGATGACGTTGCGACGTCTTTTGATGACCAATTGTTGTTGGAGAACTTTGTTATTAGTGTTTTTATGCTGATAAATCTACAGATATAACGTTTAAATTCATATATTTAAGTTATAGTAAAAACATTTGTAATGATGATCAAAATTTGATGTCGGTTTCAAAACAAGAGAGTTCTTTTTCTTACAAATACAAATAGTTAAATTTTCCTATGAGACATATTATCGTGTAAAACTGTTTTAAGTTTAAGCAGTTTATGATCACTTACCATCTTACATTCTTTGCCTTATTTGTAAAATCTATGTACACAATGTTTGGATGTAACCATTTATTACAGTTACTTAATAATAAAATTATATCGCAATAAGACGCGGCCTTTTGCGGTTGCGTTACAAGACAATCATCATTTAAAATAGGATGTAATAAACTACGAGGTCAGAACGTCTCCTTGCGTTTGTTAAACCGAATTGAGTTCATTTTCAAAGTGATAAATTTCTCAGGGAAATTACAAACAGACGGAATATGGTTATATAAAATTAGTCTTGTACGTTTGAGAAAAGAATGTTATTCAAAAATTTGTTTCCGAAAAGAATTTTTATTTATATTTGTTAAGCTAGCGCTTGACCACTATCCCACCTGAAGAAAGTGACGATGCAGTAATATTTTATGACTTGTGTCATATTTTTAAGATCGTATTACATTGAAGGTGTTACCGAATCGGAAGTATTACTAAATTGGGATAGGAGAGACAGATAAGGTTTAGAGTCCTTCAAGGAAAGAGAATACTCTATTTTTTCAGGCCTGTAACAATATACTCCCTGTGATGTTGTTGATGTCCAACGTCATCGGATCAACTAACAGTAGGACATTCTCTATTTGTTTTTACGTTTCTTATAAAACAATTAACATTGTCTAAATACCTTAAAGAATATTCCTAGATAGTACCGCTTTTCACCACTCTTCAACAATGGCATGGTCCATCTTGTCACGCCTAGTTCTTCCTCATTGCAACTCGAGCATTCTGAAACATCATAACATGACAGTGAGATGATTTTATAAAGATACAGCTGTTAATTGCGACTTCATTCTCGTGGAATTAAAAGATAGTAATAAGCCTATGTTATGCAGTAATATTGTAGCTTTTTAATGGTGAAAGAATTTTTAAAATCGGCTCAGCAGTTTTTAAGTTTTTTTTTTATAACATAAGGTGGCAAACGAGCAAGCGGCCACCTGAAATCGCCAAAATGGCGAAGCGACCGCTGCCCATAGACATCCGCAATTGCAGATGTGTTGCCTACCCTTATCCGACGGAGGAGGAGACGCACATAAAGAGGATATTTCCCCTTCCTATGCATCTCCTCCACCGTCAAATCCACTTCCTCTTCCCAACCTCTCTTTATAAGAAAAGGGTGGTAAAGGGAAAGGGACTTAAATTAGGCCTCCGGCACCACACTCACATCAGACGAAACACGGAATTGCTTCCATTTCACGCCTGTCTAAGTTTCTGAGTTATTTCAATACATACAAAAGTTCAATAATACAAATCTTTCCTCTTTATAACATTAGCACAATAAGACAAGACAGTTTATATGTTCCTAGAGTAAGATTTAAAAAAGGAACTTGGTCCTTGAAAATTCTAATAAAAGTAAACATAAATTTAAAGAAGTACAAGTTTAAATTACCATTTAATTCATCATTCTAAGCATGATTTTAAAAGTAAGAAATTATCGTTAAAATATTTATTAATAAGCGAATAATTGATTATTACTGTCTAATAAATTAACAGTCATTTTGCAACTAGATTTGGTGCCAATTAGATATCGAAAAAACATTAATATGTGCTTTGAAATAAAAAAAAACATCTCATTCGCTAGCATTGACCTTATGAAGGTGTAGGTTTTTTTATTTAAATTCTTAGTTGCCAGTAATTCGAATATGTGATTTAGTTGGCAGTAATTAACCTTTTTTCTAATGAAGCTATAAAATTACACATGCGACAAACAGGTTTTTATTCTGTATGTTTTGTACGTTTATTTAACGCACATCCAGGTTATGAGAGACAAGGTCTAAATTAAACATCTTTAGAGCACTATAACGCTGTTTTTTTTTTAAATAGTTAATAGACAAAGTAAAACTTTACCTGCCAACAATGTCAATGCATTTTAAATAGTTATAAAAATATTTAGATCATAAGAAATACGTCACATAAGCTGAATAAATTACGAAAACAAGATATCAAATATCTGGAACATATAGGAACATTGTAATTGTTTGAGAAAGAATTTCAGTTTTCAAATGTTTTGTCAATTGTCGATATTATATTATTTAATTCAAATTTCATTCGCGACTTGTATTAAATTTGACGTAAAATCTCTGAACTGTCATTACTTAACTTCGAAAACCTTATTGCTGCGTAAAGATATTCTTATTATTCACCACTTACTGTATTATATAAGGACAGTAGATTTAACAGATATCCAGAAAACAAAGTCTAAAGATAATAGAAAGCCTTAACATCTGAAATGTAACTATACAATAACAATTACCACAATAACGTTATGTCGTGTGTCTGTAACAGATCGCATTAATCCTTACCAATTTTACTTTTGCAGCTGAAATAGTTCCTATTTTAAATGCATAGAGACTTAATTAGCATGCGCAAAATACGTATAACATGTAAGAGTAACCTCAATTGTGCAAATGACGCTTGCAACTAATGTCGGGAAAGTTAAGCCTAATGTGTGGGGTCTATGAATAATAATTGATTTGTTATTCATCCGTTACTCATCATTTCTATAAATCAAAAACCGATCCATCAAAAAAGTTACATCTATATAATACGATATGTAACTCTTCTCGGGTAGTTTAAATATCAATTTGTTTTCATAAATAAAAGCAACTGTAGGAATAAACGGTTCAAAGGCAGTTCGATGACTTAATTGCAAATGTGTATTAAGAGAGCCGACTTAGGGTAGGGCGTAGCAGGTCCGTCCAGGGCGCTGGACATGAATGGCTTTGCCTTAATATCGATAAGAAGGGGGCGCCTTAGATCTCGCTTAAGAACTAGTAGTACTATGTATCAAGAATGGAAGGTAAAGGAAGATGAAATTATGTACATTTATTATTACCACCTAATTGAATACGGCGTCTGTTTTTTATCTGTACAAGAATATATTAAATTATAAAGGTTAAAATGAACATACATCCAAGCTTGTTACAAAATTCAGAAATCATGACACAATTATCTCGGTCGATCCTTCATTTTTATTGGCAGATGACACATGAAGGTATTAAAATTGAAACAAGTAAATTCAGTGTTGACTTTGGGTTTTTATTGATTGTGTAAACATGTTGCTCGTGACATGTAATCGATTATGGTTCACAATAAAGCCAGTGAAGTTATCAGGAAGAGATTGAGATAATACAATTATTTTGTTCTCATACATTCAGATTTACTTTAATGAATTCTTTGTTGTATAAAGATCGGTGTTTTTTTTTTACTTTTTGGTAAAAGACAGCGATATTTCTCTACTCTCTATCTTTTATTGTAAATGTTATTCTAATTGACTTTTAATTTTACATCCGTTGTAGTCTTTTGTTATAATTCATTTGTTTCATTAGGAAAACAAATGAATAACAGAAGCCATATTTTACGTATTACAAATATTGTGATTGAGAAACTCTCCTCTCATACTATTGATTCGTCGCCTACAATTTATATTTTTACACTGTCGTATGATTGCAAATATATAAAAACATCGCCTTGAGGATTTTGACCCTATCCTTGCCAACAATTTGACGCACATGAGTCATACGCATAGCACGATGACATTAAAATATCGCTTCTTAAAACCTCTAGCAACGCGACTTGAGTCACGTTTCAAATGTTAATGTCAAGATATCATTGTCCTGAACATTGAACATAAAAGTATTAGAGAGTAACATTTCCTTACATGGTAGATACAAAAGAACTATCAAGTATACATGGTGACTATGAAACTCCCGATTTATGGCTCATGCTACTTGGAATTTGATTCGAATTCTACGAGTAGTTCTATCATATTCCGTTTGGTTTTACGATCAACATTGAAATCTGTAATATGCATGTTTTCAATTTAGATCTCCCCTAACACCAGTAAATTCCTCTGAGAATATTTTTATTCAAATGGCACGAATAAAAACAATTAAAGTTCCCTCATTTCGATATAATGATGTAAATTATGTGACGAATATTATCTTTGGAGCTTATAGGTATCCGGAATCGAATCGATGTCACGAACTGTGAGTAATACAAATATTTGCGTTTCTGTTGAGCCGTGTGTATGTTGGGTAAATCTCTTGTTATTACATGACTCAAAGGAGAAATTAACGAATTCTTGATGATTAAACATAATACAAACATAAAGCCATAAAAACCATAGAGTATACATACCATAGTAATAAAGACAACACAGTTATTTTAAAGGAAAACCACAGAGAAAGTGCACTAGATCATAGAATTACCAGCTATCGATATGCTTTTAGAATTTCATACGCACATCTGACGTTCTTACGGCGAAGGAAAACATTGCATGTTTATATCTAAGAAGAAATTTAAAGAAATCTGTGTAGTCGCCCCTTTGTAGGGGAGGGTAAGCTCCGAGCCTCACACACATACTGTAGTTGATGTGACATATAATGTTTATCCATACATCCATGCATAGACATGAAGTTGTCTTCCAATGACAAATTTTGTATGAAACCCACGGTTACGCAAGCATAGTAGGCGTTTGTTTGCATGTTTGTTAAGCGTTACTAGTCAAATCATTTTAACACCATGACCCTAAATGAGTCACATATTACCTGATTTCGAAATGCTGTTGAGAGACGTCGGGAAGTTGACTGTCATCGTGTCTGCTATCCAACTCATCACGATTAGAACCACGCACAAACGTTTGTACATTTTGTATAGTTTTTTTTACACTTTTTAAATTTTGTTTTAGAGTTTTGAGGTTAAAGATTGAGGTTAGCTGTAATTATAAATTACTAATGAGGTTGACTTGTATTTTTAAACTATAAAAACTTATTTAAATACTTTTTCATATAACAGAACCAAATTCGATGACCATTTGTAATCATAAATGTATATTTGAGCCACTAATCTGTTAACAGATAATAACGAAAAGTTTATATTTTCATACGAAGTTCTTGTTTTTGTTTGTGTTCTTGTTTTGTTAGGATATTATTCGAATTATGAATTAATAGGTATACATAATTTACTACATGATGTAGTTATCTTTAGAATTACGTTAGAAGTTGTGGGCAACAAATTGCGTTACTTCAAAAAATAAATATAAAAGCCATAATATTAATTAATTAATGTATTTGGCGTAGAACTAATTGAACCTAGATCGTTCGCGTATTACATTATAATCATTCTCACATTATGTTTGGATGGATGTGATACAAGAATAATAATTTAAAACTGAAGGTATTACTTTACAATACGATTTTTAATTTTATTTTTATTTCCTGTCTTAAAGGTCTTCGTGCATATTTGCAAGCCAATTAAAATATTTTTATTAATACGAAGTACAGATTAAATCAGGACTTCCGAATGAAACTGATATCTTTACGTCGATCATTTTATAATTATGTAGTTTTACTCTATACGTGCTTTTTTGTCCTTACTTTTTAAAACAGAATAATTCATTGCGTAATACAGATCACAGATTTTGAGTTTGCAAGGCAATAAAGGATACGACCGATTCTTTTTATTCAGAATTCAATTGTTTTTTATTTAGCTAATTGACAGAAATCATTGAGACTCACAGAGAGATAGAGTAGAGGTAGCTCAAGTACTCTACTTAACACAACCGGAAAAAATATCACTTAGTTTCAAAGAAATACTGAATTCTCGTTTTAATTGAAATCGTTAAATATAGTTGGGTAATAAAATGATATACTTAACCGTATGCAATAAGCTAAAAAGGTTAATTTCTGTGGCAAGGTCCTAAGGACCTTTGTATTATTATTAAGTTGAATAGGACCTAAAGTATTTCATCATAAAGCTAAATGTCAAAAGAACATGTTCAATGTGATTTTTGTTTAACATTTACCAGGAAACGAAAAAAAAAGTTACGATCGTTTTTTTCTCTTGAATATAGAATATTGATCATAAACGAGTTTATAGAAACTTGAAAAGAACATTGACCGTTGTTTCCTTGCTACGGTTTACTTGACTTGTTAAGGAAGAAAAGGGCATAATAAAAGATCCCAACGGACGTCGCAAGAGAAGGGACAACTGGAAAAACATCTAAATTAGACGGCTAATTCTAAACCTACCGCTAAGGAATCATTAAACGACACTTAATGCACTTATTAGATTAAAACCAGATCATTAGTAGGTCAAGTTAAAAAATAATAAAAATAGACAGTTTTTTTAGACTATACAAAAACTGGACTAAGAAGTATGTAGTACATACAACTTTTTAGCAAGACTGGTAAGGTTGTAATGTAACATATCTCGGAATGCGACTTGCGCTATCGAATATCGATGTACGCAATCATTCGCTGCATTCTACAAGACGTTACAATCATTAAAGATGTTAAGGGCATAGACAATAACGTTTAAGTATAATAAAAACCTACTTAGATTTATGATGGTGGTCATAAGTCAAATTTAATTATTACAGCTCACTAGCTCCGTCTGGCAATATCAAAAACTGGAGATCTATATCGTAGATGATGCGACCATTTTTTGTTTCAAGTAATTTCCTATGCCCTATTTTATGTAGATATTATACGTTTTCACAACTAACAGAGATGGCAGAATCTCTTTTATTAGCCTTGATATCTCTTTTTGAATTAACAAGTTGAAAGTTAAGAAAATCTTGACGTTTTCCATATCTATCTATCTACTGAAGCGCTTGTTTAGATCAATCAACGTTGGAGTAAACGAAATTATTACAGCAAAGACATATAGGTTCGTATAGTGCAGGGATCGCGAACCTTATTCAGTCAACGTGCCATTTTTCTAAAGAGTTTTTAATTTAATAAGGTCGTGCCATTAAATAATTTTGACTTTATGGGAATATTACATAGCGTAGGCATTACTCGAATTGTCTAATATTTCAAACTTTTTAGTGCGTAACGAATTTTTTGATTGCTACCGAGCACAAAATATTGTCTCATGTGCCATAAAACGCATGCTATTGGTTCGCCAGCCCTTGTATTATATTTGCCCGTGCTAGTATCATAGGAAATTGAAGTTTACCATGCTCAACGCTAAACTCAATGTTTAGAAACTCACGCATACTGTTACATAATCAATTACATAAAATGCTCGTCTACTAACCTATTCGTATAAGCTTCATTTAAATTAGTCTTGGTCGGTTTATTTACGAACGAATTTAAAAATGTCAATCTTTTTTTTTAAATAACAGGCCACAAATAACGACGGTTGTTTTAAGACAAAAAAGACATAGATAATAAAAAATTTAGTAATGAAGAAACCGTGCCTTTTTAAGATTACGAATGACAATGTTCGGTGTTAATAGAATTAAGAAATAGTATTAAAATAGTAGATTATAATACAAAAACAAGTTACACGTGAATTATAAGAGTTACAATTCATTATTTAAAATGATTACGTAAGAAATGAATCAGACGAAAAAATTACTTTCTCCGTCACACATTTGTATTTGTGTTTGTACACAAAGTAATCAGCAAAATACTCAATTAAACAAAAAGTGACATATCTATTTTTTCCTAGTTTTCCGGAATATTTTCCTTAAAGCGATACATGTTAACTGTTAATATAATTAACTAGCTTTCGCCCGCGACTCCATCTATTCTACATGTCTATGCCAAATTTCATAGAAATGCGTTCAGCCGTTTAGACTACAAACACTAACACACATCCATCCATCTAAACTTTCGCATTTATAATATTAGTATGATTACTGTGATGGTAAATTAAGTTACATTAAGTTGTATTTACCGCCTTTTATATTTATCTCTCCGTTCAAATACCAATATTCCAGTATGCGTATATATGTGTTTACGGCAATACATTAAGTTACATACCACATAACTTGAACGGTTGAAATATATTTATTACTTAACCTTGATTTACGTTAATTGTTAATATCATGTCACTTGTAATACAAGTAAGAGATTTCGTCACATTTAATCTATAAGTAATCTAAATTTAATTAATCCATGCTTCAATCCATATTTTAAATAGCAAACTAAAGTGTGAAGTAATTTTGAACCTCCTCTTTTTTAAGACGTTACAATTAACTAAATATATAAGAGAAATATAAGCTATAGACTGAATTAAATTAAAATAATACACCTTTCGTATTATTAATAAACAACAATTATTATTATTAAGTCAGACTAGTGTACTATCGAATTAAAATCCTTGGAACAAAACCGATTTATCAGATAATAAGAGTGTAGTTACATTTTATAATGTACTCACTTAATCGTTGAAGTCTTTTCTTTTAAATAAATAAAAATATTTAATTAGAATAGCAAGAAACCGTAGTTTAATTAAGGGAATATGTCTATTAACAAAATGTGATCTAGAAAAAAGTATTGATATCAAAGATTTTATGACATCACGAGATATTCGAACGTCCAATACCTGTCACTAAAGATCAAGGTCACGAAATAAATCTATTTTTGTTAATTAACGGATTAAGAATTAAAACAATGCGTATAATTTAAACAAATCAAATACATATTTTTTAAATAATCTCAAAAGAGGTTAAATACCACAAGTCAACCTCATTAGTCACTGGCTGGATAGAGAGCGAAAAAAATTTAAAAATAAAAAAATCCGCGCGTGCGCAATTCAAAGCGCGCGTTCGCCTCGGTAGTGGCGGTTCTACTAAGGCTGTATAGTGATAAAATAAGCAAAGCTTTTATGTAACCTTCGAATTGAAAGCCACATTCTTGCGGTCAAGCGTGGTAGCGACAACTGAAGATGGTGCAATCGATGCCCGCACAAAACACTTCATTTGAATTGACCTTTACAAGGCTTTAACACAGTCGGTATAACGTTAACGATATTTGCAAATGTGCTAATCGTTTTGTCACACTTTATTTTAATATAAATTGACCATAAATATAAAAAAGTTTTTTCGATTAAATTTTTAAAATAGGTGACTTAGTTTTAATTATTATTCGGTATAAGAATTACTTCATTTCAATTAAAATCGGTATATTTTTGGCGTTGACGTTCAATTCATTGTTTTAATATAGCCACTCAGAGAAATACATAAATAATTGTTTATACACGTTTTATTATAGGTTAAGTAGTGGTTTCCTTTTCAATATGTAAATTTATAAATTACAGAGAATTTAAACAGGACAGATGTTAAGAATGATGTATTTAATTGTTATGGCAGATGTTAAGAACATTTTTACATACATGTAATTGTACAAAAACCCAAGTTTTAATGGAACATGAATAATAGGACCTCTCATTGGGAATAATATATCAAGAAAGGAAGTCGCGTTAGTGTCTCGGTGCATTGTACTACTATAAAACACTGGTAATGAACTGAAAAGGCCAAGGTTTGATCTCGGCGCCTCGCGACCATATAGTCGGGGAATTTTATTTCCTACCCATTTCAGTAAAACATGCAACGCTCACAATGCAATTATATAATCGGTTTTAAATGGGAAGCGAATTAAATTCTTTTAATGTATCTGTTAATAAATCGATTTCATCTTAACAAGGCTATAAAGTGATGAAATATATGATTTTTATGCAGATAAAGTTTGATACTCATCTCGGAAGTTGTTTCTTGTTAATATATTGTCTTAAATACTATAATTAAGAGCAATATACAGAACGGGTTGTCAGTTTAATAACAAAGGTTTTTAAAGTGATTGGTTCATATATTACTTGTTTCTCTTTATTAGTATGATAGCAACCTTACCTTATGACCTATAACTCGATCAAATATAAAGTAAGTTTTTATAAATGTTTTCGACAGTACGAACGTAGCAACAGATTGTAATTTTAGCAAACCTGTATCCTTTCAGTAAAGCCCGGTTTATACCTGGCTGGTACAGTTGGTCAGTAGCGCTGAATAAAGGGACTGGCAATCAACTGGAATATTGTAAACACTCATTGGCGCTAGTGAGTCAATACAATTTATGACTGGTCGCAACAATCCAACTGTAGACTTGACAGCGGAGAAGACGCACAGAAGGGAAAAATATATTGTTTATGTACGTCTCCTCCTCCGTCGAATAAGGGTGGGCAACGCATCTTCAATTGGGGTTGTCTACGGGCAGCGGTTCGCCATTTCGGTGGATTCTGGTGTCTCTTTGTTCGTTTACCACCTAATAAAAAAAACCGTACTGGCCAAGTAACCGGGCATAAGTATCCGTGATGCGAAACAAAAGTTTAATATTAAAAATCCTTTGTATTTACTTTATCTGTTCGTTCGGAAAGGAAAGTGTTACTCAGTTCCAGCTGAACGCTTACAACAGAGACGGATTACGTAATTCTGAATACAATTGGATATGATACCAACATTACAATGTCAATTGCATTCGGATTTTAGCAAAAAATGTACATGCAGTATACTTGTTAAATGAGTACTGGCAACTGACAGATAGTCGGCTGTAAATAAGACAAAATTAAGGTTTATAATGTACTAAATAAAAAGTATAGCAGTTAAACTTAGTGACGTCATGTGACGTCATTGGGTCCTTTGGTGTTAATTAACCCTTAAAATCTAGAATCTTGCTACCTACTAGTAATCAATATTAAAGATCTACTTAACTACTACGATTCTGAGTATAAGTAAATTAATTTCAAACGATTAAATATCATTCTTGCTTTAATTTTCTTACTAACCTCTCATCATCACCAGCTCACTATATGTCCCCACCGAGGGGCTCGGAGCCTACCCTAAATTAGGATTCGATGTGATTTTCGATTTTTACTAACCTCTATCTTAGTTTAATTAGTTGAATATTGATATTTTATTTCATTTAATAACCTGTTATTTCAAACATTTGTCTGTTATAAATGAAACAGAATTTTAAATACAGTTATGTGCTTCATTGCCCATTTTTTATTCATGTTTGCTAACGAAACTGAAGTGAGCAAACAAAACGTGTGAAAGTAAACATTGTAGTGACCTTAGTATTCACATATCTATTGCGAAACTGATACATCAATAAAATTCGTGATCCTCAAACAAAAGCTTTTGGTTAATAAATTGTTTTTTCTTATATATAGAGTACGTTTTGTTTATGTCGTAATAGCAAGTTAACAGGAATCATCATGGCCATAAACGTAATTTTAAAAAAAAGTTACTCGTCAATTAATTTAAAGTTTGAATTTCGAATTTCGAATCATTATCTTCAACCAGCATTATTAGGTTCTACATTGCGTCACAATCGAAAGATTTGTCTTGAATATAATTTTTCTGGAACATTCTAACATGTGAATGTTTTTATATGTGTTTCAATGTAAACTCTGAATAAGATGCCATATTGCTTAATTGAGTAAAATATATCCCTTTCATCAATGAAAAGCAATCTCATGTGGAGCTAATACGTATTAGACATTGACACGAATGAGTAGGGACTGAAACGTCATAACTTTGTACTTATAATTAGAAACGTAGGCGACGTTGTCTATACACATAATAAAATTGGAGTGTCTGTTTGCAATATCAAAAGAAAAATTTCAGATTACGGAAAGATGATCTATGTGCATTGCTGATAATGAGAATCGCATTTACATTTTTTTTGTCTGTCTGTCTGTGCGTAAGCCGCGTTTGTTCCGGATATACTCCGAAACGGCTGCGGCGATTTCGACCGGACAATCAGTGAAGGGTAGCTGACATAGACGGGCATATTATAGAGTGAAAATAAGTAGAGTGATAAAAAAAGTATTTTATCTTAATATTGCGTGGACGAAGTCGCGGGGAACAGCTAGTATTGAATATGATTCAATGAACCGTTATTGACGTCATACCACGGGATGACGTCATCGTACCCTTTTATAACAATAGCTACTAATTTTGAATCAGTCTCGCTAGTAATTATAGACCGAAGTATATTTATAACTATGGACGCTTTTCTTAGAAATGCGTAATTATGTTACGTGTCAGGACTTTATTAATATTCGGTTTTCTTCGTAAATTTTATTTTATCTTTATTTTTCGGAGAATATTTTCTAAACTACCAGCAACAAAACTGAAAGCGTGTATAACGTCTTCTAAATAATAGAAATATTAAAATAACTAGCTTTCGCCCGCGACTCCGCCCTCTTGAAATTAAAAAAAATAACAAAAAAATACCTGTGTTCTTCCAGACTATTATCTACATCTGTACCAAATTTCATCAAAATCAGTTCAGCCGTTTAGACTACAAACTCTAACAAACATCCATTGAAACTTTCGCATTTTTAATATTAGTAAGATTAATTTTCAGTTTTATTAGTATAGTGAAAAATATAAAAAAACGTACAGAAAATGGATAATTAGCTAAACTACGTATTGGAAAAACATAACAATTGTCCAAAATGTTTCGTAATCAATTTAATTAGTTGAATTTGGCATTGAAAGAGATTTGCAAAAGCGCTTCAATTTCTTACACTGACGATTATTGGTATGTTCTTTGACGGACAGCAGTCGTGTTGTAACATTATGACTATATGAAAAGGTTAACTGTTGCTAATAAAAAGGTAATAATTAACAAAACTATATGTCATTGATGTTTAAACGATATACAAGAGACGGGTGAATTTAGATTGATGAATTCTGACTTGAATTTATTTTTAGATGTTAGTGACATTTTGAGGTTAGGTTTTATAAAACAAAATGAATAGTTTTTTTAATTGTATCAAACTTAATTGAAATAATAATTATCAATGTCCCTTAATAATGTTAACAAAGAATAATCTCCTTTAAGTCTTATCTTACTAAATAAATACCTTATTTAGATGTATTCATCTATATGGATGTTTGTTAGAGTTTGTAGCCAAAACGGATGAACGCATCTCGGTGTTAGCATATATGTAGAGTATAGTCTGGAAGAGCACATAGGCTACCCACTTTGTTTTTATTTTAATACCACGCGGATGGTATCGCGGGCGAAAGCCAGTTTTAAATAAATTTCAAGTGTGGCAAATGAAGAAGACAAAGACAGTAAACACAATAAAGTAAAAACAAACATCGACAAATGTTATCCACAAAGTAACCTATAGAATGAAAGACTATGAGGAAGATAATACTAGTAATTTTTTACGCGAACATTTTAAAACCTCTTTTAAAAGTCAAAACAATAAGAAGACAACCGTATACCAGTATAATAAAGCAAAAAGTAATAGTTAAAGATGACTTACTAGACAGAACAACTATCGACAAGATTCGATGGAATCTCGTTTTATGGTCGTTAATTTGTAGTCACTGTTTATTTAATAAAAACTATATTGGCCATTATAATCATATGAAGGTGGAAAAACTTCAAAATTATCATTATTGTCTCACTAGTTACTGCTCGCGACTTCATCCACGTAAAATTAAAAATTGTAAAAAATACAGCCTATAAATTCAGCGATAAAGCTTTTAAATGGTGAAAGAATTTTTGAAATCGGAATGGTATTTTTTGGGTTACTGAAATTTAAAAAAGTACAAAAATACAATTCTCTCTTTACTCGTATAATATTAGTATAGATAGAAGTATAAATTCTTTTATTTAAAGCCTTTATTATCTTTATAATGTTAGCTGTATTTTATTAACGCAGATTTTACATATTTACGGTGACACACACGACTGTCAGAGGAAATCCCTACTCTAAACGCTTGAATGGTTAAATAGATCAACGAGGTTATGTAAGTAGCGGCTGCATTTTATGTTAAGTCCACACTTATCGCTTAGTTTTAATCAATAGATTAACTTAAATCGGCTTATGGTTTCTTAACATCAGCATTTATTTTACTTAACGTTCGTATAGTTATTGGAGCGTTGCAAATTCTTCCATAATTAATAAAGACGAATTGTCACAATATTACTTTTTAATTGGTGGAGGATTTATCTTTTTTTTAAGGGAGAATGCGTTACGCATCCCAGTTGTCTTGGGGAAAGACACACTGGGTATATGGTACTCTCTCCTCATGCGTTCCTAATGGAAGATTTACCTTTTTTTTCTCGGGGAAATCTTAATAAAGGTACCTTTTCCCAGATTGAGATATGGTTGTGTAGTGTTATACCTACTACCCTCTCGGTGGCCATCCTCTATTGCTACAAGTGGGGCTCCGGGATCTCCGGTAAGAAATAATGGAAGATTAACCTACCAGTTAAACTAAAACTTTGTATACATGCAACGTTTTACGTACGCTTAATTTAACTGTACAATTCAACTGTTCAGTTTAAACTGTAGGTAGTTTAAAGTTATTAAACACGTTGTAAATCTAATTTAATCGAATCGGATGTCATATCGTTTAATTTAAGGCTTCAATTTTTTTCCAGTTCAGATGCGAAATCCGTGACGAGAATCTTCGCATAATTATGAATACTAATGGATTGAATTATAATTCTCGTATTAATTCAGTAATGTAATATTTCAAGATTACGCAACAGATATTGACAACTAAATTGTTCTATTAATATTTATATCGTTATAATTTATGCTTCAATTAATTAATTAAAATCACAGACTGGAAAAAAATATAGTAAAATGGACAAAATTTTATTCGATTCAATGTCGAGGAGGATATATCATCTTTAAATTTTTGTCAATTTAAATAAATTGGAGTATGTTAAAGTTCAACGTTTTTGAATACTTTGTAAATCTTGTATCACGAATAAATCACAACCAAAAATAACCTTAGTAAGGTTATTTTTGGTTGTTATTTATTTAAAAGGCCAGAAGTTTGTACCGAATTAGTTTATTATAACGATAATGTTTTGTATTTCTTAAAATATCCGACTAGAAGGACCAACAGGATGTTGTTCGTAACCTTTGCTCCTTTGTAGTACCTGGGTGTTTTATCGTCACTCACACGTCCTGACTGAGGGGCTTGGAGCCTACTCCAAGTTAGAAATTATTCCCAACCGTCACTCCGCTCTGTCCTCCCGTGAGAATAAAATGTTTTAACCCGTCCCACCTTTTGGTCCCACTATCACCAATAACGTGATTGATGGCACCGTTATGAAATAAAATAAGTTCCAACCGTCCCCTCATCGCTAAATGTGGGCCGGATGAAGCTTTTCATTCTTATTTGACTCCACATGGGGACAGAGCTGGGTGACGGTTGGGAATAGTCCTAAGTTAGAGTGACTAAGCCATAGTCACGAACGCTGGCCATGTGTGGGTTGGTTGAAATCACACATATCTTTAAATTCTCTTCTGATCAATTTAACATATCGTCTGTGCGTTTAATTTAAAAAAAAAAACAAAGAAAGTCAGTTTGAACTGTTTGATTAGTATACAAATATACTCTTCAGACAGATTGAAAGATTATCGCAATATAAAATGTGTATGCGGATACAAACACTAAAGAATAATCTTTATTCTTGTTAACAGCTTAGCGAAACATGAAGTTTGATAGTTTTAAAAACGAAAAACTCATTTGTTATGTTAATAAAACAACATTCCCAATGATGACATAAGATACTTAGCAAAAATATAGTTTTACACAAAAAGGTATTGAGTCAACAGAGTTTCAAACTAGTTCTAACGAAAAATAACATAAAAAATGTTAAATAATACGATGTAAGAACGAATCTTCTAAAAATCACACATTTAATAAATCTCGGTATGAGGCAATGGCAACAGCATTCTTCTTAATCAATTAAGTTTTTCCATTTTTTTGAAAATAGCCTAATGTAGGTAATGGTGACCTTTTGGAATATGACATAATTTACGATTTGCATAATAATCAAATAAGAAGTTATGAAACAGACAAAAATAAATCGCCCTAATTCGGTATAATACTTAATTTTGTATAAAAAGTTAAAAAAAAGTCTTTTAAAAACACAAACATGAAGACATTAACGACCGTAAAAACCAATAAAAGAATCATAAAAATTTTATAGACATCTAAAAAACCAAGTGTTGTTTAGAAAAAAGCTACTAATTAATGAAAAAACGTAAAGCATCTAGAGAGCGACTTTAGCTGTTTAAAACAAAGAGTGAAAAAATGAAATAACTATTTTAAAAAAGCGAATATTTTAATTATAAAAATAGCTAAGTGATGGTGCTTGTAATACATTTATTTTTTTTTTACATATAAAGCATAAAAGACAAAAAGAAGACGATTTTTGTGCTTACTATAATCATTTGTATCCAAATCCGTTTCAAAAGGTGGGCTTGTGTATTTTTTACTCCTACCTGGAACAAAAAGAAATGTATTCATTAGTATTAACCATAGATAATATAATACTATACTAGTAATAGATTGAGATCCCAGACCAGGATGACGACACCTATATTCTAAAAGTTTTCTGTTATCTGATTAGATACGAGTAGTACTGTTTTGTGATGTAATTGAATGGCCATTAGTTATCCTGTTCAATGGGGCAGTTACGGGCTATCACGCTCTGAAGTTTGTAAAAAACGCACCTAAGTTCACTTATTTTCACAAAGCTGATTTTCACATATGTGTTGGAGACCACTGTAAGAATTACTAAACAAATATTGGCAGACAATTTCCGTGGGCCGTTTTCGAAGACAGACGATTTAAAGTTGCCAAAAATTTGACTAAATTTTATTTTTATTTTGTAATGCTTGATTTTTATATATTATACTCAGGGGCCTATTACAATACCCCCTGCAAAAAGAAACTTAAAAAGCAGGATTAGTAGGAGACATGTGAAAAAAGTGAGACTCAATGGAGATATTGAGTTGATGTTTTTTAACTTGCGAGCTGTTTTTACCGAAAATATTCAGCCTGGTACCTTACTAATGAGGAATTTACAGACATCTTCTACCGACTTATTACTTATTTTTGTCTAGCTTTTAACGTAAATTCCGCAAGGAAATCTCTGCATACAGTACCGTCGGCATAAATTAAACGAAAGCTCACAGAAAGCTCGGCTCAAAGCTGTAACGAAGCTCTCGACAGAAAGCTTCCGCAACAAAGAAGTGACGTCGGTACGAGTAATTCTTAGCGGAGGCTTGATTTTATCGTTATATGACTCCGACTTCCGATTAAGACTGGAGTCTAGAGAAAATTCACTATCTTTTGTCAGCTAGATTGCATTGGGCTTTTACTAGTATATACTTATTGTTAAAATAGCATTTGGTTTAGCTTTTTAAATTCCATTTATAGCTTTAATTTAAAGTAATAATATTGTATTGTATTTTCTAGATTGAAAAATATATTATCTATTTATTAATACTAGCTTACGCCCGCGACTCCGTTCACGTGGAAATAAATGAATCAAAGTCGAGTTGCCTATGTGCTTTTTTACACTATCCTCTACGTCAATACTAAATTTCATCGAGATCCGTTCAGTGGTTTAGGCTACAAACTCTAACAAACATCCATCCATCCATCCATCTAAACTTTCGTATTTATAATATTAGTAAGAGAGGAAAGATTTGTATTCTTGGATATACATATGTATCTATTGAAATAACTCTAAAACTACTGGGGTGATTTAAAAAATCCTTTACCATTAAAAACCTATGTTATCAGTGACTAACATAGGCTATCTTTTTTATTATTTTCTTTAATTTCACGCGGCCGAAGTCGCAAGCAACAGCTAAGTTTACATATAAACTAGCGCTTGACCTCGATATTTGGCGTTAAATGGTAATGTGGGCGAATTATGATATTTTTTCGTTAGTTTTTCAGTTTTATTGTATTTTGTTTTATGTAAATCACATTTAAAGTTTAAAGTTAATATTTACGTAAATGAGAATTTTATTGCGAACACAAAAACATGTGATCCCGATAAATGTCGGTGCGCGTAATAATATCGCTTCAAAGCTTGCAGGCGGCAGAGTGCCGCGACTCGCATAGAGCCTGCGAACGATGACTTTATATAGGGTTGTCAACAATTATTACCGTAAAAATATACATCATATTAACAACATTATTCCGCGATGTTATACTACGGTATTTCAAACATTATTTGAGATTTGAAAAAGTAGTTTAAACATATTATATATATTTTTATAAATAACTGATGGAAATAAGATAGAAATATCTTAAATATACTTAACGTTAGTTGTGCTTTCATTTTATTTGCTTACTTTTGCTAAATACGATACAATAATTCCCCTTCAGTAGAAAATTCCGTTAATAAATACCAATACTAATGATAATTGAAATACAATATTTTTAATATTAAAATTAAATATCGACAACCCTATTGTATAGTGTAGGCGCGTATGCACGTAAATGGGTCAGCTCGTTGTAACGATGCTCCTTTTTGCACCTTTTTGTGCCTCCATCCCCTCCCCTGTTTTCCCCTACTCCCAGTAATGCAGGGATCCCTGTCGACACATAATGCTGCAACTGCAACTGAACTCTATTGATAACTTTTACTGTACCGTACTATTCATTCAATAAAGTGCACTTTATATGAGAGAAGTTTGATTAAAATGTATGCGGGGGTGTGTTCATGAGTATAACTGGTTCAACAGACTTCATACACACACCGACTATTATGTACTAAAGTTACTAAATAATTGCCTAACGAACTTGGTAACAGGTTAGAATCGTCACTTATATAGCGCGCATCTATACTTCACTTAGCTTAGGTGGAATCGTGGTGAAGCGCTGGTTTATTTATGTTAAAAAAAACTATATGTAAATAGTTTTTTGGCAATGAGTACTTCGTTTAATGATTTTTTAAAAAATGTTCCCATGTAAAATTAATATCTTAGCAACAAGCAGCACTTGTTTGGTTTCAAATAACAAAACTTCTCAATCAATTATTTAAATTATTTTTAAGGTTATGTTTCTCATCACTAAATTAGCAATTTATAATTAATATGTTAATTAAAAATATACTAATTTTATAGTGGAATAAACGCCTAATAATATCTTAGAGTAGTAAAACTAGTTCATATCATATTTAAATATAGGTCACTAGAGAAAAATAAGAAAAATTATACAGTTGCCAGTTGATTAGTGACACATAATTAGATAAATAAAAAGTGTTTTATCATTATTTTTAAAGGAAATATCAATCAAGCTATAAAACCTCCTAATAAATGTAAATTATTCTATTCTCATTTTTAATAACGTCGAGACAATCTGATAGAAACGAAAATTAATTCAAATGACAACGAAAAACTCATGTCTGTGATGAAGAAGTTTGACACGTGCTCTTTGTTGCTTATGTCATACTAATGGATGTATGGATATTTGTTAGATTATGTGGCTCAAACGGCTGAAGATCTCGATGAAATTTGGCATAGACGTAGAGGATAGTCTGGAAGAACACATAGGATACTTAGTTTTTTTTAATTCCATGAGAACGGAGTCGCAGGCGAAAGCTAGTTTAGTGTAAATGTAGAGGATAGGCTGGAAGAACACATAGGCTACTCACTCTTTTTTTTTTTTAATTCCATGCGAACGGAGTCGCGGGCGAAGGCTAGTTTAGTATAAATGTAGGAGATAGTCTGGAAGAACACATAGGCTACTCACTCTTGTTTTTTTTTTAATTTCACGCGGTCATTGTAATGGGCGAAAGTTGGTTTAGTATAAATGTAGAGGATAGTCTGGAAGAATACATAGGCTACTTACATTAGTTTTTTTTAATCTACGCGGACGAAGTCGCGGACACTAGCTGTACTTCATAAGAGCTAATATACTGAACTCACAGTTACGGGTAGTTCAAAGTATTTCTTAGAAGATCGCGTAAAGTCGGCCAACTGTATCGAAACAAGTACGCAACCTCGTGTATACAACGTAATAGAGTTTTGCACAGAGATGTTGCGATCAGTATGCACTTAGTAACATATTTAGTAACCACTAATTAAACATTTCAGCTGATTAAATTAAGGTAAAAAGATAATAATGATGTAGTTCCAGAGGTTTACGAAAATTGCACAAAAGCGTTTATTACATTTCGTTTACTGCTACGCCATAGATCTTAGCTCAACACCATATTACTCTGCTCTACACATAGAATAAGATTATACTCGTAATAAATAAAACTTGTATTATTATATGTCTATACTAATATTATAAAGAGAAAAGATTTGTATTTTTGTATGTATTGTAATAACTCAAAAAGCACTGGGCCGATTTATAAAAATCTTTCACCGTTAGAAAGATAATTTATCTGCGAGTAACATAGGCTATACATATTTTCAATTTCACGCGGGCGAAGTCGCGAGCAACAGCTAGTAATGAATAAACTCTAAAAATACATTACGACCGAGTAACAGACTACATTTCTTTTTAATTTCCCACGAAGGAAGTCACGAGTTAAAGCTAATATAATGACTGAAATATTGTCTAAATAACATCATAAAGGTTACATGAATCTTTTCCTATGATTCAATCAATACATAATTATTTTTTTTCGATAATATCATTAATCAATATTAAGAATAGATTAAGATTAGTTTAATTGCATATTTAAATAAGCGTCTTAACTTAATTGCACAAACTATGCGAATCTGTTTTAACAGATCTAACCTTTTTAAATCACAAATGTGAATTTCATCTTCATTCCAAATGTCAATGTTGGTTACGTAAACTGTACATAAATATAACATCACTCCCACAGTTCATTACCAAATTTGTTTTTATACATTCCGTTACTTTATTTATAGCTTACTAGCTTTCGCCCGCGACTCTATCCGGATGGCATTAAAAAAAAAAACAAAAGTGAGTAGCCTATGTATCCTTTCAGATTATAATTTACATCTATGCCAAATTTCGTCGAGATCCATTTAGCCGTTTTGGCTACAAACTCTAACAAATATCCATCCTAAATTCGCATTTATAATATTAGTAAGATTACAGATAAAATTATTGAAGCTGTTAAATGAAAAATTAAAGGATATTTCAACATATGCTATCTTAAAACGAATAAATTACATGAAACTTTCTATCTTATTAGTAACATACTACTCGTATAGTAGTTGTCAAATATCTTGGCGGCTCGGAAAATCGTAGGAGCCGTCGTAGAACATACTTTTAAATGTAGCGAAAGAAATAATTACTTTGTAACTATCAGGAAATTATAGAAGTGTCATGTTCTAGCGAACCATAGTCTCAATTAAAAAAGGTGTAGCGAAATGTAAAGTGATGCGACGGTCACTGGACAACGCGTAGCTGATCTTGGATCATTAAGATTTTTGAAAAGAATTATACCTTAATTCCTTTTGTAACTTCAGATTCCTTTTTGCGAAATACTTGTTTCCGAATTGAGAAAAGAAAAATAAAACTAATTATTAAAAAATAGTTAAGTAATCTAAGAAAAATATAATTTGACACATGTTGTGAATTGCTATTAAGATGTTTTATCTTAAGATAAATGTAAGTGAACTTCATTAGAAAAAAGAAAAAATGGGACAAACCTGCAAGCACTACCTTTCAGATAAAAAAAAATATATCAAAATCAGTCCACTAGCGGCGGAGTTATGCCGTAACACACATATAAAAAAATCATACAGACGAGTTAAGTACCTCCTTCTTTTGGGAAGTCAGTCAAAAACTGGATGTTGTTTGTAAAAAAAAAAACTTGATAATATAATCAACTAGCTTTCGCCCGCGACTTCGTCCGCGTGGAATTAAAAAAAAAACAAAAGTAAGTAGCCTATGTGTTCTTCCAGACTATCCTCTACATCTTTACCAAATTTCATCGAAATCCGTTCAGCCGTTTAGGCTACAAACTCTAACAAACATCCATTCATCTAAACTTTCGCATTTATAATATTAGTATGATTTAACCAAACTATGAAAAGCGTCATAAATTATTTTCACGTTAAATATAGCGATTATAAAATATCTGACATTTCCATCCAATAGAGAATCTTGATTTATTATGTGACTGTATGTCAAGGTCAGTATGAAATTGTTCAGACGATACTATTATATTAATATGCAAGATGTCGTATAGAAATTAGGTTATTTGCATAGAGTTTTTATATTAATGTTATATTTAACCAAATGTACTCGATAATAGATGAGTTTGAAGATATCTGGTTTGCATTAAAGGAAAATTAATTAACAGTTAATAGTTACATCAATTAATATTGACTTTGATTTTATCTCTATAATACAACTAGCTGTTTCCTGCGGCTTCATCCGCATGAAATTATGGAAATTTTATATTATTCATAATTGTCAAATTAGCAATAGCAAATGTCAAAATCACATGACATGACAAACCTTGGCAATCTTGCTTCCTTGATGTTGGCAGCAACTTATGGTCTCTTTCCCACATTAGTGTTTTTATCCAAAATATTTACCCCCTAAGTTTAATGGCGTGAAAATATGTCGCCTAAAGCGTGATGCAAGTGTAGGGCTTTTGATTAAAAAAGGGATTATTCAAAAATATGCTGGGATTGCTGACATCTTACGCAACAAAGAAGTGTGTGTTTACGCTTTATTATAATAGTATAGATATAGTGTGGTGTGTGTGTTTGGATGGGTGGAGATTTGTTACTACTACGACTCAAAAGAACTGGATATTTGGCAAAGATTTATATTAGAATCTTTACATATAGTTTACTGATAAATATTTTCATTCTACGTGGACGAACTCGCGGATAAAAGCTAGTATATAAACATAATTTCTAGTAATATTTTTTTGTCAATAAATCTGTTGTTTAAAAGTGTAATTAAAAAAACAACAGTCAAATAAATTTTGTATGTTGCATTTATAAAAAGTAACTTAACGACAAAAAGATAGATTCTTTAAGGTCAAAACATAAAAGAATTAAAAAGGCTGATAGTTTGTTTTATTCTAAACCTAGTCTTTTACTTTATGACAATGACCTTTACGATGCTAGATAATATATTAATGATTATAAATTCAGTAGGTAAAATAAGAGAAACAAGATTCTTGTTAAGTTAGTTATATAATTATTGTTACATGCAGTATTAGCATAAGTTGAGAATAAGCAAGAAACGTGTGTATTATCCTTACTACTGGGATTACTTAATAAATTGTACATATTTTCGATACGTTAACTAAAAGTATTTTGTCTATTTGTATTCGGTAAGATATAACAACGTAACGCAAAGGAAATGAATTAAAACCAATTAAATCGGATCAGAGCTCAAGAAAAATGCAACGAACAAAAAAGGATGAATTTCTGTGTCTTTTTATTGCTATAAACACGTCTACTGCGCTTCATTCCGGGTTTAAGGACTTTGAGTTCCTTTGTGTTGAACACAGACATGTCGCATCCTTCTTTATGTCTACAGAAAAAATCCCTCTGTATTTATAAAAATTATTACTCTGTGTAACATCGCTGCTGTACAAACTGTAGAATAATCCTGTAGTTATTAACGATAAAACTTATGGTATAAAATTGGTGAATAATAAAAAGTATTTTACAGTAGTTTGTTAGTGACAATAATAATACATTTTTCAACTACGTGCCTTCAGAGTAAATTGAGTCGATCTGTTCACTCTCCACGCTTTGCAGTCCTTCATCCTCCACCGCTGCAGGTTCAGTTTCCCCTTCATCATCTTCCTCGATTTCTGGTGGGTCTTCTTCCTTTTCTTCATGAATAGATAGTTGCCTCGTTGGTCTTTCCTCACGAGGTTTCTTCGCTGGTATTATATCAAAGATAGACGGTGGTCGTAGTAAAGGATTGGTGTTCCTCGCTAAGCCCAATTTCTTCTGGATATAAGCTTCTAATATTTGTGTCGTGATTTGGTTCTGTCTCGCCAATTCTCTCGGTCCTGTGGAGAAAGGAGAAAACAGATAAAAATGACTGCGCGGATTATTTACCGTAGGTTTCTACTGCTGTGATAATTGTATTCCGTATTGTCATCCCTCACATTCTCTTGAGTAAAACAGAGACAACAATACGTAATGATAGAATGTCACGGCAGTAGGTAGTACGGTTAGGAAGTATAGATAGGAAAGTATTAAGAGAAATTGATATCGATGTCATTTTTATCTGATTCTCCCTTCTCACCTTCGATTGTGGAAGGATTGAAGGGCTCATTAGATTGCTACACCAATAAGAAAAATCTTAATGAAACAGTATTAAATGCAGAAACGATAAATGTTGTAAGAGTACCATAAAGGTACTGTGACAAATGAAATGCCTATTTGAGAGTTAATTTCGATAAAGATTCGTGTATTATTTTTTGTTTTATTCTTCCCTGAGTGAATCAGAGAATTCGTTTTCTCGGATTTTTTTCCTTGCATAGTCATTGTGAGAATTATGTTGTTACTCAACGTTTGCAAAATATCGATCTGTCCCAATTATTTCATCCTCCATGAAGGTAGTCAGAATACCTTAAATTCTGCTTCTATGGAAGTGATTTATTGAGATAAATATGATCGTGCAAGTCCATTGTTTACAAAACTATTCGCAACAGAACAATGGATACATTTTATCCTTCAGTTGTTTCGGTATTTAACAAATGTAAGGAAGTTGCTTGGATTAATTTAGGGCTTCGGATGATTCAAGGTTTTTATAGTATTCTCCCTCAACCGTAACGATTCAATAGAAAATTACTGTGCAACTGTTTTTCGTACATTAAAAGTTAATTATAAGAATGTTGAGAAAAAAGATTCATTATTTAAAAGTATTACTAGTTGTAGCTCGCGACTTCGCTCGCGTGAAATTGAAAAAACTAATAAAAGCATAGCCTATGTTACTCGCTGATAACGCAGCTTTTTAATGGTGAAAGAATTTTTGAAATCGGCCCTATAGTTTTTGAATTATTTCAATACATACAAAAATACAAATAATCCCTCTTTATAATATTAGTATAGATGTACATTGGACACTCATGGACATTCTTTTAAGTACACAAGACATTAAAATAAGACATACACGTATATAAAAAGGTATTACTTTCAACATAAAATATGTTGCAATGATAAAAATAAAACAGTGAGAGGTTAAGTGTAAAGAAAAACTTAAGTGACCTTTGAAAATAGAATAATAGTAACAAAAAAGAAAATCAAATTTAAATTAAAGCTAGTCATAAAACTATAATCAACCTTTTAAAATAGAGGTCAAAGGGAAAAAAGAAAAGGTCTAATAATCGATAAAAACAGTTTGAATTTAAATGATATAGCTAAAAAGACGTTCATAAAATATTGCTTATTTTACCGTCTGCTTGGTTATTTTGAAAATCGTTTTGTTATCAAATTTATATGCTTGTAATAATGTTCTCCAAAGAGTTACTAATAAACATTTTTAAATTACTTTTATCTTCATATGGCAACAAAACTGACTGGCCATTAAATATTTGCAACCAAAAAATCTTTTAAAAAAAAGTAATGACTTCCAAGTCCGCCATTTCTCATCATTGCGAAACGGATTTTTGTAATATTAAGACGAAAATTAAATAATCGACATGATTTAAAATTCACTAAACATGAGGTTACGAAGTATTATTCACGTTTATTTATTTATTGTAATATAAAACTATAAATGGTTGTTTGTTAGCATTCTTTCATAAATTCGATGTCGATACAATTGTAAATGCATCAGTTTTGTATGTAAATAGCTTTTAACATCTACCAAATTACTTACGTGTCCATAAATCAGTAAAAATAAACATTAATTTTTGAATGAAGAGGAATCCAATTAAGGCAACAACAATTATGTAAAAAGCGATATTTAATGCAAGAATTGCAGTGTAGAGTTCTCATTGCCGAAACATTTAAAATAACATAGTGGTCTCAGTTTATTTATAGGGAGAGATAGAGACAGACAATAAAACATGTTTTGGCAATGTTTACAGTAATTGCTAATTTATTTCGGATGCCAGCGGGCGGTGCGTACTTTATAACAACTACATAATATGCAATTACTTACAACTTAAGAGCGTGCTCACCTTAGACTAAAACATCGCACAACTGTTTAGTCTCGCTTTGATTCTTATAAGCTTATATGGAGGTGCTCCTACTAAGTTTTAGTTGTGCAACTAAACAGTTGAAAAATCGACAATCGCACAACCGTTTTGCAAATGTTTAGTCAAAGGTGTACGCCTGCTCTTAAAATACCAACGTTTTTGTTTTGTTTTCTTATTTATGTTAAGCTTTTATTGTAAAGTATATACATACCTACATTTATTTTTTTTACTTGAGGCGTTCACATTTTTATGTTAAAATGAAGTACTCTTGTCCACACAGATGGTACAGTACGGTTAATAAGTGGTGGCCCGGCGCCAAATATAATAAACGTATCTTTTAATCTTGATATACAAGGGATATTTGCATTTATGCTTTTCTTCATTTATTGAGACCTTAAAAATATAAAAATTCATAGATTTCCTTAAATACATACATGTTCAAAATATAACCTAGATAATTAGACAAAAACTCTGGAATTACAAATTGCTTGATATATAAAAAACTCATAATAATAACAAACAGAGGCATTTATGATAATTATATTTCAATATAGTTTTTATAATAAGACTTGGATTGGAAATAAAAATATATTACCCATAATTTACCTTGATCTTTACTAAATTCTTGTTAAAATTTGAACTTGTATTTTCAAAAAGATGCGACCGGATGTCAAAAACCATTATAACAGTTAAAGATTTATGTATCCGGCCATTTGTAAAAGGTTAAGTTAATTGTTATTTAAATTGTAATATTTAATTTATGTCAACCAGGAAATATCATCTTTGATATTTTTCGTTACGCCGAAAATTCCTGATGAATTAATACAAGCAATAAAATAGAACGATTTATTCACAAATACTTTTGAATATTAATTATGTCCTATGACATTTCTCGAAAATTAACTGTAATTAATATTAATTTATGTATCAACAAAATCTAATTGGATTAAAATGCCTTTTATTTCAATAAGGAAGATGGCGTGACTTATTAACAGCGCCATCTTTATATAATAGACTAGATGTTCCCGTGCGATATCCGCATGAAATTATGAAAATTTTATTTTATTGTTTACATTTGTCAAATTATTAATTACAAATGTCAAAATGACATGACATGACAACCTTGCTTCCTTGATTTTCGCAGCAACTTATGGTCTCTTTCCCACATTAGGGTTTTTATCCAAAATATTTACCCCATAAGTTTAATGGCGTTAAAATATATAGCCTAAAGCGTGACGTAAGTGTAGGGCTTTTTATTAAAAAAAATATTAAAAAATATGCTGTAATTGCTGAGATTTTAGGCAACAAAGAAGTGTGTGTTTACACTTTAAAATAATAGTATAGAAGTAAAGATAATAAACTAAGTAATAATAATCGAAAAACGATACCAGGTAAATAAAAACGACTTGCCTTATTTTAATTTTAAATAGTAAAAGCTGTAATGCAAGTAAAAAATACCGATGTCAATTTTGTTATGTCAAGATATGTCGGTCGGATTATATAGATCAATATTTTTTTTAAATTTACAGCTGCCACATAAACCAATGTTAAGAGATCCCTCAGCTGAGCAGTGCGTGTATGGATGTTTATGACTTGTTCGTGACTTATGATCGTAAATAAAAGTCGAGCCCATTCCTGTGTCTTATTCTCAGTGCATTCATTTCGATAAAATTGTAGGTTTACACTGTCGTGAAGCATTTATATTTACATTTTGCGTTCTCTGACATTTTATACTTTATAATTGTAGATATAATATATACCAATAAAATATTGCTAGTAATTATATTCATTTTTCTTGCGGGCAAAAAACTTTTTTCAGTGAAGTATCTAATTGTAACAGGCGCTTTAATTGTTCCGATTTCCATCTTACTTCTTACATAATATTATAAATGCGAAAGTTTAGATGGATGGATGTTTGTTAGAGTTTGTAGCCTAAACAGATTTGGATGAAATTCGGTTTAGATCTTGAGCATAATTTGTAAGATCACATAGACTACTTGCTTTTGTTTTTTTAGTTCCGCACGGATGGAGTCGCGGGCGAAAACTAGTACTATGATATATTCAAAGTCTATTATTACAGAAATATCGTAGTCATGCAAATGCACGACCTTCGTTTGTAACAAAAAATAAAGCTAGGTCACCACTGTAGGTCAACTACAGTCAATGTTTAATTACAAAATTCTTGGTATACATGTGGACGTTATATAACTTACATTATATTTCTAATTTACTTAGACACTAAATGCTGATCATTATAATCTAAATGAGATGTCAATTAATAATGGTTATATCAAAACAGCTGACCAATTTGAATAACACGTACGTTATTGAATTATTAATATATTCAGTCTGTCAATTAGTGCTAAGCTTTAACGCCTTATTGCAGAAAAAATAATGTATTCGTAATTTAATTACGCATTGGTTTGGAACTTGAAACAAAAAGTAACATTTCTTACTGATCATTTCAATAAACTTCTTAACTTTATCATAAAACTAGCTGTTGCTCGCGAATTCGTCCGCATGAAATTAAAAAATACATGTACCTATGTTACTCGAAAGGTAGCTTTTTAATGATGAAAGAATTTTTGAAATCGGCTCAGTAGTTTTTTAGTTATTTCAATACATACAAAAATACAAATCTTTATAATATTAGTGTGTTCCTCTAGGAAAATCATATTTTAATTAAAAGTCATTCTTTTCATTCATTGTCATTTTACGTTTGTCTTAGGTTTTTTTATTCGGGAAACAAACGAGCGGCGAAAACACGATGGCGGAAAATGCGTTTACGGCCTTTGATAAAGTTGCATTACATCCTCGATCGAAATTAATTGCATTTTTATTTACAACTAGCTGTTCCCGTGCGGCTTCATCCGCAGGAAATTATGATTTATTTTATTATTTACATTTGTCAAACTATCAATAGCAAATGTCAAAATGACATGACTTGACAAATCATGGCAATCATCCTTGAGGTTGGCAGCAACTTATGGTCTCTTTCCCACATTAGGGTTTTTATCCAAAATATTTACCCCCTAAGTTTAATGGCGTGAAAATATGTAGCCTAAAGCGTGACGTAAGTGTAGGGTTATTTATTAAAAAAAATTCAACAATATGCTGTGATTGCTGACATCTTAGGCAACAAACAAGTGTGTGTTTACGCTTTATTATATTAGTATAGATTAAACCTAACTCGAACCTTTCAGCACTAATTAAAATTGCAATTAACTTTTAGAACTGAATGCATTTCCTACTACGTAGTCAAAGTCAACGAACATACATTCTAATTTAATATTAGTGCCTCGCATTTACATATAAATAAACATTAGTATTAACAATACATTATCAAATGCATAAAGAATGCTTCAAAACTGACTATTAGTACATTACCTAAATGTAATAAAAGAAGCTAGCTATACAACATACAAGAGGGGAATCGAACTCGGAATTATAGACACTAGCTGTTGCTCTCGACTTTGTAGGCATGAGATCAAATAATAATTATAGCCTTTCTTGTTAACCTAGCTTTTCAATGGTGAAAGAATTTTTGAAATCGTCCCAGTAGTTTTTGAGTTATTACATTAGTATTGATAAGTCTGGAGTGTAACCACTGAACCATAGACTCTTAACCGAAGCTTGAACATAACATATAATTATAACAAAGTTGATATTCAAACAAATAAAGAACATCCTAAAGATTGATATGTTGATGCTATCGAATATAAAAATTAATTAACACCTTACGTGCCTTGAAGTAAAACAAAGTTATTTTCATCTTTATACCGTTATAGTAAGGTTCAAAATCACTTGATAATAACTACAAACGGAATCTAACATCTATGTGGGCCAAGTGCATTTATCGGTTTAAATGAACCTCAGTTTAGCGTATTGCATTTTAGACCCAATTCTATAGCTATTATAGTTGCAAATTCAAGATAAATTACTCTCAGGAGTATGAGAATGCATATCTAATTAATAATGTAGAGCGAATTAAAAAAATAATTGCTGCAAACATCTTAGATTAATGATTCATTTTAAAAATAATATGCGATTGAAACATTTTGGTCTTTATCAGTTCATCAAATTCTTTATGTATTTTAGATATCTCGATAAATAAAGATGTAATAGTTAATATGAAAGTTATTTTAACAGAGGTTAAATAACATATGAATATTTCTAATAATTGGACATTAGTTAACTTTAGTTGTAATCTCTAAAATAGAAATGTTTATAATAATACACTTTTACTAGCTTTTACACGCGACTTCATTAGAGCGGTAGTAGAAAATAACTTATACTCAGTCCATCAATCAAAACTTTCGTATAAAACATTAGAAACATTATATTATTGGAAATGGTGTTTATTAGTAGAATAGTTTTATAAACGGCTTATAATTCATACTAATATTATAAATACGAAAGTTTACATGTATGGATGGATGAATGGATGATGTGTGTATCCTTAATAGTTGAACGGATTTCGATGAAATTTGGTATAGATGTATAGGATAGTGTGGAAGAAGACATAGGCTACTCATTTTTTATTAATTCCACGCTGACGGGTTCGCGGGCGTTAGTAAGTTTTAAAAATATAAAGTGTCTGTATGGGATGACTTAAGTGTATGTTCATGACCTTGCCTCACTCAAGCTTGAACAGCGAGTATTGTCAATTTGGCACCAGCGTTCCACCTTGAGCCACATATCATGCTAAATATATTACACTTATATATACGATCCTAATTTGTGTCACCTTGTTCGGACATTTCATATAAAACACCTACGACAGACTTCGATTTATCGTCCTTCAACTTTCTTCGAAATAGAGATATATCTAGAACATCTTCTGTCTTGAAGTCGATTAATAGGAAATACTTTTCTATTATTTCCTAGTAATATTAGGTACTAACTTTCGCCCGCGACTCCGTCTGCGTGGAATTACAAAAAAACAAAAGTGAGTAGCCTATGTGTTCTTCCAGACTATCCTCTACATTGATACCAAATGTTATCGAAATCCGTTAAAGCCGTTTTGGCTACAAACTCTAACTAACATCCAACCATCCATCTAAACTTTTGCATTTATAATATTAGTATGACTAGTTTAAGAAGAAAAGAAACTAAAGGTTTCTTTTTAATAAACGTATAGCATATATTATTCAGTCATGACGTAGCTATTTATTGGTTAAAGTGGTTGTAGTTGAAATTGAGTCAGTAGTTTTTCAATTATTTCAATACATATAAAAAAATAAATCTTTCTTTGTACTTCATTATAAAATTACCAAACCTATAGTTAAATATAATTTTAAATGCGTACAAATTAAATATCCCTTATTCATAACCGTACTGATCTTGATGTCTTTAATAGAAAATCCTCTAAAACATAAAAATCGAAATTAAATCAATACATTTAAATATTGAACTTTTGAACTCACAAATGTGCATGGCATTTGAAAAACTAAGGTTTTTTTAGAATATAAGAGTAATATTTCGTAATATAATTTATGTGATACATTTTAATAATAAAATATTAAGCTAATAAACAAGACATATCCAAGAATTAAAGGATTTAAAAATTATAGACCGGTTAACATTTGACACACCTGTTTCCATTTTTTAAGTATAACTGTGTCATTTGGGTTTCATCTATAAATCAATGTTTTAAATGTCAATGCTCATCTGATTAGTTTGATGCGTGATGTTTTATTATTGTTTAATTTGTGTAAGGTTAACAAGTTATATGAATAAATATGTGGAATAGTCTAGAATATGTCCATCTCGTTTAGATTGCATTAAAATTGTATATTAACCTATTTTCATGTCTAATATATGATTGGTTTATTACGTAAGTTTTTATAGTCAATTTTGGGTGATATAACAAAAGTTTTTGAACATTTAAAACATGAAATTAGTAATAAAAACACTACAAGTATCACAATATGTATAACTTTAAATAGATCATATGTTAATTTATAATTAAAATTGATACTATCGTGATAACTTAAAAACTCAGAGACACACTTCTCGCCAGGATCGCGCGCAAAAATCAAATATGTCTAATGACATTGACAGCTGACAGTTAGGGATGTGACGTATGCCGAAAGCCAGTGTTGCGCCAATTCTGCGCGGTACTAATTTTCTTCTTAACAGTATGAAAAGTAGTACAAAAATATTATATCAGCGAGATACTCTATTTTTATTATTGCTTAAGTATTACTATCATCAATGTTACTAAGGGATTTCTTAGCTAAAGTTTAGTATGTGTTTTGTAATTCACACTAAGGGGCTACTTATGTAACTCTTAAAATTCGCTGAGTGCAGTTATGTCTTATTTTTTATGCAAACTAACTAATAATACAAAATTCATCGACTTTAGCGTATCATATATGGTGCAGTCTTGAATAAAACTGCTCTAAATCTATTTTATCTCAGTTGTTGTCCTTGGACGCTCCCTATATAAAGGAGGATGAAACGTACAACTCGTTCACCTTTGAAATTATCGCAATATAAGGTCTCAACGTTCCCACCTACAGCTTTTTGTTTCACTCATTTGTGTTTTAAAAGAAATATTTCAATCTCGGGATGATCGCTTGTTAACACGACAATATTGACGGAAGCCTGAGCTTCTATATATGTCAGTTCTTCGTTCTATATATGTCTGTACATATACGTATGTTTATATTATAAAATCGTACATTGTCTTTAACAAAAATTGTAAGAAACTATTCGTAATGTTATCGACATTGTTGGTTTTACGCCCGACAGGGCTGCACAATTGTCGACGTTACAGAAACTTTTTGCAAACCGTTCTAGGCGTTTTGCTGTCGAAATGTTGTTATCCCTCTCTTTTTCTTTTCAAAGACAGAGATAACAATATTTCTTTATATGGTTAATTGTCAGTTGACACCTACGGTCACACTCACCTTGTTTGACCTTGACATCTCATTTTGGTGATGAAGTTACAAAAGTTAATATATATGTTAATTGTATAGTATTATTAATGCATCACTGATTTAATGTAAATATGCTAATAATACTAGTAATATAAAAATAATATTGAACTACGACGTCATAGTTGTTATCAACATTACAAAAGATCGCTTACCAAATTTTAACTGGGCAATCACAACTTCATATAAACTCTACAATACTGTTGGTAATACAAACGCAAATCCGTTAACTGAATGGCTTGCCCCAAATCCCTTATCACTGAGTTTTGGCACTAGCCCAACTGGGATCGTGCAAATGTACACTTCTTTGTTACTTTCTGGATGAACGTCATTATGTCGTAGCTATGAAAATTGTTTTGTTAACTTCGAGCGCTGAATTCATTTCCATTTCTCTGATTACTATAATTTAGTTGATGGCAGGAAAAGTTTGTTTAGACTTTTGAAGTAGTATTTTTTGTGGAATTATTTGCGACTAGCTGTTCGCGCGCGGCTTTATCCGCATGAAATTATAAAAACTTTATTTTGCTGTTTACATTTGTCATTTCTCAATAGCAAATGTCAAAATTACCATTACCGTAATAACTTTACTTTCATAATGTTGGTAGCTTGTAGTTCATGGTCCCTTTCCCACATGAAGGTTTTTTCTTATTCATTTACCCCCTAAGTTTAATAGCGTGAAAATATATAGCTTAAAGCGTGTCATAAATGTATGGATTTTTATTAAAGAATTATTTATTTAAAATTATGCTGTGATTGCTGACATCCTACTCCACAAAGTAGTGTTCACGCTTTATTTTATTAGTATAGATAGTGTAGATACAGATATAGTCTACTGTTCATATATCCCTTCATTATTTACATACAGTTAAAAATTAGGTGCTCTTTAGTCATTTATGCGTCAAATATTTAGTAACTAAACGTGTAATTATTTTATATTCTGAACACTTTAGATTAACATTTTTAGCTGTTACAAATTTTATTTTAAATGTCACGAATACCATAAAGATAAAATTAAAACACCTAAAAATATCTATATAAAGTAGATGACCTAATAAATTACTATAAATTTATCAGATGTTTCTGTAATGAGTTCCATTTCCTGCTTGACGGCTTTATAAAGATGTTCAAACGATATTTTAATATTGCATTATGTATTTATGATCTAATTTGAAAGCAATCAAACGTGTTTACTTCATTCGATTTTATTTTCCTTATATCGCATTTTGTTGCAGTTTCCCAATCAGTTTTGTCTGTTGCTATGCTAAAGTGAGTGATTTTTGTTGATTCAACCATTTTTAATTTAATTTTCTGTGATATTCTAAACTGTAAGTATTTGAAAGTGGTCAATTTCTGTGATAGTTCGGTTGACCGGAGTTTAACAAGCCTTTGTTTAGTTTTTTTTAATATCATAATATGGCACCAGCAAGCGGCCTCCTGAATTCGATAGATGCGAAGCGACAAATACCCATAGATGCGTTGCCTTAAAACTAATTAATGTTATGATCAAGCAATGTAGTTATACCCTGAAATATTCTATGAAAGTTATGATTTTTAATTAATTTCTGGACCCTGTATTTTTAACAATAAAAAATATAAGACCTTATTTCATAGCGGTTTGTCAATTTTTATGAAAATAAATTTGTATTGTCATTTCAAATGACATCCTATCTTTTTACGAGTAAAAGAAAAAAGTCGTTTAAATCGAGAAAAATGGCAAAAAATTCAGACGTCGAAAGCAAAATGTCCTTGGATAGTTTAGAAGAAAATTTCAAACAAAAAGCGTCTATTAAAAATGAATACGTCGATGAGAATGTTGACACAATACTAGTGCCGTTTTATGAACAAGATGTATTGATAAAAGTACCAAAGGCACAACGATGGAATCACAACACTGATGATAGAAAATCTACCAACAAACCTGTTAAAAACTATTTGATTAACAAACGAACGACTAACCCACCGCGAGTTTCCTACTTAGAGGTGTTTCGTAAAAAGAATAACTTAAAACTAGACGATGATACGCCATTGGAACAAGACATACGTTCTTTATCACCTGAGGTTGGTGACACAGAAAGAGAAAGTATTGGAGAGGATACAAACTATCCAGTGAGCAATGATTTTCATAATACCGAGTCATACAATGAAATGTATTACGCTAAACTATTGGAGAAAGAACGTAACCAATATTTGGATAATTCTTTTGAATTCGAACATCGCTTGACCGAAGATAATGATAATAAGTCAGTAAGCGAGAAAGATAATTTGCGGAGTGTGTCTGAAGCATCTCTACCTAAACGTGTATCACATTCAACAGATAGAAGGGCCACCATTGAGATACTGCATAATGTCAAGTTAGGTGGCTTAGGGCCAGACATGGAGAAAATAAAACCAAGGCTTGAAAGAGCCAGAAGTCTCCAGAGATATTCCGAAAAGGTTAGAATGGAAAACAGAGTGAAGATTTATAAAAAGTCAATAGAATTAGAGAAAGAAAAGAAAACAGAGAGGCAATCATCTGCAAAACAAAGTAGTAAAATTGAAAATCAACAAGTCGAATGTGCAACAAATTCTTCGTACTTAGTTAAGAAGAATAAAGAAAAAAAGTCTTTTTTAAAAACAAGAGGTGGGTTTAGATTTTCTGATGACACACAAAACAGCAAAAATTATTTAAATGAAAAAGACAAATATAAGAAAGACAAAATTGACAAAGTACACAATGTTTATCAAAGTAAATCGAAAGAAACTAAAACTAAACTAAACAATATTGATCACAAAGCAAGGGCTAAAAATCAAGAAGAACATGAATTAGGAAAGAAATCCGCGCAATACAAAACTATTCAAATGGTGGATAAAACAGATGATGTACCGCCTGTCCATATTAGTTTTATGGTGAATTTTAGTGGAGTACGACCGTCTAGTGCTTTAAAAAAACTTGAAGCGAAACATAAAATGTATCAAGAAAAGGTTAAAACGTATACATCAGAAAAGAACAATCCGTAATACTTTTAAACACTATTACTTTTATTTCTTCAGTATATTTTCTATTTGTAATGTCAGTACTGATTTAATAAAACAATTAGTACTCTCAACTTTAAGTACTTATATTTTCATATATGTTTTATTATTATACATTTTAAAGTTTTTTTTTCTGAAACTCAATTATTTCCTTAACATGAAATTAAAAAAAGAATTAATGCAACAATCATCATTTGAATATAGCTTTCAAATTAAACTATCACATGAGAGTATTACATTGCAATTTCAATCTTGTATGGACCAAATAACATAACGGGATCCGGTTTTGATTTTCTACTGAAGGAGAAAGTGTTATTACATTCATACAAATACCTATGACGTGTTCACCTTGACGGATCTACATCGCTTTATTTGCGATCACGAATTTTACATCAATCGTTAGACAGGACATATTTCATACAAGACACTATTATTTTTTTGCTTTTGCATGCCCTTTTAACGCTCCTTTAACGTTTATTTCATTCAATATATTGTCTACTTGCTGTTCCCGACTTCGTCCACGTGAAATTTTAAATATGTTACTAATAACGTAGCTTTCTAATGGTCAATGTATTTTAGTAATCGGCTTAAATTTTTTTGAGTTATTTCATTACATACAAAACAAATCTTTTTTTTCAGTATTAGTATAGTTTTTAGATCTAAGCGTGATTTTCTACTTAATCCACACATATTTTCAAAGAGAATGTTTACGGAATGTTTAAAGTCCACTTCATACGTTCTGTTTCATCTGAACAGTCGGATCGGTCATATCTAACGTGTGTAAGCAAAACTGAGAACTGAATAGTAACCAGTTTTGTTAGATTTATCGGACTGTTCAGATAAAACCGAGCGTGTGTAGTGCGCTTTAGGAATGCCCGACGAATGAATCAATGAATTAATGAAAAAATGAATTTAAAAAAAATGAATTAATTTATTTTAAATCCATCAATTACTTTTTTTGGAATCATTGTACGGATCGATTAGCGATAAAATTGAATATGTATGTGCAAACTTGTTCCGACTTACGAGTATTAAGGGTAGATTGAACAGATCAAAATATAATCTCCAATCATGTATATTGAAACAAAAAACATAGTGGACAAAAAAGAGAGAATTCTTTATCAAAATCTCAGTTTTAAACACTTTTTTATTAATCTGTTTATCATTACGGACGAACTATGGATCGTATATCATACCAATCTATCAAGAGAACTTGTTTAGCGTTGGATTAAATAGGGATTTGCTAAGAAATCAAAGAGAAAGGTAATTATGCGTACAACAAGCAAGACCTAAATTGCATATTGATTTACTTATTAACTATTGCTTTCAATTCTCATAAATAGTGCAAAAATCTGAAATAACTACTTTAGTTATCTAGTTTTGGTTAATTACCAATGTGTAGTGGCGTCATTTCTTCATATTTCATTAAATGTGTTTCGATACGCATCCTTGGGAACAGTTTGAACACCAATGCTCAATATTGACAAACACTCGTGTCACTATGTGTGACCTAGTGGTCATAGTATACATCTATATAGCTATCAAATATTTGCTCACGGGTCTAGGTTGAAAATGATCTTACCCTTGACACTGTAAAACTCGTGTCTGTACTGCGTATATGTTAAATATAGGAAAGATTTTTGTTGTAATTGTAAAGTTTCATTTCCATTTTCATTTTCATCCAATATTGCATTATTTAAACAAGTGATATCTGTACAGATTATTCAATTGTTTCGAGAAGTGTGTTAGGATCGCGAAAAAATGGAATTCCGTGTTCTTTGCCTACCCTTTTAGGTTGCGTTACGTACTCTAAATAGTCACTAAAATCTGCTGGATAACTTGACAAAGGTTCAGACTTCAGAATACGTAAGCTAACGATGTACTAAAATCGTAATTATTGAGATTTTTTAATTGACTTTCTTAATAAGTGTACAATAAGAGTGTAAACATCTAAAATATATATTTCGTAATTATTTGCATATTAATGTAATATTTAATTTATTCCAACAGAATATTTGATAGCGTTAACGAGGCTGTTTTTGTTTGCCATATTTCTAATTTGAAAACAAATATTTTTCTTGCATTTCGTAAGTTTATGATCATATTTCGTTTCAAGATTTGAAAAGCTTTACTCGACTATAAAAATAGCACAGTCATGCCAATTTAGAGTTTAAAAATAACGTAAAAACCGTGCTCGACGCTTGCACAAGCAGAATTCACGTCACAAAAGGTAAACTTTGTCGTGTATTGTTCCATATTTGTAGATATAGCAACTGGTTATCCAAACACAAGTCTTGCCGCACCGAGCGCTCTTAGCAAGAACAAAAGACATTGCCCTCCCCAAGGCAGCCCACAATGTTCCCCTCAATTTATAGAGGCAAGTTTAGAATTTCATATGTCCTGAAATTTTAATATCTTAATGGATATTTTAAAATTCTCAAAAGCTGAAAATTGTACGATAAATTTTTTAATACTTTTTGGTGAACATGTTTTTTCTTTCACTAACGAAACTCATACAAAAACGTATTATGTTATTGTCATCTCCCTGGCCTCATCTCTTGTCACGTCTATTTCACGGGAGTTAATAAAAAATTGACAATAAACCAAACAATTATAGGCAAATTCCTAAAAAAAAACATGGCAAAAAACAACTAAATGTAGTATCATTTCTTATCATAAAACAGTGTTAACAATACATTTTTGCTCATTTGTTTAGGATGTATAGGCAAAGAAAAGTTTATCTATGTAATTTGTATAATATAATAAATTCGCTATATTATTCGTATTCAAAACTGTAACAGTCAAAAGGGAAATGCATAAAAATTAATCTTTACATTATTGAATAATCAAAAACGGTCTTAAAGTCTGAAGGTTGTGACACTTCCTCATTGCACGCAAGAAGGTTTGTTATCGGCCCTCATTAAAAACAGCCCGAAAATTTACGTAATAAAGGTAATAAAAATCCGTACACTTGATAATATTTACTTTAATGCTTAAAACGTATACTTATTCCTTTCACGAATCGCAACTGATTTTCAGATGTAGGTTAAAAATCCAACCGGTTCTCGACAACTTTTACCGTCCTTGGCGCCCTTGATACGTTTAATGAACCCTTTGCCGCAATTTCTTTGCAATGACAGCTGTCGATGTTGCCAGTCAATTCGTTAACAAAACGGAAATAAAAAATCTCACTCAGATCATTGAAAATTATTAATGGATCTTGTTAATTCCATTTTTAATTGACTTCCCGAAAGAAAGAGTTTGTGAATTCGTCTGATTTTTTGTTGAGCGAAGTTAAATGTCTCGTCTGATACACTTAAACCCAAAGCCCAATCTCCGAAAGGTTATGACTTAAACAGAATCTTTTTGAAAATAGGGTTACTTATGAATTATCTTACTTCTTACTAATATTATAAATGCGAAAGTTTAGATGGATGGATGGATGGATGT
>NW_013528137.1:1173918-1197787 GCF_000836215.1 Papilio polytes | reverse complement strand
CATTTCTTTGCAATGACAGCTGTCGATGTTGCCAGTCAATTCGTTAACAAAACGGAAATAAAAAACCTCACTCAGATCATTGAAAATAATTAATGCATCTTGTTAATTCCATTTTTAACTTCGTAAATTCGTCTGATTTTTTTTTGTTGAGCATAGTTAAATGTCTCGTCTGATACACTCCAACCCAAAGTCCAATCTCCGAAAGGTTATGACTTAAACAGAATCTTTTTCAAAATGGGGTTACTTATGAATCATCAGGAATAAAATGGTTTTAAAACTCATTTAAAAACTTCAGTGATTTTTATATGAAATAACAATTTATAATTTTATATTCTGGCCACCGCATGACTGTAACTTGTATTTACGTCGGTTACGTAACGTAAAATTTTCACTTTTAACTCAGGCCCAAAAAAACAAACACCTCATTATATTATGCAAATGTGTAAATGCAATAGCGTTGGAATTACGATGACAGAAGTTTGGAAAAACAAGAAATTCCATTTCGTACTTTTTGCTATTCTTTATCCGATCCTTAATACTGATCCAAATAATATTGAGATTGTTTAAAAACTAAGATCAGGAAAATGCAAGTAAACTAATAGTCCTTGGTTCGCTCTCATCTTATTAAAAATATTTATTTGTAGGCTTGAGCTACGATATCAGAATTATTACTACTCGATACCATGTGTAGGCGGTCATGAGTAAAGTCGGATTCAAGGAATACATTCACAATGCTCCTAAGTCTGAATATCATCGATCCACCAAGCTCATGTCGTTCAAACAATGTTCTCGCAACGATCCCTATTTTCAGAATGATCTAAGTTCTCTCGAAAGTCGCTTGGCGGTGCTCGTGTTCTAATTATGGGAAATTTAAATTGATTTCTTCTTCTTATTGCGACATATTTAAGTATTTGTTTACGATATCATTTCGGAACTAAATCATAATTCTAATATTCGAAGCGTAGAAATATTTATAGCCACTAAAATAACCTAAAGTATGAATAACGGTTGTGATATCGTTTAAGAGCCATAGAGTGTATTAGAATTTCTTTCCTCGCGTATAAATAATACAAATGTGCACATAAACAAGTAAGCAATTCCACAATGTGCATGTTAAAGGCACTTTAACACTACATAATAAATTAAGATCTCTACAAAACATGATACATTTCTACTTCTAAGTTAACATGTAGTAATGTAACAATGGTATTTACAAGAATACAATCCCATATACATAGAAAAATACGCGAAAGATATAACCCTCTTATCTGGTAGATGAATGGTAAGTTTTAAGCATAGGTGCCTGGCCCAAATCGCTGAGGGAGAGCCATAAATAAGAAATAAAATAGATTAGAAGCATAGGTGCGTAGTTTTAAGAATAATAACCAAAATTTCCGTAACATCCTTTACAAGGTAACATAAACAAGAAATTATACGGATGTCGTAAAAACAGTCATCATAAGTATGTTCACAACGAACCAACAAGAGAGCCCACAGCGACCCAGATTGAGTGCTCTACATGAAAGTGAATGCAAGGGATAAACGCGTAATCACAAATGTACATGCTTTTAACTCGGTGCATAACAGCGTTTTATAACTAACATTGAGTTTAATAAGAATTTTCCGTATTGATATGTTTTTAAGCTATTTATTCCATTTTACACGCAACTTTTAAACTAAACTTTGTTAGTCCTATATTCGAGAGTTTAGACAGATGTTTGTTAGAGTTTGTGCCCTAAATATGAACAGCTTTCGATGAAATTTGGCATATATCTGTAGGATAGTTTGAAAGAACACATTGTCTACTTATTTTATTTTAATCCACAAGAACGGAGTCGCGGGCTAAATCTTGTAAATATGTTTGCAGAAAATGTACATTTTACCTCAGCAATGTCTTATAATTTAACCAAATAGAGGCGTTGGCTTTAAATATCAAAAGTTGTCAGTAATTTCTGAATGTAGAACTATTACTAGAATATTCGGGAACCATTTAGTAAGTAAAAACTGTATTTACATTTAATTAATATGAAGAATGAGGTAGCGATAAAGTTGGTACATATTATTACCATATTAGGCTTTAAGGTAATTCCACCATCAGTATTGAAATATTTTAGCGAATTAAATAAATAAAATTAAAACAAGGACGATAACGACGTCAATTAGCTTGAAATAAAGCCTTATTTAATAGTGATCCTAGAGTTTTTAAAAACAAGCGATTTTAAGCTAAAAAGTTCCTGAAATTATAGACTGGAATAAAAACATTACAACCTACATAAGTATATTCAATAGGAAACTTTTAAAAAAATATTAGTAACAGTATGTACATGTTTCTTCTTTTTTTATGTAACATTATTCTCAAAGTATTAGGTGAAATAAAATCCTGAATCTCAAAAGACATATCTTGTTTGTTTTCTAGAAATGCTTGTATAATTTATAATGAGGCAATTTGTAATCAATAGATAATTTTTTTCCAATTTTATCATAGGTCAATAACATTATTAATAGACATTTTGTGGAGAAAAGAAACTATTTTTATTTTAAAAAGCACTATCGGGGCGTTGACGTATGTAAATGGCTGTTTATAATTTAGATAAACATCTAATAAAAATAATGGTTTAAGTTCAACGTCCACGAGTAAATTTTAAAGAAAACCTGAAGTTTTTAGACGTATAATTGCTTACAACAGCAGAAAAGGTATTTAAAAAACGAATGGTTTACACAAATTCCTTATTGAAAAAAAATCTACCGAACTTGTTAGAATTTATCGCTATGAAGTATTCCTTATAAATTTAGGCGCCATAATATAATAACCATAAAAAAGATTAGCATAAAAACATGAGAGATATTTGTATTTGATCATAAAAGTGTCTCAACTTACCTTATAAGGCGGTACAGATTGTAAACATATCTGTCTATATCTGTCATTTAACTAATTTAAAATTTACTTTATATTCACAGTGTTTTATACAAAACTAGCTTTTGCTCGCGACTTCGCGCGCATGAAATTATAAAATATAGCATATGTTACTTACAGATAAATTACCTTTCTAAAGGTGAAAGAATTTTTAAAATCGGTCCAATAGTTTTTGAGTTAATTCAATACATACAAAAATACAAATCTTTCCTCTTTATAATATTAGTATGGATAAAAACATTAGTTAACTTCAAAAGTACATATTTAAAGTAATAGTTTTTACGTCAAAGTTTATATTTTTTATATAAGGAATAATTTATAACAATTGAATAAACGAGAAAGCTGCATCAGGACATTGTTGATGGGCAATACGTACAACTGCCTATGGGCATGAGAGTCGCAACATTCTTAATTTTTTTTAACCATTTTGTTTATTATAAAAGAAAGCGATAAGACCAAGATATTTGCGACTAATTTCTCCAAAATAAAACAAGCGATTTACCAACTTACATGTCTTATCAATTATATTAGAAATACTAGCTGTTGACCACGACTTCGTCCACGCAATATTAAGATAAAAAGTAGCTTGTAAAATCAGCTACCCTTTTCAGTGAAAGTCCACTCTAAATCGGTCCAGCCGTTTCAGAGATTACTTGAAACAAACGCGGCTTGCGGACAGACAGACAGATAAATTTTTTTAAATGCAATTTTCGCTATCAGTAACATAAATACATCATCTTCCTGAAATCTGGATTTTTTCTTTTGATATTACAAACAGACACTCCAATTTTATTATATGTATAGATACATAGATTTGCAAACTAAACATATCACTTATCATACACAATAATTAAACTAAAACAATACAAAGAACATTATCTGCTACTTTGTCATAACAAGATTTTTTAACGCAACGCCATAACGTCTGCCGTGATGCCGTGCCATTGTGCCGGCAAACTAGAGCATGCAACGTAATTATGATAATCACTCCGCGGTATCCTGTGAAATGCTAAGTCGACGTAAATGAAATTAGGAAACAGTAAACATTACACCGAGTCGTTTAAACGGTCTTAAAAGTCCCTCAGTGTGGATTTCTCCTACTACACTTTGGTCGCGTCTTCAAGGACCAGAACAAAAGAACGTCTGGTTTTATAAAAGTTTATAGATGAAACTATTCAATAGGTGTTTTTCTGTTGTTTACATTCTTATATAATGCACTGTAATTCGTAGATTTTGGTGACCCTTTCTGTCGCCCCACCGCGCCAACTTCGCATTCTGCGTATGGTCTGATGCTAGTTGTGCTGGAAGCCAGTGTTCTAAAGTATAATAAAGAATTGATTTCAATTAAGAAATTACAAAAGATTTATTAATAGACTTGAAAATGTGACTGTAATTAACACAGACACTAATTAGTTTGAAAATCGTATTTAATTAACACAGAAATTCGTTCAAAAGTTAGCAACGTTTCCTTAAACTTCGCAAGAGATGATCAGACCGGAGAATAATTTCGTAATTGAATTATAACTTTTTAAAATCAAAGGATATCTCTTTTATTCGCTCCGACGAACAATTGGGTCGGATTTTATTAAGTTACGTAACAATTAACTATCCGAATAATTATTAGTCATTAACAGTTTGAGGAAAATAAATTATATTTTTTATCGAAGACGGTGTTGTTCAAAATTATAAGAAGGTTGCGTTCGTAATCATTCGAAAATGTGAATAACGATGAATGCAAAGGTAAACCACCTGAACTTCCAGAAAAAATCAAAACTTTTTTTCAAATCCAATAATGGTATTCTGAATTTAATGTAGAATTTTCGTATATTCTGTATTGTGCAATTGGCTGCAGACTGCATTAATTGCAGTGAGCACGGTATGAACAGCGCTGACTCGACCACTGGAATTCACCCTAACGATTGAATTAGTTGCACGTTTTGCAGGATGGCAATAGAAATTCACTATATTATTTACGTTTTTTCATGTTCGTAAAGCCAGCGCTTGACTGCTATCACTCGCTGAAAGTGGCGATGGAGTCGAAAAATGGTACGCGCTATAGCCAGCTGTTATGAAATCAATTACAAGCAACAAATAACTATTTACTCTTCTTTGATAAATTAACTGTTTTTATCAACAATTTAAGTTTTAGTAATATAAAAGTAGAATTGGAAATAATGCCGTATTTAAAAACAAAATTGTACAATGTAGATGAAATATGCTTAGTTAACTTAATATCTTTAATTATTTATACAACTTTGCTGTCTACAGATTCATCTTATTGTCATTTAAGTACATAAGATACAAGTGTAATAACACTATCAACTGAAAAGAATAACTTATCAAAACCCTCTGAAACCATTGGCATCCAAAGCACGTTGTAGACTGAACGTCGGGCGTAGAGAGAGCAACCGTTACATTATAGATATAATTTTATAGCATTGTCTCTGGGGCGAGTCGTTAAGATAACCGCTTCCAGATAGAGCGAAGTGGGTCGCAACAGCAATGCAAGCTACGAACGACGCGAAAAACTGGAGCCTGGGAAATGAGGTCATGCCGAATCGCTTATCTGACTATGACGTTTAACAAGTGGTGTAAAATTAAACCTAGTTGAAGATCATGGCCTCTTAGCGTTATTAAAGTTCGGATATTATACAGATTCAGATTCAGACATGACGGTTGATAGAGATGTATGGAAGAGCAGCACATACTGTGCCGACCCTCCAGGGATGAGGGATAAGGGCAAGTGGATGATGAAGATTAAACGATAACCGATGTAAGTGATCATCTACTTTCAGAGTTTGAATACTTGGAGAAATTAACAACTAAAATTATCTGAATGCCTGTCATTTCTATATTACTTCATTGTTTATCTTTATAGATCTTTGTAAAATCCCTTTCATCTTCCACGAACCCAATCAGTCATGCATTTGCGATTCGTTCTTCACATTTTTATCGCAACAAGCAATTAATAATTAAAAAAAGATAATCATGAAAATAGTGCAATAGAATGAGGCAAAATTAATAAGAGCGCTCTCTCGACACGACATCGTGTGTGCAACATTCAATTTGGCATCCCTAGATGGCTGTTCCAATCGTCTGGAAAACCTATCACGCTGTTGCGGCAAGCTCACTCTGTATATTGCCACGTATCGATACCTTAAATGGCATGAACAGTAACAATAAATGTTATAATACACTTCAACAATCAATTGCTGTGACCACTAAGGATTTTGACTAACTGTAGTGAATTTAATTTTTAAGTAAAAATGTTTCTTGTACATTTTCAATTGTAAAGTTCTCATAGTTTTAATATTTAGATTATGCACAAATTAATTACTAATGTAAACACTATTATTGGAATCATAGATGACAATATCCATAAAAAGTAGGTTAACCTAAGTTGTATAATCTAGAAAACATCATCTGAAAAGACTAATAACACTAAAATTATAAATATAACCCATAATGAATAATTACATAAGAATATGTAAAAATAAACATTCCAAAACATGCTAAAAGAAAGTGTTGTTGCTCAATAACGTAGTCAAACTTAGATTAGGAATTTATAAATGTATACCTACATAAGCACACTGCTCCAGTTTAGGACTGGTTGCTAACAAGTTAAGCTTCGGAAAGTATATAGACATTTCCTTATTTCACGACCGTACAGAATGCTCCAGTACCTATAGAACGTTCTGGAATTAGACTTCAACCATTCCAAATTTGAAAGTTAACTTTTTAATAAGACTCCTATTGTCTTGTAGACATTGGTCCTCTGATACATTAAAAAATTCCATACAAGTGATAAGTCTATGAGCACGACAAAACACGTGATACTCGTATATACGCACAAACACATACCTTAAGAAATATGTTTACTTATACAATACACATCAATATACAGTACAACATACCTTGACTTTAGTTAAGGACACGTTAACGACGTTAAAAGCCTTATGTGAGTCAATAAAAAATGCCGCGATAGAATTTATTTTCATAACTTATAATGTAATCTACTATAACTGTTCCCGTGTGGCTTCATCCGCATGAAATTATGAAAAAATTATTTTATTGTTTACATTTGTCAAATTATCAATAGCAAATGTCAAAATGACATGACAAACCTTAGAAAACTTTCTTTCTTGATGATGGCAGGAACTTATGATCTCTTTCCCACATTAGGGTTTTTATCCAAAATATATACCCCCTAAGTTTAATGGCGTGAAAATATATAGCCTAAAGCATGACGTAACTGTAGGGCTTTTTATTAAAAAGAGAATTATTCAAAAATATGCTGTAATTGCTGACATCTTAGGCAACAAAGAAATGTGTGTTTACGCTTTATTATAATAGTATAGAAGTATAGATTACAGATAATATTAAAGTGTTTAAAATATTCTAAACGTAAGTTCTGACTAATTTAATCTGCAAGTGGTCATTATCCGCCAAAATAGCCAAACGACCACTGCCTAAACATCCTCAATTTCAAAATAAGTTGTCTATATTTGAAAGTTAGAGATTGGGACGTAAAAAGAGAAGTTTCCCCTACATGCATACCCTCCTCCATCATTCTTTGTATTATACTAAAAGGGTGGAAATGAGAAGAAGACTAAAAGCCCGAAAAACGAAATTCTTGCACAAAAGTATACTCTCATCTCCGTTACACTTTTTGATTAAATGGAGATAGCAATATGTTTCTGTATAGGTTATTTGAAGCTGTTATACTACTCTGTGGCAATCTTCTCGAAAGCCTTTAATTAAGAGAAAAAGCTTTCCTTTCCCTAAGGACGCAGTATAAACTATCTTTGTGAAAGGGAACGAATATACATACACAAATATTGGATAGGAAAAGGGCTTAAGTGTATATAAAAGTAATCAAAATAATTAATTAAAAAAATCGATTTAATAACTTTGCATTATTATTTCCAAGTGAAATATTGGCTCAGATATCCAGTCTAATTTGAATAAAAGCGCATTGCGTAATTGGTGTTGCATAAAAATATTTTATTGAACAAAAATGTTCATTAAAATTTATGAAAACATTATCATATTACTTTTCTAGATTTTTAGTATATTAATTGAAATTTGTCAATTTCAAATTTATGACTAATGTAAAAAAAAAATTGATTTTATTCATCAAAATGTAACAATAAAACATAAATGTCATAATAACATTTAGATAAAGGTTAATAGTTTTTAATATTAAAATCGAAATTTTAAATAAATTTATACATGACGCAAATTATTTCACATATTGTGAATTTTATGATTACGATGCATAATTTAATTATTAAAAAAATCTATTATGTAACACCAAAAAACATGCAAAGCTGCAAAATGCAAAACTTTGTTAACCTAAACTTGGGTAAAAACAGAATTTTACGAAACTATATAAAAATATTGCGTGAAATACATCAACAAGCAAATTATTATCACCTACAATCCAAGTTTTTAAATAAATTATGTAAACCCTTATGCGAATTTCAATACAAATCGACACAAGGAACATAAAATAAGTCATAACTAAATGTCCTTAGGAGCTTGCAATTTTTTGTTACTTGCAAAATTGTTGTTACTTCGTTGTCAAGCGAGTATTTGGTATTGAAATTACTACGTTGTTTTGTGCATTGATAACATTAAAAAACCCTTTTGTACCGTTTTGTTTTGTATAAATAAGTTAGCATAAAACCTGAAGAACTAACAAAGTACACTTAACGTAATGTTTTTTATTTATTCCGTCCAAAGTATAGTAAATTTTCATCACTATGTATTATATTAAATAGAACTTAAGGTATACATGTTTAATAAAAAATGGTCCTCTTTCAAAATTAACAGTTACTTAAGTTTACGTAAGAACCGTCAATATGCTTTGTCCTCTTATATCGGTGCAACAGAGAACCGTAAAATAAAATTTCATCAAATCGCTGTATAAAATCTCTACCAGAACCTCAGCTATAAATTGTGTCATTTGCATACAAAGGTATCTAAATCTGCGTTCCCATCTCTAAACTTGTGTAAAAACATGTTTTCATCCTTTACCTTTGAAAAGCAGAGACAAGTCTTATTACTTCAGTCGAATTTTACGGTGAGATCGACTTGTTTTGAGAGCATTTTACGTAACAAATACATTTAAATAATACCTTATGTTAATTTTGCCCGATGTAAGAAAGTATTGGTTTTTTTATCACTACGTGTACTACGTACTTTCAAGACCAACTTTACTCGTAAATCTAGAGATGGTAACACAATGGAAAATGATCACTTATTTTTTTTTTCTTAATAATTCTATCGATACATTTACCGTTTTAATCTTTATTTTACCTGTCAAAACAATCATAACAGCCAACGACATGTAACAACATAACAATCTCGTTCTAACAATTAATATTGTACCATATATGTTGTAATTACTGTTAAGAACGATTAAATGTAATGCTTAAGATACTTGTATGTATGTATTACACAAACAGGTGACAATCCAACGAGCATCTAGTTCAAGCAACTCGTATTATTTCACAATACTTACATTATATGCAACGCATAAAACCTTTTTTGACGTCACAAGCTCATCAAAAATTAAAAAGCAATGTTTCTCAATTTAAATCTGGCAGGTTGTAAAATGTGCAATTCTTTTTTTTGTTTCTTAAAATAAATTGATATTAACATGATGATCCAAACATTCGGATTTTCTCCAAGTCTGTAGAGATAAGCGATTTAAAGACAAGATTATTACAAAGAGTTTCAAATAAAGTAGTAAAAATGAAGACATAATTCTGTAAATAGATTATAGTCCTTACCATTCTAAAGATTGATGTTATAAACGTATTAATAGTTGAAATTATCTTCATTTCTGAATATAAACAAATGAATAATATTTTTATAGAAAAAAAATCTAACACACATGTGTATATGTTGCAATGTATAAAGTCAGTAAGTTCGTCATTACAAGCGCCTCCGTCCGATCGCCACATAGTCATACAAAGGTTAAGGTCGCGAGTAACAAATTATACCTGGCAATCAAACTAACAAAGTTCAAAGCCTATAATTTGTTAATTATAATCAATTTTTTATATACCCAAATTATTTGAAGATTAATACAACGTTGTAAAACTATAAAAATGTAGTAAATACAGCTTTTTGGTGTTAAGTAAAGTCCATAGACCATTAAAATCTAATATTATGGCAATTTTTAGCAACTATTCCAGGGAACTTGATAATATTTATATATCCAATGTGGAACATCGGTAGGCCCAAAGACGTCGTTAGGCAGGACAGGGGCAGATAAAAAATACTTCGAATAAGACAACATTCATGGTAACTGCCCCTCCGTAGACCTAATCTAAATCATCAGCTAGACGCCTATGAGCCTAGGGCCTTACTAAATTATTATGTACTTTGCTTAAGTCACAAGATTTTTTTTTAAATACCAGTAGATTTTTGTCAATTTACTAATATTTCCTTTAACCATTCCAACTAAGCTCTAAGCTTGTGCTAGGATATGGTTCACAATTGTCGAATGGCATGGTCGAACCCTCGACCGCGAGATCAGTAGTCCGTACCCCAAACCATTAGGCTATTGGTGCTAGATTACTTATATTGTATGTCTATTTTAATAAGTCTGGAAAGTAGATTAGTTTATTTACACAATTTGGTTTTATTTCCGTGGATTGGTTATTACAATCATTAGAAAAAACATCGTAATATTTGTTTTAGATTGAAAAAAAGGTTACTAAATCAGTTATTTCCTAAACTAACAATTAAGAGATATAGTTATGTAATATTCGCACATAACATTTAACGCCGAGATATAAAACAAATTGTAAACGATTTAGAGAATAATTAAGGCGCGTTCGAATTAATAAAAATCTTTGAAACGTGATTAATTTATATTCATAACGCTTCTGATTCTGATTTACATAAATCTATGCTTAAATTGAAAATAATGTACGCAAATCATATTAAATATCAATTTTTAGCGATATTTATAAATATAATAAGAATCTGTTATTGTCTATTCGCTTGTTTCCTTGAACATGTCTTAGGAATCCTTAAATTACAAAACTAGCTGTTGCTCGCGATTTCGTCTGCGTAAAATAAAAAATGTATGTTACTCACTGATAACTTAGCTTTTAGTGGTGAAAGAATTTTCGAAATCGGAACTAGCTTTCGCCCGCGACTTCTTCCGCGTGGAATGAATATGTGTTCTTCCAGACTATCTTCTACTACCTACATCTATACCAAATTTTATCGAAATTCGTTCAGCCGTTTAGGCTACAAAGTTTAACAAATATATATCTGTCCATCCATCCATCCATCCATATAAACTTTCGCATTTATATTATTAGTATGATTACAATACATACAAAAAAAAACAAATCTTTTCTCTTTATAACATTAGTATAGAATACTGTCAATATTTGAATCAATTTTCTTCCGTTGACCATATGACCCAGTTTTCACAAAATCTAATTTTGAGATATCGGATCACTAATTCAGTTTTCAAAGCTATGACGCATTTAACTGTATTTACCAATTAACTCGCACCTCCGGAACTATAAATTTCAACTCTTTTATTGACAAACTAGTGGCATCTCATTTTATCAAAGATAATAAGAAGGATACCAATATATGTCATTATAGTCATATAACTTTATTTTATAAACTATGTTAAAACAAAAATGAGCTAATCCAAGTAACTTATTATTACTTAACCTCATTGGGCGTAGGCCGACTTTCAAAATTTAATTTAAATAAACACAGTTTTAATTGTATAATTTGGCAGTTATTATATTCATATCTGTATGCAAAAACTGTCATTATAAATCTTTCAAATAAATTATAAATTAAATGTTACGTTCATCAACATATATCACACTTTTCGCAACACTTACATAATTATTATGCTAGAAGGAAAATATGCAAACAATAAACAGTTGGTCGAGGTCAATATGACGATTAGAAAATCATATTGAGTTTTCTCTGACGAAACACTTGTGTAAAAACTTAATTAAAAAATAAACAGACGAGTATATTTATATAAATAGCTACTTTAAAAATGGACATGCTAAGATTTTGTGCCTATTTGTTGGTATTTGGATTAGAATAATGGAACAGAATTAACTCTCAGCAACATCCACCAGCGTGTTTTAATAGGAACGTAATGCTATCCATTTTAAGAGATCAGTGATTCTTATGGAGACGTGGATATAGAACGTATTTTTAAATAATAGTCCAAAAAATGTAACTAATATCAGGAACAGAAGGTCAAATGCCACTCATTTTGCTCCGTCATATTTCCTGACACGTTTAAAAGCGTATCACGTAACACTGACGTTAGTATGATGATTTTAATAATTATAACGGAAATAAGTATACTTTAGGTTAAATATTTATTTAATTCATATTTATTACATTCAATAATATGTTAGAATTGTATTAATTTAAGAAGTTATCTTTAGTTAATAAAAGTAACCTCTAAAAAAATATTGTAAGAAGTCTCGACTTAAGCTATATGTTATGTTTAAAATCAGTATTACCTATTACGTGATAATGTAATAGAAACACTAAATAAAAAACAAAACAAAAATAAAAAAATAACAATTTACCAAGCAATATAGCTTGGTGTTGTTTTTATTTAAATTGTTTCCAGCCAGTCTTTTCAAAATCTATTTATCTAATAGCAACATTTTTTACACTGGCAACTATTTTTTGGCTAAGCAAAAGTATTCTATGAATAGAATCTTCGCGTTACGACAAAGCGCTAATAGATATCTCTGAGAGAAAGTTTAACAAACATTTTTCAATATCCTAACAATCTATTTTTTATCAGATAACGTTTTATCGAAATTCTATTTAATTTAGAAAATGTTTTTTACTCTTCTTTAGACAAAATCTTTCTCTGATTAGTATTTATCTTTTAATTGCCATTTGAAACAGAATAAGACTGCAGCACACACGAATAAACCAAGATTCTTTAACTTAATCCAAAACTACTAATTGTAATAAAAACAAGTAAATAGCGACTTCTATTATTTACTAAGTTTTATAAATTAAATATCCCTTCAATTACAGAAATACTCAAATAACCTTTCAATCTACAAGCAAAAATTTTTCGTTGATCGAAGTATGTAAAACAGAACACTAGTCAATTTTAACTCAACCAAATTTTCAATACGATGACTTGCGTATTTTGTACAAAAGAGATGAGCTGAAAATAATTGTTTTTTAATCTGTATAATAGAAACCAACTTGTAGCTATTTGCATCAACCTATTCCCTCGTCGCTGAATATTTAATGCATTCTATTAATTGTGATTACGCACTTTTTAGCAATCTTACGAAATAGAAAGTGTCATATTACAAATGTTTGTTAAAAGTATACATCGGCCAGCATCAGCCAACAAGCTTTGTTGTTTTATAGACGCTTTTTTAATTTATATAACCATCGGTTTACAAAACTTATGAAGTTGATGAATAAAAATGTCACACTAACACCATAACCTATAGACATTAAAGTTAACTAAATAATAATAATAATAATGCTTGTGGTGCCGGAGGCCTAATTAAAGTCCCTTTCTCATTACCACCCTTTTCGTATAAAGAGAGGATGGGAAGGGGAAGTGGATTTGACGGTGGAGGAAATGCATAGGAAGGGGGAAATATCTTCTTTATGTGTGTCTTTTCCTTCGTCGGATAAGGGTAGGCAACGTATCTGCAATTGAGGATGTCTATGGGCAGCGGTCGCTTCGCCATTTTGGCGGATTTAGATGGCCGCTTGCTTGTTTGCCACCTTATGTTATAAGAAAAATAATAATAAAAAGTTAAATAAATCATCTCTTCATATTAACATAAAAGCTAATAATAAGATATAACTTAAATGCCAATAAGAATAATAATGCTGACATAATAATACCTTTTGAATAAAATTTTACCAAGCGATCTCAATCATTTTCTATAAAAACAAGCAAATGTGATTAATATTTCCATTCGTATAACAATAATATAATTTGTTAGATTTACTAATAATTTATATTAACTTTATGAATATTACATGACTTACATGTTATGAATATGTGAACTTTTAAAATTATTTTATTGAATTTACTTGAAACGACAATGGTATTCTAATATTTATTGGTTATTGATTCAAAGTCTAGACTTGAGATTTTCGATTATGTTAATTTATTCTTTAATCATTTTAAACAAAGCCAACATAACGACTTGACCAATCTTAGAGGCACCATTTCTAATTTTAATTTTCGAATCATTTTCAATGGATGGATGGCTACAAAGGTAGAGGAAAAACGACGAAAGTATAGATGGATTGTGCGAAATAGGATATGCTTAAGAAGGGAGTGGATACAGATATGACGACTGATAGAGATGTATGGAAGAGATGCACATACTGCGCCGACCCTCCTGTAGAGCAAGTTATTATAAAAATGGATGACTAAGTAAATGCCTAGAGGGAAGGAATGTAGATTTTATATTCAGTATCTCCAGAACAAAAACAGATCCAGAACAGATCTCGCAAAGCATTGTAGAACGTGGTCTAAAAGAACGCAATGGCTATTTTTTTTTGACCGACTTCCCAAAAGAAGGAGGTACTTAATTCGCCTGTTTTTTTTTAATGTGTGTTAACAGCATGATTTAATTTGTAAACGAAGTCGATAGCAAAAGCTGATGACTTGTAATACAGAATGCTGCACAGTTTAATTCGTAATAACACTGCGACTGCATTCTTAATTAAAATTAACTATAATAATGGAGTTAATCACAGGTTGAAAGATATAATGACACGCTCCAGTAAGTATATGTCAAAGTCGTTCAGAATCAGTCACAAGAATAATAATAATACAATACTATGACATCATGTATATCATTACAGCTTCTATTAACTTTGTATTTTAACAATATCGTAAAATATTGATTCCAATATGTGATATTTTTAACTGAAATACGATATAATTAAATAACCCATGGCCATTAATAATTCGTTTCAATAGCTAATTAAATTTAAACCATTTTAAGATAACTTAAAGGACATAACCTTTTTTGTAGAGTAAAGTTAATGACGTTTAATTTTTAACAACTTCCGAAATTCCTGCATTTGTAAATTAACCTTAAAAGTTACTAAATATATTGTCTTCCACTATAGATTGTTTATTATTTAGTCACATAATACATGTCCGGGGAAAGATGAATATTGCTATTTTGAACTTAAAACATAAACAAAAATTGAATACCATTTATTACTTTTTTTTTAGTAGTAATTCATCATCATCATCTCCCCTGCCTTATCCTACCCCGTAGGGTCGGCGCACCGGGTTTTCGTCCTCCAAATTAATTGTAATTTGTAATTGTCAATGTTAATATCATAGTACAAAATAGTAATAAAACGAACGCCCAAACAATACTGATGTTAATATAGAGATAGTTCTAAACGGGTTTGTTATGTTCCGACAATCGCCTTCCTCACGAAATACTATTAAATCTACATAAAATGAATAGGGCTGACGAGGTTTGAAATATTTCTACACATGCTTACACGATTCTATGAAACAGGTTAAAAAGCTATATGTTCTATAAAATCCTCGTATTTTGAACAAATTGATAATTTTACTTACAACCTTGATCAAGACATAAAGATTGTCTTTTAAAAGTCAAGTTCAAAGATAATTTCGTTGTAAGCTATTACTTTTCTTTTTCTTAATTATATTAGATTTTAGACATATCATTATATAAAAAATACAGATGTTATATAAATTCTATTGGTGTCGCCACTCGTTTACCTAGAGGGATGATCAAGGGGAGTAGTAATAAAATTCCATTGAATTTTTACATCGTACTGCTATCAACAAACTAGTCAATATGTCAAACAACTAAGCAGTAGTTTTTGAGTTATCTATAAGGGTTTCTAGGGTTTGTAGAATCTAAGACCTTGAATTTCGATTAAATTTTTACATATATTTTACAGTTTTCGAGGCTTTAAGGAGGAGCAGCTACCCTGTCCTGGCGACGACCATATTGAATTCACAAAACCTTAATTACTGTTATTAATTTTACTATTCTGAATCTAATATACTATATTACACCAATCTAATATACATAGTACATCAAATTATCAATATATCTTAGCGTATACTTAAGGCTGTCATTAACTGGCGAGAGAAATCTCACTCGCAGTTGTGTCACTAAAAGTAAAAGTGGTATCGTAGGCAACGGATCCCAAACACTATGTTATATACTTATATATAATCACGGTCACTCGTTATATAACACGATGAAAGGTGTTCCGACTCAATCATTAAACACCTGCTTTAGTGAAAATTAAAAAGTAAACCGTACCATAGTTGAGAATAATTATTTGTAGATTTTAATTCACAATTAACAAGATTTAATTAGTGAGAAATGTTATAAAAATCAGAGTTTAATTGACATGTATATCATGGTCAAGGTAATAGGCTATCGAACTGTAAAAAACTTAATAATAAAATACTTATTAGCTATAATATGAAAAAGTAACAACTAATTCCGCATGACTTCTGTTTACATAATTTTGAACTATTATCTCCTTGATATTTTTACAGAAACCGTAAAAAAAATTAATACTTAGAATTACGTATTTTCCGATTTTCTTTTCAAAATATGTTTATTTTGAAAAGAAAATCGAATCGAAAATTTTATTTAAATTACAGATTTAAATTTTTACATACGACAATAAAAATTTATGTCGTCATAAATCAAGGCAGATTCATTTTATTGGACGTTCCAACGCAATGAGATTGCGTGAAGTTAATCACATTTTTGAACTATAACTCTGAGGGTCATTAGTGCGATCTATGGGCAAATCGAGCTTAGGATTGCTAAAACAACATTCTTGTTCTTACTGTATTTTAATGAAAACTATAGTTTCTTTTTAATTCAATGTACTCACCGAGGTCACGTTGATTGTTAGGCCTTTGAGCACGGGCTAATAAAACTATCGATATCAAAACTACACTAAACACGTAACTGAGGCTGAAGAATTGCATTTTTATCACGCTATCTTTAGTAAAAAGTTGTAAAAGTAAAAAAATTAAATACGAATCGAAAGATGTTTTGACAGCAAAGAGTTTTTATTGCTAAAAAAAATCGAACGTTCGAATTTAGAAACTCGATTTCATTTTCGCGCGGATTCAGCGGACGCGGTTGACGGTTGCCGCGTTCCGTGGTGGCCTTTTAAAACTGTACTGAGACGAACCGCGCGAGCGCAGGTGCGTATACGGGAGAAAGATCGAGTGTATCCACGAAGGACCATATTTAAGGTCCATCAATGCACCTTAACATAACACGATAAAAACTATTTTACGAAAACCACTATTGTAGGATTTCAAGTTGGACCAGTCTATAAATTAAAATTAGACGCATCGCATCGCAACGTCTTCGCCAATTGCAAGGTCACGATTAAACATACCAATGGAATACTTGTACTATAATTTTGCTTTATGTGTACTTTATGACCAAAACTTTATTAATATTAAAACAATAAGATCTAATTACGTAAAAGTTCTAATCATATTTTTTTTTTCATATAAGTAGATTCGCATTTGTCCGTAAAGTTTAAAATACTGGTAATGCACATTCAAGCAGAATAAGTAAGCGTCCAATAAGCGGTTCTTCAAGAAAGATCCAAATGAACAAACAGTGAACATATATGTAAATCGATAAATCAAATCAAAAATCAATTCCCTTGCCGATAATACATTTGTAATCTACACCCAAAGACTTACACAATAAAATAAGGCCCTATGTTACCCATAATTTTGTAATACAAATGACAGTTAATTTGCGTTTACTCCTGATGGTATGGTGCCGTCTTGTTAAGTCATTAATTGCGCTAGCATACGTCTTGTAGACCGGAACGCACTAAAGTTTGCACACTAATGCTTGATTACACAAAGTAGTAGTTAGAACAGCAGAGTTAGTGTATTACACTATACTCCAATGGAAACCTAACCTAATTTGCAGTGTCATTTAATGCATAATCAGAAATTACGATTATCGGTAATATTATTACAAATGTTTGCTTGTTTTTGCTTTTTTTGCTTGCTTTTATCCGCTCTTTACTTTTGTGTGTGATCTGATGGTCGATAGTATCTAGATACTAAGCTTGTATTTAGTTAATTAAAGATTAAGAGTCAGTCCTACCAAATACTTGTAAAATGTCTGGTAAAAATCCAACGTGTATAATATGTGGGAAGTATCGGTTTTTGTTATATTTTCTAACAGTGACAACGTTTTTAAGCTATCAGCCAGTGGTGGGACAGGCCCTAAATCTTACATTTCAAAAAAGTAACTACAAATCTTTGTTTTACCTATTTTGCAGTTTTTAGGTAAGTAAACGCAAATTCAAAGTCGCATACAAATCATAACATCGAATTAAAACCGGTTTAAAACATCATTAAACTGATGTTAGTACCACGAAGATGATGGTACGTAAAATAAACTATGCAAATGTAAACGATTTGAAATGCTTAATACCGGAATTCAAAGGACAAAATATCGATAAGAAAGGAAAAGATATAGGTTAAGCAAAAAACCATCCAGTCAGCCGACAGACAGACTGTTTTGCTCTTATTTGTAGAATCGTAATTTCATCGCTTAAATTTTATTGAATCAATATAGCCTGATTAGGAATACAAAAAACCTCTCCATGTTAAGAACACATGGCACTATATTCTTTGCACACATATAAATTGACGATTTAAGTTTCTCCAGGCCCGAATTTTCATATTCCTGTTTAGGTTATATTTTATATTGAAGATTGCCCTGCTGTTTGTAGTATTATTTTAACGCCTCAAGGTTGAGAAAAAATAGTAATAATCTCAAGTGTATCTTCAATCTACATGTTCATTCGTTCATTTGCTATATTACTTACAAAAGGCGGATCCCTCGTACAATCATATAGCATATTTATGTGACGTTACAACAAATATTTTACATCGTGTGTAGCATTTACGTCAGGAAGTGTCTTGTTAATATTTGAACAGATTGTTGAGAAAGTTATGAGGGTACTGTACCAACGACCTCAACATTTATCAGCCATGACAATTTCCTTAAAGGACTTTGTTTTTTGTCGTTTTTTGTTTCTCGACTGAAATATGTAATCATCGACATATTTTAGATCTTATCAAGACGTCAGACCTTTTTCGTGCTTGCAGTATTTAGCGGATGTCATATCAATCAGACACAGGAAAATTAATCTCATTTGCAGTTCGAAGGGAATACTCATAATCAATAAAATACAACTGCGTTTTCGTAGCCAAAATACACTTTTTTGGTTTATCAGTAGGTAATTACGATCGCTATTGTGTGATAGGTTTACTTTAAAAATATTTTTCGGTCCTTTGTTTTAAATCTAAATAAAGTTAAAAAAATACTAGACTGATTTTAACCAATATTATGATAACGGCAAACTATCTTCGAGAATAATGTAGCAGTGCCGTCTAGTCTAGGCCAACACTCCTATAAGTATATTTTAAACGACCTGTACTGATTTAATATTAATTTAAAAAAAAAAATTACGATGATTTCCTTACCTTCCAAATAGTTAGAACCAATTTAATGATCTTTTTTTAAATTCGAGCAGGCATTTATTTAGTCTGTTTTCCAATTGAACGCACGAAATCTGTGCAAAAAAAAAACAACTGTCAATGTCACATTATTTTATTTCGCGGTGGAAATATTGTCGTTTGTTGTGAATTGTGATTAAATCAATTTTAGTGAGGACATGGCAGGTTTTACTGAAAATGCTTTAGTTCGTAAACTTCAAGACCTGAATTCAAGTCAACAAAGTATCCAAACGTTGTCTTTATGGTTAATTCACCATCGCAAACACCACGCTGCCATAGTTAAAACTTGGTTTAAAGAATTGTTAAAAGGTAACCTGTAATTTTCCTTGAGTACATCATATCGTTTAATTATGTATAGAAACAGTGAAATTATTAACATGAATGATTAAAACATATTTACAGTGATTTAAAAGTTTTGTACTGAAACATTTTATTTTGGTTACATAAACAGTATTTATGAAGTTTCTGGAATTATTCCTTAATATATAAAAGTTGGCTAGGTGATCATGATTGTTAAAACAAAAATATATCTTTTCAGCTAAATGTACTGCATGCCTCAATACTCTAATAATAAATTGTTCTTTTAGCAAAAGACAGTAAACAGCTCACTTTTATGTACCTTGCAAATGACGTGATACAAAACAGTAAAAAGAAGGGTCCAGAATATGGCAAAGAATTTGGTGAGGTGCTCGTGCCAACTTTCCAGCACATGGCCAAAACAGGTATTAATGCAAAAACCAAGCAATCATTGCATAGGATATTGTCCATTTGGCAAGAAAGAGGTGTCTATGATGCTGAGAAGATACAAGAATTTAAAGAAGCCAGTAAGTATTCATGAATTTATTTTAATATTAAAATAAATTATTAGTAACCATAGGCAATTTTATATGATGTATGCACAAACCAAGATAACACTTTAGTAATAGTTTCTGCCCAGTTCTATTTATAAAACGCAAAAATTAAATATATCTATTCCCTGTCTTTACATGACTTCAGCCTAGTTAGTTTCATTGAAAAGTCAAGTTTTTCATTTTAACAGGATTTTAAATTTTTTAAACTTTTTTTTAAGTTACTAATTTGAGAAGTAAATAATAATGACTACATGTTTAAGAGCATATAAGAATTAATGTGGTCTCTTCTTTCTGGCATTTAAAAATAATCACAAGACATTTTTATTTAAATTTTTCAATTTAGTCTGTATTAAAATTTTATATTCCAGTGGATCCAAACGATGCAATACCAAATCAAGGGACAAAACGTAAAACAGATGTAAAGGAAGAAGTAAAAGAGACTGAGAAGAAGCCAAAGTTAGAAAATAAAGAAAATAGAGAAAGACGGAGAAGTGAAACAAAGGTGGAAATTGACGGTCATATAGAAACACATGTCACACTCAGTCCAAAGACCCCACCTGGTGATCCTCCAGAACCTGAAGAGTTAATAAAGGTATGGTATAATATTTTTTTTAAATGTTTACTTTTTTGTAGTTGGTATGTAAATACAGCCTAAATGCTACAAAGTAGTAATAAAGCTGGTAAATTCTTGATTTATTTATATTTATAAATTTTTACCAACAAGAAATATTATAATAACCTACAAAACAGTAACAATTTGCAACAAATAATAACACAAAAAAAACAAAAATCCCATCTAATTTATTAGATATACAATTTTGAAGCAATTTTTTTAAATCAATAATGAATGTAAAAATGCAAATCTTAAAACGTATGGATGGATATTTGTTACCCTATCTCCAGAAGATCCTGACAAATGTCCATTAAAATGTGCAGATGTAGTCTGAAGTAACTACTTATTAAGTTTTTTATTCAGTACTAGCTTCCGTCCGCATGAAATTAAAAAAAACAAAAGTGAGCAACCTATGTGTACTTCCAGCCTATCCTCTACATCTATACCAAATTTCATCAAAATCCATTAAGCCGTTTAGGCTACAAACTCTAACAAACATCCATCCATATAACTTTCGCATTTATAACATGAGTAAGATTAGTATGATTGATGGCGGCAAAAGCTAGTATTAAACAAATAAATTCAGTAAATTGTTAATCACTAATTTTTAATAATTAATTATTGCAGGCTTTATTAGAGTTAGAATCAAGTGCATCAAGTGACGAGGCTGTGAGGGAAAGGATCGCCTCTCTGCCTCCGGAAGTATCCGAAGTTCAGTTATTATCTAAGTTAGCAGGTAACAACAATCACTACCACAGACTGCATCAAGCAGTTTTTGTTATAATTATACAAATAAATGTTGATACAAACGAATTTTGTTTCATTTATACATCTGTTTTATGCAGTCTGCAATTACTAGTGCGACAAATTTATTTGGCCCAGTGAGAAATAGTGGAGCACTCCCTAAAAACTGCCAGTTGGCTTATCTGACTGTAGCTGTCTTATGTTGTGGTCATATTACTTGTGATATTTTCTAAAAAAAAAACAAAATATGAGTACTATTAGTCCAGATAAGTTTGTTAAACTATGATACACTTACTAGTCAGTTATTTTGACCTTCAAATTATGATAAAAAATATAACACTGAAATTCCTTTAGCACTCATTGAAATAAAAATAAACCTGTATAGTCATTTCATTTTTAAATCTATCAGCTAATCATAGTTACATATAACTTAGTCCAGTGGTTTGAACATTTAATAATTTATAATTTACAGTTATATTAACTGGTAGCAAAAATAGTTTTCTATCTTACAGTGCAATGGTAACTTGCACTGTTGATGCTATTAGTCAAGAACTAGGAACAAATTACTGCATAACTATATTTAAATAATAATATTCTAACGTAAATTACTTGAATGATAACCTAAAAAATCAGTAAGCCGCGAATTTTCGTTTTGTACTTAAGTTAAACTCAATAAAAGATTTTGCTCAGAGTTTGAACTCTATAAACTATTTACGAACACCCTACATTTACCCTAGATTGTATTGTTATTAATAAATTAACAACTAGTTTATTATTATAACTATATGCAAAACCTGAGAAAGGCTCAATTTACCACAATACCAAATTTTAAGGGACCTTTAACTACATTTAAGGCCTGTCCCATCAAATTGTAAATTGTCTAATGAAATATGTGATGGAAATATCAGATTTTGTTCCCTTACCTGAGTTACGTCATTTTTAAGCTATCTGAGCCTCTATCAGCCAGTGGTGGGACAGGCCCTAAAAATTGCATTACAGAACTACATTGCACTCTGTATCACATTTTCCCATCCCTTACATACTCTTTGATAAAAAAACCACGATATTTGGACTACCAAGAGCCATTAGAAAGTCAACCATTTATTCCAGATAAGGAAGCCGCGCTCAGTCTGAGTACGGTAGTGAACTCCGCTGTGGAACTGCTCGCGGAGTACAACCTGAGGCTGTCCGAGGAGTTGGAGAAGAGAAGGCGGGTGGCGGGCATGCTGCGGGACTTCGCTCAGGCGCAGAGAGACCTCGCCAAGCAGGCGGAGGCCCGGCTAGAGGTATGTACAGGCGAGGACATACGCGGTGATACACTTTCTACAGACTCATCCTTACAAATAACCAATTAGGTAGTAGTGCGGAGATTAAAAAGTAATTAGTCGTGTAAAGATTTTTTTCGTATAGACATATTTAAAAGCTAGATCTTATCGGTAATTATTTAAATTTCTATATCGTCTCGATAAGTATACATTTAAATGAGTAAATGAGGTATACCACTATTTTTTCTGACTGTACCTAGAGTTAGACCCCTTCCCCACTATAGTGGGCAAGGGGTCCAGGTCAAAGTTAGATCTATAGGACCTGGACTGTGAATATGAAATCATGTATGACAGCGGAATATGGGACTAATTTCTTTAAGCACATTAAAAAAAGGTGTTCCAAAGGAGAAAACTCAGGTTAAGATTTTGTATTCTAGGTCAAGGTATAATTTGTATAGAGTTTGCGGAACAGTAAAAAGGGTCTATTATTATTGTTATTGACTTTTAAAAAGCTTGTTATATATTTTCTCACAATCTACATGCTTGAATAATCTAAAGAGGTATAGATAACAGTGGTAGAGTCCGCTTTAACATCTTCGCACGAATGGGCCGGCTCGCCACGCCAGAAAACAGGCGTGAAGTGGAAGCAATTCTGTGTTACGTCTGATGAGTGTGGTGCCGGAGGCCTAATTTAGTACCTTTCCACGTTTTTCTTAAGAGGAAAGGATAGGAAGGAAAAGTGGATTTGACGGTAGAGAAGACGCATAGGAAGGGGTAAAGTCCTCTTTATGTGCGTCTCCTCCTCCATCAATTAAGGGTAGGCAACGCATCTGCAATTGTGGATGTTTATGGGCAGCGGTAGCTTTCCAT
>NW_013528137.1:1156910-1173890 GCF_000836215.1 Papilio polytes | reverse complement strand
AGAACGGTAAGTAAGTATATAATTTTGTTTTAGGAATATAATATTAAACTGCAGAAAATATATGCAGTGAAAGCTGAAGTGAAATCCCATATAGACAATTTGCCGGATGTGTCCAGATTGCCCGATGTCACCGGAGGGTTAGCACCGCTGCCCTCAGCGGGGGACCTCTTTAGTATTTGAGGTTTACTGTACTATTTATTTAATATATGTATATTTAATACAATACTGTGTTTGGGTATTACAAATGTGTGGACTTTCGTTTTTTTTTTGTTATACAGAAATAATTCTTTATTTTTTAACTATTCTAAGTTAATCGCTTCTTTAATGTAGAACAGATTTAACTTTTTCTTGAATCTGTTAAGTTTTTTACTACTGAATTGTCAATTTTTAGTTAATCCAATTAAATTGTCATTAATGAAAAGTTAGGTTAGTTTTAATTAAAGAAGCGATACTGATAGCGTAAAAATATGTGCCTCTTAATGATAGAAGTAATGTAAATGCTGGAAGGAATTGCAAAGTAAATAAGAGTTCGTTAAATAAAAAAATTAGAATAAAAATCATTTGTTAAGAAAAGTTACGTCATATGCCTGGTGACTGATGACGTCACGTTTAAAAGGCTTTTTGAAATAAGAACATAATCCAATTTACGCTTTAAAAATTTTAATAAAAGATAAATACTGTTTTATGTCAGATTTGCTGTAAAAAATAATGTAAGTGAACAATAATTATATTATATTACTTTTTTACTTTTAGCTACAAATTGTAAAGGTACCTATTATAATAAAAAAGGTAAATAAATTTATAAAAAAAAATATAGGCGTATATACAACATTAATTGACCATAAAAAATTAAAATCAATTTGTATTTGAATTTCATAGTTTTTAATCAATTTCTATTGACTAAATTCTTTAATCACTTTTATTCCTCTATAGTCTATGATAGATAAATTGTTTCTTAACTATTTTAATTTAAAAATGTAATTTTAGGTACATTAGAAAATCCTCTGTTATCAACGAAAACGGTCATGTACCTAAAACGACTAGCGATGCGCCCTAGCTTCACGCAGTTTTAATACTGATACAAAAATGCATTAGCATTAGTTTTCTACTATTTTATACATAATATAAACCTTCCTTTTGAATCACTGTATCTATTAAAAAAAAACTGCATCATAATCCGTTGCCTAGTTTTAAAAATCTAAGCATACGTAGGGACAGACAAACAGATGGAAGCGACTTTATTCTTTGTAGTTATAGACTATAGTTTTACATTTTTTTTGTATACATAGAGCGTGCACATTGACTAAACTATCGCACGACTGTTTAGTCGCGCTTAGATTCCTATGAGCTTATATGGAGGTGTACACTACTCGATTTTTAGTTGTGCGACTAAAAAGTTGAATGGACTGCGATACAATCGACAATTGCGACAGTTGTGCGACAGTTTAGTGAAAGTGCGCCCGCTCTTCTGTGTAAAAAGTTTATTGATTTATGATGAATTTGATTTAATTTTTGTAAACCAAATTCGGTGCGTATCAAGTTTATTTAGTTGTAGTGTATAGTTGGACATTGTGTGCTATGTTATAAGCTGAAATAAACAATTGTTTTATCATTTTTCTCTCTCTTTCCCTCACAAACAACTATTGCGGCCTCAGTTAATCATAAAATGGATACTAAGAACCTTTACAGCCTTACAAATAAACTGTATTAAAGTTAAACATAGGAATAAACTGAGATTAAGAAAATATTAGTACAAATTTTGCTTATACTCAGTTTATTCCTAAGTTTAACTTTATACCGCGTCTATTTGTAAGGCTGTTAGTATACATTAAAAATTATAATTCTACACTAAGTGATTAAGTAACCATTCGTTGATTGCCAAAACTAAAGTAAGTTTTTAATTTAAATACGCGTTAGTACGGTAAAAAGGTTTTGCGTTTTGTATTACTAGATTTTATCTCCAACTTCGTCTGCGCCAAATTAAAAGAGAAACTTAGTTCTTATTTCCAGAATATGTCCTCAGACTCAGACTATGTACATTTGTGTCAATTTTCATATTCGTTCTGGAGATACCTTGTAATGAATATCCATCCATCCAAACGTTTATTAGTGAGAAGTAAGATTGTATATTTTTATTCTTTGCCTTGTATTTAGAGGTTTTATAAGCACGGACCTATCTGACGTTTTTATGTCACATCTTACGACTGATTTTGACGTATATTTATAGAAAGAATATTTTATATTACTCTTATAATTTGTAAAATATGAGCGAAAGTGTGGTATGTACGTTGTAAAAAGGAATTAATTAATATAATTTTCTTCAGAACATATACGATTAAATCACGCTTAGCACTTTCGATGTCGAATACCAAACTAGATGTTGCACGCGATTCTGGCTCGCGCCGAATTACAAAAAATTGCTAAGTAATCTGTGTTCATCCAGATTATGTAACACATATTTGCCAAATTTCATAGAAATCCGTTCAGCCGTTTAACAAATGCCTAAGTGTTACACTTAACTCATGATTTTAAACTGTACGTATGTTTTTTAATTGATTTTTAGAGTTCACGCACGAAAACTTTAAGCGCTTCTACTTCATCTGAAACAATAGAATATCCTTTGGTAAGATTTCAAGTAACCTAATGCTGTAACTCATTATGTTATATGATTATTAAAATTATTGTTATCTCATAGGTTAATGATAGATGGACAAACAACATAAATTACAGACAGCTAGTGATGTCATCTTGTATCGGGATAGTGCAAGTGTGGTGGCACCCTTATTTACACGATATGAGAAAATTCATTCCCTTCATATTCCTATACAACATTCTGAGCGTAATCTTCGGCTACCCGCTCATGTATCTTGAGTTAGCTCTCGGTATAGTTACGAAGAAAAGTGTGATAAACTGTTGGGATTTATCACCGGTCGCACGAGGTAAGGAAAGGTGTAAATGTGTGTTGCCAGGTAGAATCATTAAATATGTACAATAGACAGGAAAGCAACTACAAAGTGATCTTATCTTTTATGGTCGCCCTAAACCTAGTCTAGATCATCTAGGGATGTCCATAGTGTCTAACAATTTATATGAATGAAGTTAGAACAAGTCGAATTAATTGGCCAATACACACTTTTTCATATTACACTAAGAGTAGCCTTTCGTATCTTCCACGTTTACCAGGCGTTGGTTTCTCGATGTTGGCGTGTTGTGCGCTGACCGCGTTCGTATCGGGCGCGGTGAGCGCGTGGTGCTTAGCGCTGCTAGTGCATTCAGCACACGCCTTCCTGCCCTGGCTGCACTGCGCCGCCACCGCTCAGCCCGCCTGCGCCGCCAGACACCGACCTTTGCCGGAAGGCAGTGAGACTCCCGCGCAATCATTCTTCTTGTTTGTATTGACAATATATAAAACTAGATGGTAATAGATTAGATTAGCGATTAGATTTATTATTATCTTCCCAATTCTATCGATATCTTGGAAGTAAATGGAGAGTAATGTAAATTACAGAGAGAAGAAATGGGTAAGAAATTTGATTTCTCTGACGATCCATAACTTTATTTAAAGTAACGTTTGCCTAACACATTGTTGATCAGTAATTAATATTATTAACTATTAACTGTTCGCAGTAATTTTATATTGAACTTAAAACGCGACGGATTGAAAGGCGGGCTGGGAAGTGTCGTACCCGAGCTGGCCGTCTACTACGTCATTAGCTGGCTGCTCATATACTTCGTTGCTTTCAAACGCATATACAGCTTCTCTAAAGTAAGATTATACAAAGTATTTGAATTTGAATCCTGCCTGAATATAGAATTGCATTTAGTTCCTTAACTATATTTACACTGGCGAACTTTAACAGCCAGTTGTTTATGATTGTTCTTTATGAGGCAAAACAGTCACGATTAGATTTTACTTTGATGTTACGTGATCATTTTCTTTCAGTTGGTACTATTCAAAGACGTACTGGCATACTTCGTGCTGCTAGTGTGCATGCTGGGCGCGACGCGGCTGTCGGGCGCCGCCGCCATGTTCAATGAGTGCGACTGGAGCGTGTTACTTGAAGGCACGCAGGTATTCTAAATGAAGCAGTTTGTAGGCATCTTTGTTACTATGGCAAATATATTGAATTTAATCTATGCTGTCCTCACTGGACTGGTCAATAATTATAATTAAAATAAACGTCAGCAAGGAGATGTTGCCTCTTTTTTCAAACGGACTTTTATATTAAAAGTCAATACAACAACCGTAGCCATTGGTTTCTTGCTAATATCCATGCATTTCTTATACACCGGAAATGAGGTCGATAACAAATGTTAGGTACTTAGAAACTGCAGAACGAATTTAAACGAAATTTGACACAGGCAAAAAACGTATCCTAAAGTATAGAAGCTATTCCAGTAAAATAGATTATTCTTCCAAGAATGGTCGTGTTCGCGTCTTTTTTCTTCCGTTATATTCAAAGTTTTCAATGTTCTTTTGTCAGATATGGCGCGACGCCCTCGAGTATTCGTTAGTCCAGATGTCGATATCCCAGGGTGTGCTGGTGATGCTGGGCTCTTACTGCCCGAAGGCGCCACATCGGCTGGCAACTACCGCACTGCTTACCTTCCTCGTTGCCAAGACCAGCTGCATGGGTAGTGCGCTGTTGCTCGGCGCTGCGCACGGAGCACTACGCACTGATTATGACAATGATACTAACATATGGAGCGGTAAGAACACAGTTAGACCCGTTTTCCACTAATTGGTTATTGTGTGGTCTAACGTGACTATTTTCTGTGGGTGTCGCAATCTTCATAGTGGAAACATAAATTGCTCATAAAAAGAGCGGTTGTGAGTCTACGCTGTAATCGAAAGACAATATAACAGTTTTAATATTAAAGCAAGCATCTTTTATATATTTAATCATAAAGTTAGTTTGAGTGTTTTGTTTGTTTCTGAATTATATTTTGTATAATAAATCCCACACAGAACTCTACCTCTGTGAACTATGACGATGATATTTGAGGTTATATTAATCTTTTGTTGTCAGGTTCTTCATCATCAATAATACTATGGGCGGACTACGTGGCGAGGATACCTGGAAGCCAGTTCTGGTCGGCTCTCGTCTTCTTCACGCTATTTGTACTTTCTGTATCCACCACGGTATGAACGACTGCTTGTACAGAAACATTGACAAAAAAATCACTGACATCATTTATGTTGAGATTTGGCAGTTTTTGTATTCTTGAAAATGAATTGAGAATAGTTAATAATTGTTTTCTTTACAGGCTCTGTTGCTACAAACAATCATGTCTACGTTCACGGGTCGCTCCATTCGTAAGATCTCGTGGGCCTTCCTTGTTGCGATCTGTGTGCTGTTCTGTTTTATTGGCGTTATGACGATTTGTACACAGGTTTGAATGCTTTATTTTAGAAGATTCTGTATCGACTAAAATTATCTGCCATACTGAGCCGGTCATTTGTTTCCCTAAAGTCCGCTACATGCGCACAGTTGAAACAAGAAACTGTGTTTGTATGCCAAATCTTAGCTTAACAGTTCAACTGCTAGTTAAAATTTTGCCTCCATAGAATGTATCAAAACTAGCTAGCTTTTTTTTAAAGATCTACGCTTTAGGATATCCTTAGTGATTAATTAACGAGCCTGTGTGTAAATTTCATTACATATCATAAAAGCTACTGTCCACGTTTTTATTTTCTCTAGGGTGGTCTCTACATCTTAAATTTCTTGATATCATGGCCGGTGTCAAAAGTACGCGCGCCGATAGCGGCCGTGGTCGCCCTCGTTATTACATACACGTACGGACAGACTACATTCTGCGATGAGATCTACTTTGCGGTCGGCGAATACCCCTGCATGTTTATGAGGATAAGTTGGGCTTTAACACCTTTACTGTTAATAGTACGTATTCAAATTAGCAAGGTTATATTGGTGAAATTTTCCTATGAACCTAATAAAATTGGTTCATGAAAGAAAATAAGTTAATATAAGTGAGTAACTATGCAAATTGCAATTGCTTTTTATTACGTTACTGAATTAGCTGAACGTGAAATGCCACTGTTAAATACAATGAAATAGCAAAAAACTCGAGTAATTTTGCTTTCTCAAGGTGGTAATAACGGGTGTGGGTTCTCTGTGGACGTTCGAGGCGAGCGCGGGCTGGGTGTCGCTGGGCCTGTGTCTAGTCACCATTCCCGTTTTCTTCATTTTCTACTTCGTGTTCCGATGCAGAGTAAGGGTAAGATATTTGGGAGTATTTTTGACTTGATATTTAACAGAAAAGAAATATTTGATGGGTGTTTATTCTGCATTAATCTTGCTATTTTTTTTTTCAGAATATCGTGGATGATGTAAAATGATGCAATATTTAGAAATAAATTATTTTTTCTACATCTCTTTTATTTTAAAAATTACCTGAATCCTGATTAATTGAGCAAATGATTGTGAGTAGATTTGTATTTTCCATTGGATCGGGTAAATGGCTGACATTTGCCACTTATCTATTGTTTAACTTGTTACCGACAGCGCGGCAGCCAAAAATACAAAACACTTATTATTAACCTAACATATCTTTATTTTAAAACTTATTTACACAAAATATATACAAAACTTAAAACTCTCTTGATTACATCTTGACTTCTTCTTATATATATCTTTTAAGACAACGATAAATGCCTTGGTGGCCAGTATGCAACCTCTTTGGCTGTATATATACTGCTTGTCAGCCAAAGAGGTTGTATTTTGCATTCAACATCTATACTATTACAATAAAGCGTAAACACACACTTTTATAGCATATTTTTGAATAATTCTTTTTTAATAAGAAACCCTACACTTACGTCACGCTTTAGGACACATATTTTCACGCCAATAAACTTAGGGGGTAAAATTTTGTACAAAAACCGTAATGTGGGAAAGAGACCATTAGTTGCTGCCAACATCAAGAAAGCAAAATTGCCATACTTTGTCATCATGTCATTTTGACGTTTGCAATTAAATTTGACAAATGTAATCAATAAAACAATTTTTATATTTCCATGCGAATGAAGTCGCACGGTAACAGCTAGTCAAAGAAATAAAAGATTTTTCAGAATGACACCATTATTTATTCACAAATTTTTCATAACACCAATTCGTTACCAAAATAAAGGATTATTTTTTATTTAGTCATACACACATATTAACAACTTATAGAAACAGCCGTAACAGAGTTTAGTTCGTCCAATTTGCAACCGGGTTTTTTTCCCATTTATAATCTGTTACGTACAAACAGGAGTATTTTTTATACAAGATATTCCGAATAGGTTAAATAAAAAATTGTAAACCTTGTTGAGGAAAAAAACACTCCTTTTTTAATACAGCCTTGGATCTTATCACTAAAATTAATAGTAACTTAAATTATAACTTCTCATATAAAAATAATAATAAGCATATTACATACATTATACTCTAAGTAGATAGACCGTTGAAATTTCATTGTTATGTAGATTTAGACCAGGACATTTTTTAAAATCTAAGAGCCTGTCCCACCACTGACTGAGGCTCAGATAGTTCAAAATGACGTCACTGTCAGATAAGGGAATAAAATCCGATATTTGCATATTTTACACGTTGGATTGTTAACAAACAGTTTAAAATTTGGTGGGACAGACCCTAAATCTATTGCACGCGTTGCTTTTTATTGATTTTTATGAAGATAAATTTAGCTTATATGTATCATTTTATATTCGACTAGATATTACTTTAGCATATTCGAATTGTAATACAAATCAGTCGATATCAATTTTTTTACGAAACGTGATTGAAAAAAAGCCTTCACTGTGGTCATTGACTGCCAATACTTGTATTTGCAAACTCTCTATTTTTCCAATGGTGAAAGAGCGAGATAAATGCAAATACATGTATCAAGACGGTCAAAACACATATCGGATATTTTGTGCAAATGGAATACTTGTGTACTCAACCTTACAAATAAATTCCTTAAAAGTGTTACATTTTACTTAAATTGAATTTCGTTATTTTATACATCTAGTAGTTAACTTAAACGACGAATCATTTAAATTGTGATGGGAAAACACATTACGCTCCCTCATACCAAAGCCAAATAAACCTTAATCTAACAAATAAATTAAAAAAAATATCGGCGAAAAGCTTAATAGGAAAGGACAATCGATTTCAAAATACATTGTCGAAAAAAAAACCGACCATACAGGACATACTGTGAATAAAAAGCTGCACTACATGCAAAACTATTCACTACTTTGATCATATAATTATTTTACAATAAAATATTTCTCAGGAACGTTCATTAATTAATAAAACTAATATTTTCATTCAAAACATTTGTATATCCATTCCGGAATCTAAAATAAATCTTTAAACTCCATTATAACGTATTGCATTTTTGTGATTAAAAAAAAAACCGTTACCGAGTCTTCAGTTTATAAATTAACCATATCAATTTGTAAGTTTTACCAAAACCCAACAATGCCATCAAAAAAACACCAAGGATAACTTTAAAGCGATTTTTCTGGCATTGGTAATTTTTTTTAACAAATGTATCACCGCTACCAGCACAGTAAACAATTAAAACCCATAAAATCGATAGCACAGCTTGGACATTAACATAAAAACATGGGCATAAAATTTGACACGAGACCTGTCCACAATAATCCAACTTTACAGACATACTATTCTGAAAAAGATATCAATGTATTTTATACACATGTTTCACCAGTGGAAACTACATCCATACACGTTCCATGGACGGTAAAGTAAACGTACACGATACAAACGTATTAACAAAAACTTACACAATGTGATGCTACATAAATAAATCGAGATGGGGACTTTGCGTTCAGTCTTACGCATATAAAATGAAAGATGATAAAAGTAGTAAAAGTGCATTGCCATAGACAATGTAAGTATTAAAGTGCTAAAGAATTTTCCAGAAGTTTCGATTGTTCGTTTAAATAAAAATCTGTCTACGCATAAATTCGTTTACCTCTCCATAGAAATCTGTTACTAAAATTACATCTAAGGGTCTATATTAAAGACGCAACATCGCCTTTTAAAAAAACCAGACGAATTGACAACCTCCTTTTGGAAGATGGATAAAAAATAACAAATATTGTAATATTGAAATACAAAAACTTTGTGATCGTATTTTAGAATACTAACGTAAATCTTTAAAATACAGATTATTTCAAAAGACGACGAATCTTAAAAGTAAAACGGATGTTTTTATATTAAAATAGCAAATTCTTTACTGTACCATGTAAAAAAGCAATAGAGCCAGGTTTAAAACCTAGTACCTTATAAAAGGTCTCACAAAACGTCTTCCTAATTGTAAACAGCATTTTTAAATAGCACATTTAAGCGATATTGCGTCATATTTTTATTATTAAAACTTATTATAGTCTATCCGCTATATCGCTGTGCGAAAAAAGCTAACATAATGCTCTCCATATTCAAGTTTGGTGTACCATTAAAACCTAGTTATTTGACGATCATCCCTACATCATTATTAGCTACCCAAAATCCATACAAAAAAAAAACAACAACCAAGTTACAGATAAAAAAAAAGCATTACATAGATCATTAAAATTTTACATTTCAAAATAACATAAAAAAAACTCTCTCCATATAAAATACCACCTAGTGTTTTATCATTGGACCGATGTACGTATGTCAATGAATCACCGACCGCTAGTAACTTCAGTCATTTTAAAAACTGTCGAGAGAAAAGAAACTTTCATTCACTTTCTCTAGTCAGATCGCATATTGACCAAGTTTACAGTCGGTTGGCGACGTTTTAGCACAATAAGGTCCGTCTTACACGGACTGCTTGCGTACGACGGCTTCAAGCGGTCCACTGCAAACTGTGGTCCGTGTATGGCGAACATTAGTAAGAAAAATTAAATCAATAAACATTGTGTATAATTTTGAAACGACGAGGTGAGATCATTTACCTTACATCAATATAATTGATAATCGTTACACTAATTTACTTTCACCAATAAATTTAATTATACAATGAGCTTAATTTATTATTTTATTTAGTATACACCAATAGCGTTTGCATTTATAATAATTTAGAAATTTATTCAACAGAAAAAGAAAAGTGGAACATTTACATTGATTTAAATATTAAATTTAAACCGCTTTAGATATTAAGAAAATATTTTTTTTTTACCAATCAGCTTAATTTCCAAATTTCGAATCATATCTAAAATAATATTAAAAACATAGCAACGGCACGATAACATCTATGTTTTATAATTAACAATTATTAGTAACAATATTATACAATCAAATATTACCCAAACAATCGTACAGTTACACACATATCACAAAACAAAGGGCACATTACACAGCATCGCTTCCAGTCCATCAAAGCACCGAGTTACAACAGCGAGATGACCGGTGTTCATACAACCAAACCACAATAACATGACACCAAGACGATGACGTCATCGAAACATTTTGACAGTGCACAAGAAAACAACCAAATAATAGATAACAAATAATCAATGACGTCATTGAAGTATCATGTTATGTACGCACAATTTATTAGCTCACTAAATATATCGATAGAACTAAATATAACGATATATTGTTTTCAATAATATACAAATAGGACATTTACTGAAAAAAAAATTACTGAGCGATTTCATATCACTAATAAATTATAATCATACATTAAAATTAATTTTAATTTTGAGGAAAAAAATATATTCTCATACTTTTTAAAATTTACGCCAAACTTTTTAATAATAACAGATTTAGAATAATAGTAAAGATGAATGTAGATGAAATTTTTTTGATAAATAGACAATAGTGTAATAAATGTTTTATCAACTAAGGCCATGGGCACTACCCAAGTTAACTAGGCCATAGTCAACCTTCGACTAGTCAGGGTTGATTTCACATATCTTTGAATTTCCTCACCAATATTTGGAAATAAATAATAAAAATAAATGTTTATGTAACTCAAAAGCATAGTCTAAAGTACCATCTGATCTTTTCTCACATTAAACTTTCATATAACTCTCACTTAATATTGAAATTTTCAAAATTTATTATAATTCCATGTTTCTCGTAGTTTTGTTTTAGGTTTTAAGCCTTTTGTAAGTAAATTCTACAATTTTAAGGCAACCTTACGTAATTCTTTGACTAAAAACATTTCGAATTTAATGTGCGGTATGACTACTCTCTAATACAACATTTAAACTGTGGCTTAAATAAAATACATACTAAAAATCCTTATATAACCAAAAAGCAAATTATTTATGACTTAAAATGCATATAATTTATCAAACATGCCTGTATTTATGTCTAATTATAATTTCGTGCAAACAAATCGAATTAAACGAAATCCAATGACATAAAATAAACCATATCTAAACACCGACCATAACACTATACAACCACCTTACCAATTGTGATACATAGATATGTAATCTATAGATCATATAATCATCATATATGTCAAACCAAGAGTTTAAAGTCATTTTGTGTTAAAATAACACCACTTTAGAATTTAATTAACACCCACAAAAGGCTTCCTTATTTTATTTTTATGCTCCTATATCTATATCTATAGATTATAAATCTATGCCTACAAATTTGTTTATTGACGAAACATGCACATAAAAAACGTTCTTTTCTCTTTGAAATAATTGAGATCGCAACATGTTTTATGTAAATGTTTGTGCAATGCAAATGGTCCAATCACATTCATAAGTATGTTTAATTTTTTTTTGTAATTTCAATAAATTACAAGATCTCTCAATGAGATGACCATTAAGGGTAAATTTTTCAAGTGGAAAGTTTAATTTTGGTATTTGTATAGAAATTTAGTAAATACCATCAATTTTAGTGGTTTTCATCGATTCCATTGCAAATAATTTTGCATAAAAATATTTACAAGATTTTGCAGTGCATCTAAAGTTTTTAGGTACTTCAAGGGCCTGAGAAAATTTAATAGATGTAATTCTTCTTTATGTAAAATTATATCTACTTGAAAAATTCACTTCCATACAAACATTTCCATTCTTGATATATACCAACTTCCCATATCACAACAATCAAAACTTTGTACTTTCCAACAGTCCATTTTTTTAATATTTTTGATATTAATTTATTAATAGAAAGTAACGCCTATACATTTTTTTATTCTTTTTTATTTTACAATTCCATATTGTCGAAAACTTAGATCTACTTGTGGAGCAACCAATTAACATTAAAAATACTTTGGCAGTTTCAAGTAACTGTTAAAAAAATTATAGACATTTTTTTTAGATCAACCTTATAACCAAAAAAGTCTCATTTTGCCAAATCCTCATATATACAAAAAAAACATATTTACAAATTTAACACTCATTCTTTGATTAGAACAAGTTAAAATTCAATCAAACATGTCATAATCCATTAGATTATTTTGGCGAAACGAAACGTAAAAACATTTTCCAAACAATGTAAACCTAACTTAAAACTAATTCTAATTTACACTATAATACAACATTAAGTGAAAAATAAAACAAGCCTTGCAATGAAAATTCATAAAACCAAACAAAAAATCCAATATGCAATTTAATATTAAAGATGAAAAATGTACAATGTAATTTGCACTTTAAACCTATACAAATACGTGAGAATTTCGTTGTGCAAAACTACTTTATTTAACAATTCACTGCAGTAACTAGTTCTATAGGCACAATATTTACAATTCTTGACATCAAATTGTTTTTTCCCTACAAAAATGGGGATTAAAAAAGTAGTCATTTGGCCAGAATTTTAACTAAATAAATTCCAATCATATAAATACAAGAAAAGTCGCCAAAAATCTTGGTTTACAAATTACACGAGTCTCATATACATACATATAAGAGACATAACTAGTTATTGCAGTAACCAGTTGTGTAGGCACAGTTTACATATACAGTTACACTAAACAATCACTTTCACTGGTATTTCACTTGCCAACTCGATAAAACTGGATTACACCAGTTTATTCCGCTTTACAACTGGTTCAAACCGATTTAATTCCGGTTGACACCGGTTTACTCCAATTGAAACCAGTTTATTCTGGTTTCCCTGTGGGTCTGTGCGGGGGCAGCATGTCGTGTCGTCTGTACATGAGCAGGTACGGCATGCGAGGCGGCTTCGGCTTCAGCACCTGAGCATCAGTGACTTGAGTCACCGTTGAATCATCATATCTGCGAAGCAAATTACTATGTTAGTATCAACTAATATGAGACAGTGTAGAAAACATATTGAATAGTTAACTCAGTCAAATATGTCTACATGTTGTGATAACAATCACTTTCAGAGACGAAAAATAATAAACATCATTGTAAAAACTCTGAACAATAACACATCAAAATGTTAAGTTTCTTAATTGGGTAACAATTTCGTGCTGAATTTTAAGATCTAGCAAATTTAAAGTTTATATGAACAGGTAAATAATAAAACTGAATTATAGCTAGAAAGTTAAATTAAAATCTTAGAAAATATAAATGTATGAGTGAAACAGGATATGTTTAAGGAAGTGAATTTGGACATGTTAGATGACAGATTTATAAGACCCTCTGTAGAATTAATTATTGTTTAATGGGAAGATGATAGTGAGTTTACAATTTAACGGTGACATACCTTATCCAGCCAACTTGTCCATGGTAAGTGTCAGTGACGTAGTGTCCCTTGACAGCCTCCACACCCTCGTGGTACACCACAGCAAACAGCTTGTACAACCGCTGCTTCTGAGTGTACTTCAGTTTGGACGACATTATCTCTGCAAATGAATATATTATGTGTAAATGTGCTTAGAGATAGGAAGGGAATTTGAGTTATTTTTAGTAACTCAGTCTTTGTTGTCTACAATATTGCGATATTTTCTATCACATTCAGAGACGAAAAATAAAACACATCATGGTATAAGGAAATAATAGATAATAAGACAGTAAACTACAGATTGTTACTCTAGCCATTACAAATCTGGTATACTAAACTATAATTATTACTATTATAATTACAAAATTGTACTGTCATACTCAGAGTCGTTATTACTCACTAAGGGAGACCTTTAAGTATATATAAGTATACTATATTTTAAACCGGTATGAGTAGTAATTAGTATACTAACTGGGATCAATCTTCAAGTCGATGGGGTAATCGATATTCTTGACAATCTTCGCGGTGTGTCCCTCCGCGTCCAGCTGGAAGCACTTGAGGTGCAGCAGCAGCACCACCGGCAGCTCCTCCAGCGACAGCTGCTGCCACGCGTCGGTCACCCCCTCCAGCGTGTCCTTGCCCGCGACCAGCTCTAATGCATCCTTCACCGTGTTCGAACGCTAGTGAATAATTATTAATGGATTAAACTTGGATATTCTGAGATTTTGTTGCGTGTAATTTGGGGTTTCATTCATTCTAGTGTTGACTAAATTTGAGTGCTTCTCATTTTTCCTAGCATTTTTAATAAAGTGAAGATAAATTCAATTGCCTCCTCAAATGAATTTGCCTCTGTCCCTATTTACACAGTAAACATCCTTTCATCTAGATGTCCATCTCTTTTTTTATGTATAAATATTTAACAGCAAGCGACCTCCTCATTTGCGATGCGAAAGTCTAGATAGATGCTTGGTAGAAAGTCTTCTTAATAGTTGAACGGACCTCGATGAATTTGGTATAGTTGTAGAACATAATCTGTAAGACCACACAGGCTTCTTACTTTATTTTATTGATTCCGCGTGTAATAGGTCTCAAACAAAGCTAGTATGGGTATAAAACTTAAATTCAGTGTAGGTGTATACCTCGATGTCCAGCTGCAGCGTGAAGAAGGGCTGCACGGCGTCCGTGACGTCATGGTGGTGCGCGCGGTGCAGGCGGTGGCGCGTGCGGCCGCGGAAGATGTCCGCCACGGGCGTGCGCCGCGCCGCCCAGCGCCGCTCCACCGCGCCGCGGTTACGAGGTCCCATCACCTGGAACACACACATATATATGTATCTCGATCTCAAGCAATTGCGTTAATTAAGCATAGAAATTTGACCTCTATTAAGATTAAGCTAACGAATTTGTAAACATGAGCGTCGNNNNGTCTACTTTTTAAAACATAAGGTGGCAAACGAGCAAGCGGCACCTGAATCCACCGAAATGGAAAACATCCGCAATTGCAGATGCGTTGCCTACCCTTAATTACTTTTAATCTAATACTTTAATAATATATTGTGAAAATTACCTTCCATTCATCATCATCGTCCTCCTCTGGGGGAGGTTGTTCCGGAGGCACAACGCCATTGGGTCGGTTGTTCACGTCCTTTGGACCCTCGGGCTCCACCAGCTTCATCAACTGGAAACATTTTTATATACAAATTGAATAACATAAAATAAAAAGGCAAAGCACATCTATTAAAACCTGAGCAATAAAAAAAAGTTGAATTATTAAAGGTGACAGCATAATTTTTGAATTTACGATAGTTAGAAAAATTATAAATCTGGTATTAGAGTAATAACTTTCGTTTTAGCTTTCAAAGTAAGACACATCACTATTTTAACATTTCTTGTAGTCAGAAGTTGAAAATACTTTTTTTTATATAAGAGAACTGGACAAACTATTAGCAGGCACACTAAGGTAATCATCGACAATCATGGACATATGGAATACTAGAGAAACTTCAGATGCGATGCGTGGCCTTTAAGGTGGTACAGACTTTCAGCCCATAGTTTAATCGGGCCCTTAATTAGTATGAACATGGAGGAGCACACATCACATGTTATATGACTACCCATCAACCTAATCTACAGGGGGAAAGTTTTAGTGGTAATTTGTTTACCTCCAGCATCTCATCATTGAGGGAGTTGAGCAGGCAGCCGAGGAACTCCTCGGCGTCTTCCTGCCTGCCCTCCTGCGAGCCGGGGAAGTGCAGCGCGCGCAGCACGCGCAGGCCCGCGCTGCCGTCGAGCGGCGGGCCGGCCGGCACCGCGGGCACGCCGCCCTCGCCGCGCCGCCGCGCGCTGCTCGCCAGCGGACCGAACTCGTAGCACAGCTCCACCCTGGCGATACACTTTTATTGTACTTTCACATCACAAATTGTAAAAAGTTGCAGGACCTTTTAAAATAACTTACGTTTCTATAAGCCAAACATAATGAAAATCATACCAATATTATAAATGAAGTCGTGAATCGACATGGATAACTTTAAATTAACGTGTCTTGAAATTGCTAATTTTATAATTGCATTAGTTTAAAAAACGAACAAAACCATGACTATTTTAATGCAAATAACATTTTACATCAGGTGGGATCATTGTCAATCTCTAATTTATATTCAATAAATAAAAAGCTCTCATGAAAGCTTTGAGTACAGTGTACCGAAATATTAAGATTAGATTTACAACATTTTAATAATTTTATTTGTTAATAAGAATAAAATAATGTTATATTTACATGGAGTCGATGACAGGTGTGCTTGATTTTCCGCGTCGCGTCTGATAAGGCAGCGCTTTCAGCATGTTGTAAAAGGGTGGGCAGGCGATGAGTGCCTGCAGTATCGCGTTCAGATAGCAGTAGTTAGACCTGTTGGTGAGGCCGCGCGGCAGCAGCGACACCGGCCTGTTGTCTATCTGATACTTTGTCAGGAATTCTGAAATATAAATAAATTTGTTAAGTAACTTATAGGCGATAATATTATTATCACGGGGTAAAATGTTGAAGGCAAGAAAACCAAACCCACAATTCTTTTCAACATATTATTTGAATAACACAACGAAATGTTTTGTCTTTAAAAACATCCAACTAGTAATCTTTCACATAAGGATTATTCTTTTTATGAAAGATTGTGTAATTTTTTAAGCATTAAATCAAATTTCTCCCCAGACTAATAGTACTAATAGATAGGTTTATTAAAACAAATGTATTTACCTCCCATCCTGTACGAATTGGGATCATCACAGAACGGCGAAGGCGTGATAGGTAAAGTGG
>NW_013528137.1:1145720-1154984 GCF_000836215.1 Papilio polytes | reverse complement strand
GACACGGTCGGTGGCCCCGCTGTGCTCGATGAACACGATGACAACTCTACATGGACAATGTATAACATGACAACTGTTTCAACACTATTATACAAAAACTTCTGACATTTATTGCATATCATTACTAACACAAATGATTACAGTCACCAAGTAACAGTATAAATTGGTTCCTCTACTCAAGGTTAAATTCATTTGGATAAACTTCTATTAATCTAATAGTACTACATTTTTTACTATTTATAAAACATGTTAAGAATAACAATTTATATCACGAGAATAAAATTTAAAATGCACATTTGCATAATTGAAGGTTTGATTAAAAAATACAGGTTACTGCATTGGGCACAAGATTAAATCGAAAAACAAGAAAACAAAACTAAATCTAGTTTAAAACATTATTCAGCAGTATAATTATGTATTTTTTTACAAAACATTTGCCTTTCACTATTATTTTTTGTATGGTGATCATTCAGAATACCCTTCATGCATGTTTTTAAAGGAGTTCGATTTGTTAAAAGAATGACATGGAAAATTTACTAGTCAATTATAGACACATACATCTTAGCCCCCTATTAGTAAGCAATTCCAATACAGCACTTTTTAAGTAAAATTATGCAAACATTTTATTCCACCTTTTCGACTTCTCCAATATGGGTTATAACTATAGTAGTATTGTTACATAAAAGAGTAACCACTGACCTGCGCTGGGTTCAGTCCACCCCTGTATGATTGTGGTGGGCACACAGCTCTCGGGCTTCCTCTCGAAGAGTGCACACTGCAGACTGCTCAGTTCCGCTTCTTTTACATCTGACAAGTCTAGGAACTCATATTCCTGAAACATGCCACTACAGTTTAACTCAGCTATTAACTTCTCTACATAATTACAATGTCTTTTACAGAAATCACCGATAGATTGTGAATTCGGTTAATTTTAAATCAGACTAGGCATGTGGCACAAAGTGTCAAAAGATTGAAATAGCCTATATTTTAAATTCATGTCAATTTATAGGGTATGTAACGTAGTTCATTTAAGAAAAATAAGTAAATAAACTATTATAATACATACTTTTGAATGGAGGAAGGAATTTTTTACTTATTTTAGAAAAAAACACTCGGCACAAGTCTTCCATTGTAATTTAAGAAGTTTGTATACTTTAATGCACAATAGACTCAACATGCAGTTTATAGTAAATAAACTCCTTTCATTTGACAATAATTTGATCAGTTCCCAATTTACTGACAGTTAATATACCTAGTCAGATTATAAACCACCATAGTTCACTTTCTACATTTACTGGTCTACTTTAGTACACACAAATAATCTACTTACATACGATCTCTTCCTACTTTATAAATATTGTGTTTAAGAATTCAGTACTAAAATACATACTTGGTTATTTAATAAAAGTATTTCTAATATGTTTATTGGTTAGAATAAAAGACAAGTTCTTGAAGTCAAGAAAACATTAACCAAAGGATATCTTGAAATATTTCATAATTTAATTAGACAACATTAACCAAATATAAAGTATTACTTTTATTATTTAAAAATCTAGAAATAATATATTCTATTTTATTCAGTGATAAAATTAACTTTCAAATAGTAAAAGAATTTTCAAAATATACCAATTATGACAAATCATTCCTCTTAATATAAGTTAACAAAAAGCGAGCCTTAGAAGTGTATCAAATATTTCCCATCTTCTGAAGTTAATTAAACTATCGGTTTAATATTAATAAGAATAAAAGATTATAATAATCAAGTCACAATAGCTGTAATAAAACAATTTAAACAAAACCCCCAATAGTAAAATCAGGTTTACTTTTAAACTACAAAAATAACCATTAAAATAAAAATTAAACTTGAATTATTTATTCAGACCTTGAATGACCTTGATACTTTTCCTTATTATATCTAGTTCCATACATATTAATGGCTCCAATGTACACTATTGCATATTTGAAACAAAAATTTTGGATAACTTTAAGCATAATTGATTGTGACATTTTAAACATGGAAATGTTATCAATGGGTGAAAGGATATTTGTTTCAACCACCATTTTACGCGATATTGACTCATATATTCAGAATTTAAAATATGAAATAAATAATGAATTATGAAGAAATATAGTAATTTTATTCTAGAACCGGTCTGAGAATCTTTCAATTGAAATTATTCTCAGGGTTTGCGTTTAAGGTTTTTTTTTTAAATGAAGGCTTTAAATGGCTCTTGTGAACATTTTACCTAATGGCACTTAAAAAAAAATAGCCTTTCGCCCAACATTATAAACAAGCAAATTGATATATTTGTATAAAAACATAAAACAAAGCATAAATAACAAAATTGTTACTAATTGTCAACATAAGAGCCACCAATATATAAAAAGTTTTATGTGATAATGCTTTTACTATTGATTTTAGTAATAGAGATAGATTGGACGTTACTATATATTCCTTTTGCAATTTTTGTGTCCAAGGAAAATAGGTAAAAAGCATATTTGATCCTAATATATTAAGCCTCCAACAGTTGTACTATAATCCATCTGGAATAATTTACAAGTAATCCCTATTAATTTCATACTATAAGTTGTTTTAATGATTTTATCATGACTTAAATAACCATCGCTTAATATTTTGTGCACACAAGGATGATTGTTGTAACAACTCTGATATGCAAATTTATTTAAATGTTTTTAATTATTTACACCTATACTTGTTACAATTTAATACACAGAGTTTTAAGTAACTTAAACTTTTGTAAAGATTATTTAGTTATTCACCTCCAAAGTTACTTTCTAATAACTACAAGATATCTACATATGTATGATTCTATAATATTCAGAAAAAGAGGACAGTTGAGAAATATGCACAGACAGATGTCATGCAGTGCACCAAGGTGACATAGTTCTTTGTAAGTTTTATTTTTGTAATGATCTGGCTTTTTTTTTTCATAGGCATTACAATTGATAACTGTTTTTCTCTGAATAGACTTCAATGACCAAGCAACCTTGAAATGATTGACTGAAGTGTCATAATGAAATTTGGACCTCTTTCTAGGTTGTCAAATTTATAGGTTATAAATTTACAGGGAATATCTTTTATAATATACAGCACGATGGAATTAAAACATCTTTAATTATTAGAATTAGCATTTATTATATCGTGCAAAAGTACATTATGCAACTTGGTCTGTGCCGACTGAATAATAACAACAAATCCATCTATGCACATGTGGTTTATCAAGTCATGTAATACGATGCAATATTGAAATACACATACCTAGAACCAATGTTTATCAAATTGACTTCCTTTTCAATTCCTTCCGATTAAAGCATATTTTTCACCATCTAGTATTTCCTCGTAAAAAGTCAAAGCTGCAAAATGTGCGGAACATTTGGAGGACTATAAGATGGCGTAACAACGCTCGGTTGCCGGGTGCCATTTATTGACAAATCAACAAACTTCAATTTTTATTGTGCAAATGCGAAACTGTATACCGTCTAATCGATAAAAACTATTAGACTTACCTCCCACGTGCACACATATTCTGGAAAGAGATTTTTTCTAATGTAATGGCCAGTTTCAAAATCACCAAAACAAGAAACAAAAGCCAAACAAAATTAAACGAAATATGCTGTAACTATGTTTCTCTTACCGTTTTCATCAAATCCATGGCCTTTTACAGGACACCATCACGAATATTATATCGGGGTAATATTACATATGTGAAAGACTGCGGTGTTACGGAATAAAAATCTTGGAACGGGATCAACGTCGAGGCCATGCACTCACCAACACACAACAGGATATGACAAAACGCGCGCCATTTTCAACTTAATTTCATTAGCCAATAGAATTACGATATTTCCAGCGAAGTGACATAGACAATTTTATGCGCAAAGTTGTCACTCTTTGCGGATATTACGCATTTTTCCTCTTTCAATATTGTTTGAAGGCATGTATGATGCGATCAGGCACATTAAATCTATAATTTTAATATATAAAAAATCATTATAAAGATTAAATGATGACATTTAAATTAATTGTAATTGTAAATTGCATCAAAACTTTTTCTTTTGAAAATACGAAACAACTGTTCATTTTCTATTGTTAATTTTACTCTATTTCATTCCTTATACTCAATGGTTATTTTTTTATTTCGCGGAACTTAAATTAATATTTTCACGCGCATAAGTAAACCAATAACCTTTTTACTTTTTGCGATTAAAAAAAAACAATATCCCAAGATGATTGTCTATAGTTGCTAATGTCTAATGTAGCCAATAGATGTCGTTACATGTTATATTGTAAATTTTGTTTATTCATTTCTCTTTGATTATTGAACGATTACGGGAAAACATATTTAAACAAATCTAATTTTAAAAGAAAAAACGGGTATTCATGAATATACATAACTCCTTACAAATTAACAAAACAAGTAGTGATGCTTATTGTGTACTAACGGTTTTCTTTTTTTAAACTCGTTACACTATTTTTAATTTCATTACGTTAGAACAACGACATAACCTGTGTTAGACAATGTTTAAATATTATGAAAAAAGACTTAATTAATTCCACGACCATAAAAAAATTGGATAGCCTATCTATCACTAAAAGTAATCAAATACCAAAAGTGACTCGACAGACAAAAGTGATAAACAATTATTTATACTCGAACGTGTAATATGACAATAATGGGGTAAAGTCGTCACGTAGCGACCGAATTAGATGGAAGCAAACATTCCAATATTTGTTGAGATAAGAAGGCTAATAGAATCGTCGGGATCGCCGTGGGCAGGTGCGAGCTGAGTCATGCATCCTTCACAACTGCCAATTTCGCTTTCCTAGCCCTCTCGTTATTGTATCGACTCATTTTAACAAACCAATTCGTGAGTACGATAAATTTAGTAAATTGGATAGAATCATACGTGAACTTCTGTACAAAGACGTAACGATTTATATAACAAGCATTGTATAAATTATTTAGCAATTAAGCATGGATAATTTATACAAAGATTATTTTATGTGATATAATAAAATAGCATTTAGAATTTGGTATGGAAATATCTTTTCAATAAACATTCTGAACTTCTTTTAAAAAGATACAAAAGATCTTTTTGTTTTATTTCTAAAAGTCTATATAAATTATATTCAATCACGGCAGTACATCAATATGCGAGAACTAAAATAGAGAAAGGAAACTTCTAATTTAGATATAGGTTCGTGTGTACATTAAAAAATGAGCCTTATAAAAAAAGAAATAAGTGCAATAATGGTATGGATGTTTAAACATCTTATGTCTTTTTAGAAATGTATTAATTCTCAAGCTTATGGATTCCAATAATGTTGCAGGCAGTGATACGCCCGAGTGCTTCATATCACTTGTATTTGTTTATTCAAGAAAAAAAAACTCCCATATGGATAAGATTCTTCTCTTGTATTCTGTGAAGTAAATGAAAATGTTTTGATAACATTGAATGTTGTTTCATGTTATTATTGGATATAAGATTTTATTACTCATAGTGGTATATCAGATTTACCTACGCCAATTCGAGTATACAGTCGCTATATACCTTTAACGACATCTATCGGCCCAACTATAACAGAATATAGTTATTCGCGCTTTGATTCCTATGATCTTATATGGGCGCACACTACTCGATTTTTATGCAACTAAACAGTTGAATTTTCTTCAAAACAATCGCCAATCGCACAACAGTTGTGCGATAGATTAGTCAAAGGCGTGCGCCCATTGTTAATAGTTTTTGAATGAAATTCTTTTGTGATTAAATTACTGTTCCGAATATTATAGCCAGAGCCACAACAAATGATATAAGTAAACATCTCTGACACCAATTAATTTGGGTCCCGTATTATTCAGTTTGTGTGAGTAATCTGTTTGTTTAATTTATTTGTTTATTTTGCGCGGTTGAGCCTTTAATTGAGAAATCTCGTCACCCCTAATCTGAAGGAGGTTTTGTTAACTTACAAAGTGTCAAGTTTCGTCCCCAAATACTTCTTGATTTCACTAACTAAATATGTCTGGACTAATCGTTGCAATGACGTCATCGATAAACCTAAAGACTTTACTTTATAATAACTGTTGCCCGCGACTTCGTCCACGCGATATTAAGATAAAAATGTAGATATGACCGTCTATGTCAGTTGCTTTTCAGTGAAACCTGTCGTAATCGGCCCAGCCGTTTCGGAGGTTACTCGGAGCAAACGCGGCTTGCGGACAGACAAAGATTTTTAATGCGATTTTCCTTATCAGCAATGCAAATACATCATCTTCCCAATATCTGGAATTTATCTTTTGACATTACAAACACACTCCAATTTCATTATATGTACATATAGATAAATTAGATGTAATTTGACTTTTACTTTGTATCTTATACGCAATATTTTCAGTTTCTTATTGTTATCTAAAAAGGAAGCTACTTAGAAGCTTTACAATCAACGCTTTTTGCCTTATTAAAAAGGGAAACAATCAAGACATTTGTATGGGTCGTACGCAGAAGGCTCTCTTTGAAAGCAATTACTTAAGTCCGCTAACTAAGCTCTGCTACGCGTTACTACTGATGGCCTCAACCGATAACGAACTCTTTTTATTAACTGTATTGCGACCGACAGCTTAAAGTAAATGTTTTAATTTTTTAAAGAAATTTCAAGTACATATGTCGTCATATATGCCCACTTAGATTCGGATTGAAAGTAAATATAATTTAATACAATGTTTCTGTAGGTATTCTTGTTTAAGAACAAGAAAAAGTACATTACGAACTTATCTTCACTATTATAACAAAGCTTACAAACACACTTCTTTGTTGCCTAAGATGTCAGCAATTACAGCAGATTTTTGAATAATTCTTCTTTTTAATAAAAAGCCTTACACTTACGTCACGCTTTAGGCTATATATTTTCACGCCGTAGGAGGTAAATATTTTGGATAAAAACCCTAATGTGGGAAAGAGACCATAAGTTGCTGCCAACATCAAGGAAGCAAGATTGCTATGTTTTGTCATCATTACATGTCATTTTGACATATGCAATTGATAATTTGACGAATGTAAAAAATAAAATAAAGTTTTCACAATTTTATGTGGATGAAGTCGCACGGGAACAGCTAGTTTATGTTATAATTTTTTTTATTGATAACTTAACCTTTACATCCGGCTACGTCCTTGTGGAGCCGTCGAGTAATCCTTAGAAAAAGCAGAAAAAGAAAATAATACAATATTTGCATATCCTCAGCCTAAGGTTGTCCATTATTTGCATATTTCAATTAATAGAATGCATCACAAGTGTTTGGTACTCGTACGGGTTCATATAGTTTGAATATTGCGGCCCGGAATAATGTAGGTAACCAGGCGCATTTTTATTCTCACACAAGAGGGTAGATTGAAATCCCTTACGGGCGCGGCGCCTGCGAAGAGGTGTGCGGAAAAAAGTTGTGTGCCAGCTAAGCAGATCGGTCGGTTACAAAGGTGCGAGTTAAAAGGTCATCGAAAGTGGTTGCTTGTCCGATATAGCAAAAGACACGACGGGCGTGTCAATTTTGTTAGCGAACGGGGTCTCTTGAAATAACGGTGTACACGGGTTCATCTGCAGGCAGCATCGCTGGCACCTGTTGACTTGAAAGAACTACATTTGACTTGATTGACACTGGCAGAGACTAAGAATCTGCAGGATGTGAAGCGGGCATCGAACATGCAAGTACCTATTTTCTTCAACATTCAATTTTATTTGTTTACAATATTATGCCCTTTGGTGCATGCTAGTTTAATCGTTTGTTGTTTCCTAATAATGATAAAATGAAGCTATATTTTACTTCAAAAATATGTCTTGCAACTTATTCAGACTTACGTTCTACATAAGTTTCACGCCGACAAGCCAGTCTGGGCGACGGAGGGAAATCTATAGCTAATTTATGTACCACTTAACGATAAAGTTCTGCATATTCTAGCGTACTTTACTGATTCATTTGTTAAATATCGAATAGATATTAGCCATTTTCTAACGGCTTGAATTTTTTTTATTTTATTTCTATATATACACGGTGTATTGTCGATTTTACAAGTTAAAGAAAGTTCTATTGTCATTTAATAATTATTTAAAACCAAACGAATCGGTAGTATGAAAGTTAACATATAAACTGAACAAAAAATAATACACATTATTAAACATGAATTGCTGTATAACTAAACTAGCTGTAGCTCACGATTTCGTTCGCGTGAAACTAGAAAAAAAGCCTATGTTATTCACTGATAATATAGCTTTTTAATGGTGAAAGAATTTTTGAATTTGGCGCAGTAGTTTTTGAGTTATCTCAATATATACAAAAATACAAATCTTTCCTCTAACTATATAATATTAGTATAGATTCAACTTTGTGCTTAATGACAAAATAAAGTTTTTAGACCATAGTAAACTGATATATTATATTACCTTTACTTTAAAAATAATCAATTTTTAAATAATATTCCTAGACATTGACCATCAGAAACTCTCCTTACACTTACATATTTAACCACAATCTCGTTTAAATTTAAAAATACTATGAGCGTTGCTGTCGAAGGTAAATTTTGCTTAACCGTAGGATCCTTCGTTAAAAATTCTATCACAGGAAGTAATAACGAGAACGTCTCGCTTCATGTATGAAACATTTTTCATCTTTTTGAGTGATTTGGATGATTTGGATTTAAATTGTTAAATACTAGCAAACGAAAATGAGACTTGTCTTCTTAATTAGAGAGCAGCTAATGCTTTAGCTGATTGATGAAGTTGCTTTTATTTGGATTGAAATGGTAATGATTTTTAAACAAATACTGAAGATGTACATTTTAAAGTACTTAAATATTTTGTGCCAGAAAATCTATTTATTCTTATTAGTTTCTTCGTGTTAACATTTGTAATATTATATTCTTGTAGCAAAGTACGAAATGTAAAATTTACTTGAAATTAAATCTATCTAGTTAATACTTAAATTTTATATTCATAAACATCGTTTACGTTATTATCTCAGTCGAATTACTTTGGATAAGCTTCGTCTAAAAGCTCTGAGGATTGTTGTTAACATAGTTAGAGATTTGGCCGACGACTTAATTATCTTATATTTCACAGTCTACAAGCAATTTTCCATCTATTGTTTCTTATTGTAATAAAAGTATATATCTTATATTATATTTAATAAAAAAAAATGCTTGTTTTGTTACAGTTAATTAATAATGTTCTTTATTTTGTATTTTATATGTATGATT
>NW_013528137.1:1128424-1145700 GCF_000836215.1 Papilio polytes | reverse complement strand
GACCCTAGTTTGGACACCAGTCCCCCCGCCAAAGGGAAAAATTTATAAAGTTATTTTTATTTATTTTTTATTTTTAGTATATCTTATTGTGGTCTTTACTTTTACTACGATCCCTAAATTGATTCCGCTTTATTTTCGAATTTAATTTTAAAGATGTTGATGAATTCTAGATGCCGTTTGTCAGTATATTGTGCGTTACTACTTAACTAGACTTATTGAGGCGAAGTGAGCACCGCCACTTATGAAAGCTATCTAATTTAAACTTGGAGCATACTTAACTCATGTCTATTAAAGTTTTAATAAGTGTATGACTTCTAATGCAATTTATCGCCAGATATAATTAGGACACATGTTATTTTTGAAGCGTTAAGAACGTGAGTTTACACTGCTATAACAAAACATTGTTATCACAAATAATAAATCAGAAATAACACAAGTTTTTGTACGTTTTAGTTTGATGGTAAGGACGACATAATATTGACAAGTAATAAAAAGTTCATTTAAAAAGCCCAAATTTCATATATTCGTATAACGAAAGGAAACACCCTTGTTTTATTAACTAAAGACAATAATATTGCCCATAGGACGAATTTTTTTTTATAATACAAGGTAGCAAACGAGCAAGCGGCCACCAGAATTCAGCGGAATGCAAAGCGACCGCTGCCCATAGACATCCGCAATTGCAGATGCGTTACCTACCCTTAATTGACGGAGGAGGAGACGCACATAAAGAGGACTTTTCCCCTTCCTATGCGTCTTCTCCACCGTCAAATCCACTTTTCCTTCCTATCCTTTCCTCTTAAGAAAAACGTGGAAAGGTACTAAATTAGGCCTCAGGCACCACACTCATCAGACGAAACGCGGAATTGCTTCCACTTCACGCCTGTTTTCTGTGTGGTCATGGTATAGCACCGAGCGAGCAGGCCCATTCGTGCAAAGTTGTTAAAGCGGGCTCTACCACTGTTGAAGCGGATGGCTTACAAGTTCCAAAACATCTAGACCAGTCGAGCGATGTAATTGTGACGCAGATATATTACTCATATATTTTCCACTGACGGTTTCTAAGAATGAAACCTGACGAATGTAAACGATATACCTTTGAGACTGCAAAGCTACGCTGCTACCGCAATACAGCGCTACGGAGCTACGAATAGTAATATGAGTTAGAGTGTAGAATAACATAGAGTCCTTGTTTAGTATCTCGTGATGTAAGATGGCATATCATAATACATACATAGAAAGTGATCTAGATTAGTAAGTATTGTTAGGAATAAAATTAGTACCGTGCTATAGAATTGGCGCAACTCTAGATTATCGGCATAAAGGGCACGTCCCTAGCTGACAGCTGTCAATGGCACTAGAAGTATGGATAGATTGGCGCGTAATTTGAGTCTTGACGAGAAGTATTGCTCTGAGTTAAAAGCGACAGTATCAATTAAATAAGTTGTCTAATAGTATGTACATATAATATTTGTTCTAGACTTCTTTGTTCTGGTAGGCGTTACAAGACGCTGCAGTCAACTCACAAGACTTAACTTTAATATTGATGGAATCATTCAAAGGTTTTATTAATATAAATCGCACACTTACTTAAATGTCACATTAAAAAACATGCAAGCCCGTGACCAAGAGATATTGGCAGAACGACAGGCATCCATATACCTAACAATGTAGCTTGGTTTCGGATAGTATCCAAATAACGTTAACTATAAGGTAAGTAGAAAAGGCTACTATCGGGAAGTAGCAGTTATTACCTGTACAAGTACCTACCAAGGTACATGACCTAACTACGTAGGTATGTCATATAGCCTTTCTAGTAATGTATGATAACTTAAAAGTTAAGACACGTCTGCAATGGCGTCAAAATTGTCATTAGTATTAAAATAGCTCTCGCCTAATGACCGCATTAAACAAGTTAGAATTAGATTGTTTAAGTGCAATAGTTTACTTCAAGTAATGACCTAATGTAGCCTCTATGTAACCTCTATTTACTGGAGTAGCGAATTAATTATTTACAGGAATGTGTAAAAATTTATCTCAAACTAGTATATATATGTTAAGTCTTATTATATAACTAGCTGTTCTCGTGCGGCGTCATACGCATGAAATTATAAAAAGTTTATTTTATTCTTTACATTTATGAAATTCTTAATTGCAAATATAAAAATTACTGTTATCATAACCTTGCTTCCTTAATGTTGGTAGCTTGTAGTTTATGATCCCTTTCCCACCTGAAGGTTTTTTTCTAATTTATTTACCGCCTAAGTTTAACAGCGTAAAAATATATAGCCTAAAGCGTATCGTAAGTGTAGGGCTTTTTATTGAAGTAGGAATTATTCAAAAATATGCTGTGATTTCTAACGTCCTACGCCACAAAGTAGTGTGTGTTTACGCTTTATTATATTAGTATAGATAAGAATTATCTAAATTCTTAAACGTAAAATAATTAAAAAAATGTAGTCGGTCAGTTATTTTGTAAGTGTGAAGAAGGAAGCGGAACGAATTACTGAAAACTGCTTCTTAAAGACGTCCTGAAAATTGAAACACTAGTTATCTTCAGTGGTTGCAGTGCTGAAGTTTATTTAACTCTATATCCGAAAATTCTTTTGTTTTTTTTTATTCTTTCCTTAATTCGGACAAGTATTGTAGAAGCTATTAGTATATGTCTTGAATATATTTAATCAAATTATCTGTAATGATATTGATATTAAAAAGAAACGACTCTTTAAGAATAGAAGCATCGTTTTTTTAAATACAACGATTTTTCATATCCTCTTATTTTCTAAAAAAAAATGTTTATTTTACGTAAGCACAACAAACTTACGTTTAAAAACTGGGTGAATTCACATTTTAACACAAACACATGAAATTTAAAAGTAACACAACTTTGAAAAAACAATTAAATTTTAAAATTAAATTGGTAACAAATTTTTAATTAAACTCTTTTTCGTGTTCAAACACCTTAGTTCGGTGTAGTCGGAAGCCTACGCACGCCTACGCCGTAGGGGCGGTGTAGCGCGTAGCACCAACCGCTATGAGAGCGGGTCCACCTCAGGCGTATAAAACGCACCAGTGGGGACGTTCCAAGCCATTCCGGTTCCATCAGCCCAACGTGTGTGACGCTTTACTAGTGACAGTGTCCCCGCATCCAGTTTCGATAACTTATTAAGGTAAGTTATAAATTAACTTCCACAGTACGAAGAAAAATGTTTTCAAGACTTTTCCCAAACTTTTCAATTTATTACAAATTAAAAAAATAGCCTATTTATTAATGTTTTAATTAATTAAAGTAACACAGAGCTTTTAAAAACAAAATATTAGAAAAAATAAGACAAAAAGTTTATTTATTATTAATTCGGTGAATTCTAACTTTTTTTAACCATAACTTGTATAAATTAATTAATAATAATAACAGCTTAAACTAAAAATATAGAAATAAAAAGTAAAACTTACTTGCAGTGTAAAAGTCCTTAACATCAAATTAAGATTTTTTTTCAAATTAGATTTTTGGATAATAAAACTTGGAGCTTTTGTCAAGTTACAAATATCGTAATTTTATTTTAAGGTATACAACTTAATTTTATGCAATAAAGTTCTAACATGGTTTGTTAAATGATCAATTTTATATAACTTTACACTACGACAGTTACGTTTAAGTATTGTAAAAAAAACATTAAAAAAAGCATGCATCAACGTGTTGTGAAAAATACTTTTAATAAACGCAAAGAGTATGCAAGGCTGATGAACCGTTAGTGCTTACTGACCTATGTGACACATGAGCTAGATATTGGTTCCATGTTACCGTCAGTTTACACTGCCCAAACACGTACAGAAACATACGATAGTTAACTACCTTATTCCCTTTGAAAACACAAAGATAGCTATATCCTAGTACAGCTGTTACAATGAAAACGGTTACAGATCTTTAAAGCTATCCAAAGTTACTGAATTTTACCTATTTTTATAGTTACAAACATGGTAATGTTCATTTATTTGAAAAACATATTAATCACTAGCTGTTGCTCGCGACTTTGCGTGAAATTATAAAATAATAAAAAATGTAGCCTATGTTATTCACAGATAAATTACCTTTCTAACGGTGAAAGAATTGTTAAAATCGACCCAGTAGTTTTTGAGTTATTACAATACACACAAAAATACAAATCTTTCCTCTTTATAATGTTAGTATAGATTTATAAATTAACAATTTGTATAATATTTTCCAATCGGTTAAAAAATAATATTTTATTTATCAATTAAATATTAAACTTCAATGTAATAATAATAATAATTCTTAACTCAAATCGCTAAAGACTAAGCCTAAGTACACTTTGTGATTTCGAATTCGTAATATTTTCATATTTTTATTGGGCGTTTACAACGACAAGCCAAACTAAACACAAATATTTTCGTTACAGACTCGTATAAATATATCGTAATGTAGAGCAGTAAAAGAAATATGGATTCTGACTTAAAATATCATTCGACAATTTTTATAAGAAACATTCGTAAATCTATGAAAAGTATATGTAAAAAACATGGTAGTGTTTTCTTTTATTAATAATGTAAAAATATCGAAAGCTTCTTAAATCATATCAAGACACCTCTGTTTATGTTAAATTCAATAAAGCTTTGGTCCCAGTACTCATACTGGTATAATGCAATAAATGGATCATGTCTAAAGGTATTCCTTTGAAATATTATATGTTGGTACTACAACACTACTACGAGATATTTACTTCTTAATACAATTTTTAATATTAATGTTAACTTAAATTTGACTTTATATATTAAATTGTCTTTTACTATTCCTAAAAAAACACTATATTTGTTGAGGTGTTGCATTAAACCGGTCGCATACATTTGACTATCGCAAGGCTATTCTGCGATTGTCGATTGTTTTGCAGTCAATTCAACTGTTTATTTGAATAATTAAAAATCGAGTAGTGAGCAGACTTCCATATAAGCTCATAGGAATAAGAGCGAGATAAAACAGTTGTGCGATATTTTATTTTCAGGTGTGCTCACGCTCTTAGTATTAATGAATGGTAACACAGATTAGTATTCTTAAGTTATTTATAGCTTCTTGTATTATGACGCAAAAATAGTATTCGAAGTCGAAGACAATTTGTAAGAGCGACGTTAAATTTCCAACACAAAATATTGTTAAAAGAGAGAAGCATTTAAAAAGCTTTTCTCGACAGGAGGCGATTAAACGATAAATCCAACATCTCGGTTGTGACAAATCTTCTTATTGTAGCAACAGGTATGGATTTGAGATCTTAAATACAAAAAAATAACGGTCCTCGTTTTGATTTTTTCAATCTCGAAGCGGAAAAAAAGGAAGTAAACTCAAACAATATATCTTTTATTGTAATTCATCAATAACATTAGTAGATTACAGTTAGAGATTATTGTAAATTACGATCATTTGGAACTAAACTATCGCACAACTGTTTCGTCGCGCTTTGATACCTAAGAGTTTATATAGAGTTTTGACACAATTCCATTTTTAGTTGTGCAACTAAACATTTGAATTAGCTGCGAAACATTCGACAATCGACAACGCACAACAGTTATGCGATATTTTAGTCAAAGATCTGCGCCCGCATTAATAAATCATTATCTATTGTGCTTAATTCACTCAAAGTATAGGTTAAGTAACGTACCGATCAGTGTGAGTTTAAGTATTTTTATTATATTTTATGAAAAGTCGATAAAAATGTTTTACGAACATTTAGAATACTGAATGGCTATTACAATTTAATGTACATACGATGACGTAAAATTGATTAAAATGGCAGACGACGGTAGTTAATACATGTGCTGTAAGCTCGCCTTGTTTATTCGAACATTTAATTTTGTATTAATCACCTTGGTTAGTTAAAAATAATACAAGAAATATTATAAATCCATATTAAGGTAAATGCACCAGTTATTGACATTACATTGAGAAAAAGCATTTTTTGATATGTCTGTTTCCTTCCATTGCTAGTTACTGACTACATTTTACTTTAAAGATGTAACCAAAAATGACAGTGGAAAGTGTCCAAGACACTACATGTTCGTATACCTAAATAACCGTAGCCCACAAATTAGTACGAAACTGAAGTGTCCATCATTAGTGGAATAAATAGCAATTTTTAATTTATCACTAGCTTTTACCAGCGACTTCGTTTATGCAATATTAAGATAAAAAAGTATCCAATAATATGTCCGTCTATGTCAGCTACCAGTTCAGTGAAAGTCTGGTCGAAATCGGCCCAGCTTCGTTTGTTTTTTTTTATTATGATTTTAATTTAGGGTATTACAACTTCATTGCTTAAAACCTCAATTTATTCATATTTATAATGGATCTTTTCAAGGACATCAATCGTAAGAATTTATTGTTAGCGAAAACCTTTTCTTGAAACATACAAAAGCCATATAAAATCCTTTGCATGTGTGAAAAATTTTCTTGCAATTCATTCGCTGATAACTGCTCCGATAAAAAATCTTATTGTTAGAAGGCAGGAGGTCTTAGAGTCCTCTTTTTAATGCGGAGAAAATATTAAATTTCCGTTACGATAGAGGAAATTGAGAAAATTTACTCTACGCGCAATGTAGAATAACTTCATTATTAATAGGTAGTAAATTATTTATAACGTATTCTTTTATGCGCGTAACTTTCATAGTTTATTCCATTTTCTACTGCAGATTTTTCCTAGTTCCGCATATAATCAGATGTTTAGGCAATAAATTTCAAAAAACAAGGTATTTTTTAGTTAAAAACAAACTTCACTCTTATTCTTATTTCATATTAGCTTTCGCCTGCGATTCCGTCCGCGCGGAATTAAAAAAAAACTAACTGGAAGTAGCCTATGTGTTCTTCCAGACTATCCTCTACATCTGTGCCAAATTTCATCGAAATCCATTCAACCGTTTCGGCTACAAACTCTTACAAACATCCATCCATCTATTTAAACTTTTGCATTTATAATATTGGAATGAAGTATGATTGTTCATACAAGTATAATAACTAACATTTTCAATGCCTTTTTAATATTCACTGTGTCTGATTTTTTTTACATTTTCTGAGTCATTTCAATATTTCCTAATGGCAGTACATTTTCCCGAAAATTTAATAAAAAGAGTATGTTCCAACGTAGATAAGCTCATGGTTAACGCAAAATTGTTTCCATAATCGTAAATGCGGTATTGTTTGCGCGGATTCACATAATTTTATTTGTCCTGGCGACGACTGCTTGTCCACTTTATATTTCCATCTTAGCACTGAAACAAAAATATTAACGTCTACAAAGATAACATTCGTTTATTTGAAACACTAAAATTGTAAAGACGGTAACACTGTAATAAGATAATATTTTATTACAGTGCATTGTTTTTTTTTTAATAAAACAAATTTCTCTAAACGTGGATAAGTAGCTAATCTTAATATCTCACTAATATTATAAATGCGAAAGCTAGTTTAAAAGGCTTGTCATAATAATATATGCATAAATAAATTCTGGTGTCACAAGGTCTACTTTGTATCGTTGTTTATGACCAAAGTTATGTCAACCAGCAAATTAGTTTAAATTTTAATCAACGCCGCGTCACTTAAGAAAGTTTCGAGATCTCTTTGTTGGAGACAAGAGTTTAATGTATCACGCTAATGTGCTTCTTAGTTTTATACTCGCATTATCTTAAAGAGAAAATATTAGTTACATTGTATATTACATACGATTTCACTGCTTTTAGATGTCATATTTCATGTAAATTCGAAAGTTTATATGGATATTTCATTTCTAATACCTTATCCTAATCCCGTAGGGTCGGCGCACCGGGTTTTCATCCTCCAAATAACTATCATTCGTCATCTAAGTCATCACTCCCTTCTTGATGTCTCCTTTCACGCAATCCATCCATCTTTTCAGGTCTACCTCTATCAGTGCACCTTCACACTCATAACTAACCTCCATCTTCTTACACGCGATTCATCCCTCCTCATAACATGTCTATTCCATGCTAACCTTTACTCCTTACCTTCTCTACCACTGGGGCTCATCTCAAACTTTGTAGATATGTGACTACGTATCACAAGTGTAAATAATAGTCTATAAAAACATAGGCTATTAAGTTTTTTTTTAATTCCGCGAGGACGGAGTCGTAGACAAAATAATTAAAGCCTAGTTAAAATTAAAAAAAATGACAATGTCAACACCAATTTGAGTTTTTTAAAAGTCCATCTAATTGTAAACTTTAGAGAAAAGAATTTTGTTTTTATAGTAAAAATACATAAGGACGATACATAAGTGGTCACAATACTACGGTAAAACATAGTATTTTGCTATATAAAGTACTCGGCTTTATCACTGTTAAGACATGACAGTGTAGACAGACGAAGGGTCCTTTATTCTTACTCCCTAAGCCTGCGGCTCCTGAAACATTAAAAGCCAAAATAATAATTTATACGTCAGAATAGATGGTAAATTTTAAATTATTCTGTAATTTCCTAACGCAAACAGAACAAAATAATTGTTTTACACCGTAAGTGTTGAAGTGCCAACATTTTTCTAATTATCTAAATGTCTTAATATGAAGGGTAGTTTTAAATCGTCTAAGCCCTTTGTAGCCTCGTTAACGAACATTTTTAGACTGACATTAATTACTCTTGGATTTTCAATTCACGTCATGTTACTTCTTAACCCTCTCATAATGATGACGTCACGCGGCTGTCAGAATTCGCACCTCCAGCATCTTCTGATCCAAATAAAGGCTAAAGAGATTTCAATTTAGATCAGAATGACAGAGCATTTACATTAAAACATTATTAATTAATGTAACTTCATTAGACAGGCGTGAGTTTGCGAATTTTTAAAGTCTAAGTTCATCTAACTATTAATAATTATTAGTGTTACTAATGTTCTAAATGCGAAAGTTAAGGTGGATGTTTGTTAGGGTTTGTAGGCTGAACTTGGCTTGGCTGAATTTTTAATTTTTTTTATTTCATTGGGACAGTTCCAAGCGGATGGAGTCACTGGCGAAAGCTACTATGCCATAATACAACTCGGTTATTTGCTCATTTAAATTTCAAATAGACGTAAATTGATGTAATGGCAACATTTAAAATTAATTCGATGAAATTGATATCCAATACAATCAGGAAATCCGTCAATACAATAACTATTAAATGTTCCTATCTGTGGTTTCTTAATAATAGCCTTTGATTGTTGGATTTCAATTAGCATTTGCAAATAAAGGTCTATAAGATAATATCTTTGCGGTGAGACTCCGGTTGGAGATTGGAAGAACGTTGTGGAGTAATTACACAGTACGGCTCACGTTTGTTTTGTCCCCAGTGTAGTGCAATTCAGGCACTGCTTTCTAATTGAACTTAGCCATTTGAGTAGTTCATTTGGCTTTTATCATATTTGTTTTGATTTTTCTAATTTCAATCACTTTAACTAGTCTAGTTATAGAAAGCGAAATTTCCTTTCACAAATCGCTCAAATTCGAACGTTTGAAAAGTTAAAATAATTTTCCATGAATAAAAGCTTTATTGGAAATTTGATTGGAATGAAAAATATTTGAAAAACTGCTTAAATTGCTTTTTGTGATTTAAACTTTGATGTTTTAAAATGTAATTCAAAATTTATTTAAAAAAAAACCATTTTAGTTGAACTTCACAGTTTTATATCCAGGCAGTCAGAGCACAAAGCATATTTGTCGGCTACGAATTGTTTATCAAAAGTCATGTTGTTTGTCCATATTAATGCCTTTAAAGTTGGATAACTCATTAGGACCTTGGATAAACAATACAGACCCCTCAATATCCATTGCCTTAAGATAGTTATGTTTATTTGGTAAGTAAATCGGTATCCAGAAATGAAACCTCAACTTCACTATACTATTACTATATTATATATAATATATATTCTTTGTTGCCTAAGATGTCAGCAATTACAGCATATTTTGGAATAATTTTTTTTTTAATAAAAACCCCTACACTGACGTCATGCTTAAGAACATTTTCGATGAAAAACCCTAATGTGGGAAAAAGACCAAAAGTTGCTGCCAACATCAAGGAAGCAAGATTGCCAAGTCATGTCATGTCATTTTGACATATGCTATTGATAATTTGACAAATGTAAACAATAAAATAAAATTTTCATAATTTCGCGCGGATGAAGCCGCACTGGAACAGCTAGTAAATAATATGTTAATGTGATGTTAAAGTGAGCAAGCAAATTACTCTTTAAACTAGAAGCTTCTTTTAATGTTCAGTAAAGAATATAAATAGCAATTTCAATGAACACAATAACTAAAAGTTACAAGTAAATTAACAACCTGATTGATCAAAGGAAACTTAGTATTTAGTAACTTTTACAAAACATAAACAACAGGTGTGTAAATTCCGTACTTCAGTTCATTGGTTCATTCAAATTGTTTATATAACGTTAAAATTAAAGAAAGCACACAGCCTTAAAATACTTACAGCCTTACAAATAAACGCGGTATAAAGTTAAACTTAGGAATAATCTGAGTTATAAGCAAATATTATTATAACAAATTTAAGGCAGTTAAGTTTTATTATTTGCAACATGATTTTTTCTATCGTTTATACTTAACAACTTTTGTGTTAATGCGAATCATTTATAGTTATTAACACATTTTTTTTTTAAATAAATAAATAGAATTTTTATTGCCACAATAAAAACTACATAAAAATTTAATGCACAAAACCTTAGAGCTAATATAAAAAAAGAGAGGGAAATGTGGCAAAAGGTGGCAAGCTCAGCTAATGCAGGGACGGCGCAAGCCGTTACTGCGTTGGTTTTCAGCTGGCCCCTTTACACATGAGTATTAACACATAAGTAGGGTAACTTAACCTAGACAGACATTAAAAAATATTAAGAAATAAGTAATATATTAAGGTTACAATTTTATTCTTTTTCAAAGGCTAGATAATAATTTTTTAAAGATAATTAAAAAAAAATAACATATAGGTTCTAACTTAGTTTATAACTGAGTGTATTTAAGTGCGAATTTATAAATATATCTACTCATTTGTACCTTTTATATAACTTTTAGGCTTGTTGACATTACTTCTTTATATTCTCAATCGATTTATTAATAAAACCGCTGAATGTACACATTCAAAGCATTAATTAGTTAGGTAAATAAGTAAAATTATAATTAAATTCGAAGTCAAATGGTCAAACGATATTAATATAGGTACAATCAAATCTTAATATAGACCAAAGCGGTAACTGCTGCCTGTTATCAGTGCTAATTGCCATTGATTGTACACAATTCCTACCACATGGTTATATTAGGTAGCGCACTTTGTACACATCACATCTTTGCCTAGACTGTTGTGCGATTGTCGATTGTTTCGCCGCCAATTTATCTGTTTATTGCACAACTAAAAATCGAGTAGTGTGAGCACCTTCATATAAGGATAAGCATTAATGCGTTACTAAACAGTTGTGCGGTGTTTTAGTCAAAAGTGTGCGTGTGTTCTTACTCCTACGTAAATTTTCAAATTTGAACTTTGAACCTTCTCTACGTTTAAACATACGGATAATTACTTGGGAATTATCGATTTTGTCTATTCATTTGTTTTAAAACAACAGCATAAATAACAATTGTTTTATATTCTTTATTTTACAATAATTAAACATTGTAAATATCTGGCGAGATCGTTTACTTATTTTACTAGTTTTCGCCCGCGACTCCATCCGCGTGGATTAAAAAAACAAAACTAATTAGCCTATGTCTTCTTCCAGACTATTCTACATTCATACCAAATTTCATCGAAATCGGTTCAGCCGTCTAGGCTACAAACTCTAACAAACATCCATCCATCCATCTAAACTTTTGCACTTATAATATTAGTATAAAGTATGATGTGTTTTATTAGTGAAAAACATGTTTTAACGAAACGTAATTTCGATATTTAGTTGGAATTTTTATATCTTTATCCTTTAAATACTTGATATATTTCCAAGTGCGTCTATTATTGCGAATTTAATAAGTAGTTTTGCAATGTATATTACGAAACGCTTCGTCCCTTAATCCCAATACAAATGTGTTAAGTGGAAGTCATAATTAAAAGGCTTGAAACACCACACCCATAAAACGTATCGTTGTGTACTCTCGGGGGACATTTTTTTAAGTAAAAGGGGAATTTGTAACAAAATTCAATACAACCAAGGTCTTCAAATGTATTATTTATAACAAACTCTAGTTTTGTATTTAATTTAAAAACAAAAGTGAACAGAGATTATAGTACAATCTAGTTACAATTAAAAACTCCTGGTTATTCCTGCTGTAATTAATATCTATACTAATATTGTAAAGAGGAAAGATTTGTATTTTTGTATGTATAGTGGAACCTCGATAAACTAAAGTCCACAGGAAACACAAAATATTTTAAGTTATAGAGGTTTTAAGTTACCAAGGGTCTATGTTGTAGAGGCTCTGATGGGAAGGGAACATATTATTTTTTGAATTTATGGAGGTTTTTAAGTTACAGAGCTTCTACTGTATTTGATTCGCGTAAAAACTACTAAGCCGATTTCAGTAAAATAGGCTACTTTTTTTTTGTTGCACGCAGACGAAATTTCGAGCAACAGCAGCATTTATTAATAGGAAAGTGCAGTAATAATACCTTCGCTTAGTTTTAACTGAACAGTCAAATTGCTCAGTTCAAACTTAGACACACGTATAGCCACAACATTAACTAAATAGTTCAACCGTTCAGTTGCCACTGTCATATCTAAGTGCCTTTGCTGGGCTTAAAAATCGGATATAACCCCAAAACCCCTATAATAACATAATATTGGGTCGGGTTGTTAAATGATTGAATTAAGGGAGGTCGTTTAAATTTCGCGAAGTCAGGGGATGATCGGTAATGCGAATGAATTGAACATGTCGCCGTGAAGCAAGGTAATAAAAAAATTTATAGTTAAAGCTGACCCTATGATTGGTTTGCCCTTTGGTTACCGTGGCATTTACGTGATCATTTTTTATATTATTAATGTAAAAAGCATGTCAAATACTAATATAATAATACCGCTACGTAACTTGAGATTACCAAATACAAAGGAACGGAAGACGAAACATTAGTTTCAAATACAGTCGAGGAACTTTATGTCTTACCCACTTTGGTGAATAGACCTTTGATTCTCACAATGTTTATTGCATACAATAGTCAAGTCAAGGTTTAAAACTTCGATGCTAAAGTCACAGCTCTTATGGTTATACATTTCAATACGATATTTCAAGTAATAAATGAATAATTCATTAACTTTTTTCATAATACAAGCTGGCAAACGAGCAAGCGGCCACATGAATCCACTGAAATAGAAAGGGACCACTGCCAATAAACATCCACAATTGCAGTTGCGTTGCCTACCTTTAATTGACGGAGGAGGAGACGCACAGAAAGAACATTCCTTCCAATGCGTCTCCTCCACCGTCAAATCCACTTTTCCTTCCCATACTTTCCTTTTAAGAAAAAGGTGGGAAGGGTAAGGGACTAAAATTAGGCATGCGGCACCACACTAATCAGACGAAACGCGGAATTGCTTCCACTTCATGCCTGAATTCTTTTACTGTACATATTTGTTTTGATAATTATCTAGAGAAAAATATTTAATAAAGCCTCCAATCTCCCTACCTGAATAAATGTCTAAAATGTCTGAAAAAAAATCTAAAAGGGTTTGAACTTCATAAATGTCCGTTCCCTATTCAGGTAGAAAGCGTACGTCATAGCCCTTCGAGAAGTTTAAAACAAAAGTACAATGCTGCACACAAGTTTGACGCATGCCGTAGTCGTCTGAACTTCCTATTCAGCTTGTTTTCATTATAGAAAGGTAGTGTTATACGTAAACTAAATTAGTTCTCTACAAAAGAATACAAAGACCGATAATATTATTACACATATACACATTTACACGTTTACGTAACTGGCTTTCCTTTTTACGTTACTGCAGTGGAAACCTACCTTTAAAAGATAAATATCAAATTGAATAACCTCTAACTATAATGGAAAAGTTTATAGATATTCTGATCCACAGAAATCATTACAATAGTATTTATATATTGTTTTATTTACCTTTAATTTTAATATTTATAAAGCTTAAAATATAACTTCAGTTAATTTCAACGTGAAAACTTCGATAACAATTAACAAAGTCATTGCGAACGAGCAAATTAAAATAGCTGAACTCCAGCGACACTTTATGAACTAGTCGACGAGTTTTTAATTTCACTAACGCTATATGAAAAGCTAAACTAAAACTCTTTAAAGCGTTAGACTTTTGTTACCTTTACTGTTCTTATTATATTAAACTTTCCTTTAGAAATTATTCACATTTCTATATTAAGTTTGATACTAATATTAAATCGCTTTTCATTCTTATTTCACGATAGCATTTTTCGGAATAATAATCAACCTCTTTGGTGGCCAAGAAGTTTAGTCTAGAAAAAAGTTCTCTAGAAAGTTGAAACTGGCCATTAAGAATGTTCAACATTCAATTTATTAAAAAAAAGATTGCTGCAGATAAAATATCTGGCAGATTTTACACAACAATTGTCCGCTCTGTATTAGATGTATATCATTTATGACGACATCCGCCTTTGCTTCAATCTATTCTGTGTATAATTAGTATTCCACGATCTATTTTGGTCACTACATTCATACGTGGAATTGTCATGTCATCTACACTGGTTACTGTCCTAGATATATTAACAGGAACACCGGAATTACTTTGACAATTATAACATACGAATAGAGACTCTAATACAATTCAATAAGATTTATTTTGTAACCATACCATACCTAATTTATGAAACTACTATTTGGGAATAAGTAGGTTTGCACTTAGTTAATTTATAAGGAAAGTTCTAGATTATGTAATATGAAAATTAGGATCCGAACAAAAGTAGGGATTCTCATTAGGCAAGAACTTAGCATATTGAACTTCTGTTATCTGTAACTTTAGCTATTCTTTTGTTAAGAGGTTACTGATCTTATTACGTCTGCGTTAAACATTCTCTTACGAGCATAAAAGAATTGATCACCCACGCATTGAATGAAATTTCCTAAATACATTTGGGTAACCACATCACCACTTAATCATAATGTTGGGATTAGGATAACAAGAATTACCACATAAAATTAGTTGACATTGCATCACAAATTCAATCAGATTCCAAAGATTAACTGATTTCGAGGTCTCTTTTTTCAGAATCACTTTAAGAAACCGGGTTAGCCTTTGAAACTTTTATAATTTTTATATTTTCTACTATCATTTACCGCATATATACTATTATAATAAAGCGTAACCATACACTTCTTTGTTGCCTAAGATGTCAGCAATTGCAGCATATTTTTGAATATTTCTTTTTTAATAAAAAGCCCTACACTTACGTCACGCTTTAGGCTATATATTTTCGAGCAATTAAACTTAGGGGTAAGTATTTTGGATAAAAACCCTAATGTGGAAAAGAGACCATTAGTTGCTGCCAACATCAAGGAAGCAAGACTGACAAGGTCTGTCAGGTCGTGTCATTTTGACATTTGCTATTGATAATTTGAAAAATGTAAACAATAAAATAAATTTTTTACAAATTCATGCTGGTGAAGCCACACGGGGACAGCTAGTCTTAAATATAGACTAGTGTAATAAATGTTAAGCAAGAAATTAAATAAAATCCCACGCTGTACAAAATTGTTTTAACAATACTTCACTTGGTTTTAAATTCATTCGCTCTTAAGATACGATATAAAGTAAGGAAGAAATTGTTTTTCAAAGAAATTCTTTTGTTCAAACATCTCGTATTTAATTCCAATCTTAGTCGGACAGGTTCTTAAAAGTAAATTAATATTACGTTTGTCGTACTCGGATATGAGACTGGAACAATTTGGACAACAAAGTAAATTTAATAAAAAATGTTGCGAATATTTAAAGGTCGAGATACGAAACATATTTTTGACTAAAAATTATACTTGTATTTAAAATTATATTATTTATTTGTTATTCTTAATTCAAATTTATTTACGAGTAATTATTTAAAAGAAAATAAGACTCATATACACATTGTTCTTGAATGTGTCTGTAGATTAAAATGTATGGTTTCATTCTTACGTCGATTAGCCTTTTATATTAAGTTGATAGCAACGACAATAGAAATATCAAGAATATGTAGGTCACTTAACTCTATCATTGCAATGTCTTAACATGGATCTCTACTACGTTTACTTTTTTTAAATCTTGTGCTATCGTAGGTTCAATTTCATCGTTATCCATGTCGAGTAATAACGAAAATTAAATATACCATTTTTTGTAAAATTATCAATTAGTTTTATATCTTACAAGCTTATGATTGCTACTTTGTCCGCGCAGAATGAGATAAAAACTTGCAAACCAGGCCATATGTTCTTCCGGACTGTGTTCATCTGTACCAAATATCATCAAGATTAGTAAAGCCGTTATACTATACATAGTAACCAACATCCAATCTGTCGCATTATTATGAAATATGATGTAACTATGAAATATGACTATTGTGAAATCGTTAAACTGTTGCGCGTAAATTCACAAAAGTAACAAAAATACTTGATGGCGATAAACGTAACCTGAGGTGCTAACAGCGCGGTAAAAGATCAGTATTGCGCTATAAAACGTTACAGCACGTTTCTGTCTTGTTAGCTCGAAGATGTATATAAACGTGGGTGTGTCCGTCCGTATATTAGTTTCAACGGAGTGCCCATAAAACAAGGATGTTCGAGTGGGTCCATTATATTACGCTTTCTTAGCGTTAAAAGGAAAGTTTAGTAGTTTGAGACATTTTCGGCAATTGATGAGGACAGGCCGTAACTAGATTTATAAGCGTTTATGCGAGACAAGCTGATTTTAAGTGTACATTTAGGGAATTGTAATTTGAAATCTTAACACAAGCTAATTTATCAACACTAAAAAGTCAACAACAAAGATCAAAACATTAAGAGTGTCCGCAAACCTGAAACTTATACTATCGCACAACTGTTTAGTCTGGCTTTGATTCCTGAGCTTATATGGAGGTGCGCACACTACTCGATTTTTGGTTGTACAACTAAACAGTTCAATTGATTCAGCCCACTCCAACAACGTTCATAATTGTTCTCATATTCGATGGCACTAACATGTCTTCTGGTACAAGAACCAAATACAGACTTAGCTTATATCTCCAGCCATGAACATCTCAATGCAAGTGGTGATCGTGGTGGCGGCGGTGTGCCTGTG
>NW_013528137.1:1092543-1128338 GCF_000836215.1 Papilio polytes | reverse complement strand
CTGTTGTCTTCTCCAGTCTGTCATAATCTTTATGTCTTATAAGAAGGCATGTGCTCAATATAGAAGTAACGAACAATTTTCAACCCTTTCAAGGTCATCTGGAATGTGATGGTCCAACACGTAGGCTATAAATCTAAGATTGATTTTCTATTTAATCACCTCAAATGCAGTGTTATTAAAATATCACCGCCATTGTAACATAGCAGAATTTACATATATTTAAGCCACTTTAATATTCATCGAAGTTGCATAGAATCTCATGTTGTTCATACCGAGGAGATAATACAATAAAGTTAAACTTTGTTAATAAACGATTATGTGGATAACCTATGTAAACTTACTTAGGTTTAGTGTCTTATAAAGACTTTCAACTGGATTGAGACAGGTTAGCTAAAATAAACTTCATCAACCATCTAAGTTGTGTCTATAAATGTAATTTTCAATATAGCTAGTTTTTGCTCGCGACTACGTCCATGTAAAATACAAAAAACAGTATATCCAGCGGGAACCATAGCTATTTCCGAAACATAAATTAGCCTATATTCCTGTCTATGTCAGCTACCCTTCAGTGAAAGTCCGGTCGAAACTATAAGAGCCGTTTCGGTGATTATCCGGAACAAACACGGCTTGCAGACAGACAGTCTGACAGACAGACAATTTTTTTAAATGCGATTTTTGTTATCAGCAACGCATATATATGATCTTCACGATATCTGGAACATTTCTTTTTCTATTACAAACAGACACACCAATTTTATTACATGTATAGATGACAATGTACATTTTAATCAATTAAAGGTTTTCAAACTTTCTAAATTGATTGATGATATTTCGAAAGATCTGATATCATCAAACTTAAATATAAACAATGGGGGAGTTTCAGAGTTACTGTTCAATTTTATATTAATTTAAATAGACGTTAATTCAGTTAGAGGCGGCCTGCATCTTCTCGTTATTGTTACGGCTTCCTCGGAGGTATTTTATCAGAATAATCTTATTACGGGTCGAAGTTTTAGGGGCAAATTGGTACTGAATTGATGGAAAGTGAATAAATACATGTGTAAACATACATTGAAATTTCAATTTCAAACATGTACGTAATAAGCAATAAAAATGTTTTCCACATTTAAAAATGTGAAAGTAAACAATAGAATAAATGTTAAACGATGGAATACCGCTTGGTAATAGTAGAAATATATCGAAATTATGAAAATTGTTTATGCTTCAAAAACATTTTTTGCCTCAGGAAAATTCAATTACATTAGACAATATAAAATAGTAAGTTAAGAAGACAAAAGCGAATTATAATTGAACATTAGAGTAGTTGGCCAGTTATACCTGACGGCAATGACCTATGTTGACATAAAAAAGTAAAATGTAATAAGATACTTGGTATCGAGCGTATTGTAAGAAAGCGCACATTTCTTGTGTTTACGTCATTATTCTCATATGAAGTTTGGTTATATTATGTCATCTTACTTCATACTAATATTATAAATGTGAATGTTTGTTAGAGTTTGTCGCCTAAACTGCTGAACGGATCTTGATGAAAAGTGGCATGTAGGGGATGTTCTTGAAAAACACAAAGGCTTTTTTTATTTCCACGCGGACAAAGTCGCTTGAGAAAGCTATTTTAAAATAAATCATTTTAAAATGTCACTTATGTAACGCTATTTTCAAATAGTACTCCACGGGCATCCATCTTGTGTCAAGCTAAACTTGCATTAGTAGTGACTAATGGGACGGAAAATCTATTATATATTTTTGAAGAATTTCATAACTTTACATATCCTTTCAAGTTTTGTAGTTTACATTTTAAAGTTTACAGATTGTCATATATTTTATTCAGTGGGAGCAGTTTACAAGAGTCTTCTACCCGTCAATAGATGTGCCTTGTTAAAAATAGCATAGATTATGTAGAATTATAACTTACTTGTTTTGCTTTTACGATTGACAAATATGTACTAATAGTGATAGAGAACATGGTCAAATAATAAAACTAATAAGACTGAAAAGCCTTATGAATAATTATTGATAGTCTTTCCTTCGATATATGGTCGTATTTCATTTGTTATTGTTGATCTCAATTGAAATGATTTCTAAAGGCGACGTAGAACATCAATCATCATCGGCACGCGCGAGTCGCGGGACGCCCACATTTAAAAGCCCCACGGTCGGTATAGCGAGGGATTTCGGAAAAAGAACACCGGAACTGGAACTCGAAGGTATAGAAAGGTGTAATTCGGTTTCCGGCTTTGATTGAAACACCAATTTGCTCGGGGACTGTGGAACTAGCAAACAGTTCCTACACGGGGAACTACATTGACTCAGGAATCCCTCCTACGGGCCTTTTATATGTTGCTTGTGTTGAAATCAAATTTACTTCAAGTGAATTCTCAATACGATGGAGGTTTTCTGCTTCAAAGACGATTTATTGGTTACTTAGCCACTACGCTGCATGCATACGTTTTAAAATCAAATTGAAGTTGGAAAGTGCCAATGCTGTGTGTAAAATGAAACATATATAAATGGTTTTATATTATGTTTTTTACTTATACGTTAAAACTTACGTTATAATGTACTACTGTATACTTGTGGAGTTTATCATCAACCTGCTTTGTCCCTACAGGTCGGCATAGTATATGCTGCTCTTCCATACGTTTCTATCAACCGTCCTATCTGAATTCACTCCCTTCCCAGTTCTTTTCATCCATTATTTCTTCGGTCTTCCTCTATCTTTATAACCATCTACATTAAATCTTGATATTTTCTTGTTTATGTCCTCAACTTGTTATTGATCTCGTACTTGTGGAGTTGTTATATGTAAGAATATTTAAAAGCTAAACAATATAATGCCAATTTGACTGGTGATGATAATTTGCTAAAACTATTACTGTTTACATTTTGGCAACGTACTTGTTGGCTTATTTATTCTTATTCAGTTCTAAAGAGTTATAAAATTTATTAATGGTAACGTTACATTGTAACTGAAGATTTAAAATTTAATTTGAAACAAATAAAACAAGTACATTGCCATTCTCAAATTACTGTCTACAAATTACACCTATTTTCATACAAAAACAATTGAACACTACTTAAAAAACTTATACATTTGTCTAGATAATTTTGACGCACCACGCAAGATATTTAGGCCCAAGACAAAGTTAATGGTTGCCTCTGATTTTGGCAAAAGGAGCGGTTACAATGATGTTAATGATGAAGGTAATTCTAAAAAAATATCAAGTGCTTTGAGATATCCAAAATGCTTTTAATTTTAAGCGAAGGAATCTTGCTTGAGTTTAGATTCTAAATATTATTGTTTACAAAGTTATAAATAAGGTAAAACGAATTCTAACAGAGGTGGAAATAAGAGTGACAAGGGGCACTTTTAAGCCCAATTCAAACATACTTATCGCAAGAGGCTACGGCAAACGAGATGAGACACGACGCGGTCGAGGTAAACCGATTATTGAAGAAGATTTCGAAGCCAATATAAAGGACAAACACCCACATATTGGCGATTATTAAATATTTGTCTTCGTATTCAGTTCTATAGATACTGTACATATAACCAGTATTTATTTAATACATTACATGTCAACCGAAAAGACCCCCAGGGACCGTCTTCATAACCTAACACGAAAGGTTCGCTTCGGTAAACGTAACCAAACATAACATGAAATACAAAACCTACATATAACATGTAAACATACACGGACTCAATCTGTTTGTACAGACAGCTTTAAACGGCGTTTAAACACGTCTCTCGCTAGCTTGGAGCATATTGTCTTTAGGTGCTTAATTATCTTCTATGAAGTTATTAAAGCTTTAGTTACAATGCATCTCTTTCACTCCGTATTTAGAACTGTAATGGAGGAATGGGACAACAAAAATATGAGGTGACCTTTTGTTGCGGACTAGGAAAGAACAATCAATGACAAGATTGTATTTAGTTAAGCGCTTTCAATGTGTGATGAGGTCTTAAGAAATATTGTAACCGAAATGTTGCTTATTACGTATTGTCGTGGCTGACTGACAATAACTCATTATACAATGTTGAATGGATTCTTATCTTTTTATAAATTACAGTATTCGGATTGGAGAACATCTGGGAGTCGCTTGAGAATATGCCGGAGAAGGAACAGGAGAACGAAGAGAAAGTTGTTGAAAGGTAATTCAATTAGAAGCCATTTTAATTGATAAAGAACTCTATTCTGTTAGGACATATGTGCAAATTTATACAAATAATAAAAACGCAAACCTAGAGTTTAAGTAATTAGAAAATATATTATGAATTTAAAATAGATTATGACTAACAGCAACATTACTGTGGACTTGGTAATCTCCTAATTTTGGATGTCTTTTATTCTTCATAATAAACTTATTTCTTAACTTTAACTTGTTAAGTTTGACTTTAATGTCTTTTGACATATTTGAATGATCGATACGTAGACTAATATAATATAAGCTTGACATTTCAAAAGATTTAGCAAAACAAAAATATCTCATTACTCTCCAACTTTTAAATAGGATAGTAACGTTAAGTAAAAGATGTCTCAAAGTTAACAAACTTTTAAGACAACGAGCAAAGTTCTTAATCTTCATAGATTATATTACAAAACAAAATACAAGATTAAAATGTTGATATAGGAATTTAATGTGTCATGACTTTCGTTTTATTAATGTTCTCGAGGTTTTCTACTATACAAACAATTGTAAGAAAATAGATCTTAGAGCGCGCGCAAACCTATGTTGATGGCTGGTATTCCACAACCGTGCGGTTTTCGCGGAACTTTCTGCCCCGCACAGCCGCGTTGAGGAACGGTCTGTCCTCGGCGGTATTTCCAAACCAATACGACTTAGGGTCCTTCAAGAAGCGAGCCTACAATTTCCTCAAAGGCCGGCAACGCATCTGTAGTTCCTCTGGTGTTGCTGATGTCCATGGGCGTCGTTGACCACCTTTGTGTTTCCGCCGCTCGTTTGCCCCCTTCTCATATAAAAAAAAACCTTTGACTATGCTATCGCACACTGTTTAGTCGCGCTTTGATTCCTATGAGCTTATAGAGGTATGCACACTACTCTGTTTTTAGTTGTGCAACTAAACAGTTGAAATGGCTGCGAAACAATCGACAATCGAACAATAGCTGTGCGAGAGTTTAGTGAAAGATGTGCGTCCTCCCTTAATCCTAAATTAAATAAGTTAATGTGATGACTTTTTAATAAAATATCTGTAATGGTTCACCTTTCAATGGAGAAATCTTTAACACCTTTGTGTGAAGTGGCACAATCATTAAATGGTTCACACTTTTGTTATACATTAATTTTTTACATTCAAAGCATCCCAGTGGATTGGTTCGTGAATGAAATGCTGAACAACCCGGACTTTGCCCGATCTGTCGTGCGAAAGTTTGTTGACCTCAATCAGGTAACAACACTTTTTCATACCATATTTTTTTTAAGGAATATGCAATTGGTTTTGCTAGTGACCACCCTTAATGAGGACATGTATGAAGTTATTACGTAAAACATTTTATTGTCTGTTTTAAAATAACGTCAACTACTTTAAAGATCATGAACAAACATTACATATTTGTAATATAATAATAGTAAATTATTAACAACATTGTCGTTTAAAGGCCTTCTAAACTCATCCTAATTAGATGCCACCAGTAATCATCTAAATTTGAAACGCTGCAGCAATAATAAACGTAGCAATTCAGCTAATGTGATTGGATAAATAATACGAATACACAGTGTAGTACTATCAATTCGATTGTAGTATTCAAATTTGATATCACTTATGTTTGATATACTTAAATTAACACTACACTGTGACCTTATTATTGAACTTTCTACTAGTATTTAAATGTAGGTACATAGTTTTTGACTTTTTATGAGTGATTTTTTTTACAAAATAACCTAAAAATAGACCCCTGACAAAAATGAAGAGTATAACTTTTACGAATTTTTTTAAAATTACTTTGAAGTCGGTGTCAGGCAATGTAGATTCATTACTTAAACGTTGCTATACTTTCAATTGTCAATTGTTATGGTAAAAATGTGGAAACCGGCTTAAAAGTGATAATAATTGTACAATATAGACATAACAGCTACAATAAGGGAGGTTTACTATTTTGTTACTTTTTAGTTATATTTTTTTAGTGTATTTTGTTTGGAAGTCGGTTTTTAATTTTATCTATACTTAGTATTATATAATTATTGTGATATTAATTTCAGGATGGCGCCCTCTCTTCTGAAGAGTTACTCAGAAACGTGGTTTAAACAAATGAACATGGCTAGTTAATTCTCTATATTATGTTAATCTATTATTACTACGATCGCTTTATTTATTATATAATTTTATATATTAAATTTACTGTACTGTGATATGAATAAATAGAAAAAAAATACGATGAATGATTTGAAAAATGCAAAAATTATATAATTTAAACTTTTTATTGGACTAAAACGTTAAATTTCTCTTATAATTATTGTAAATAGTGTATTTACGATGACAGGATTTTAAATGACATTTTAATATTGAGAAAATTGTCCATATATTATAAATCTATCCTAAGATATGTCTTTAGGCTGTTTTTTTCTTTACTTTTTAATGTGAATCTGAATGTAATGTAATGTAAATGTAAATCTGATTACAAAAAAGGATCTATTACTTGAAAGATTTTATTGTTAAGAGATAAAAGACTAAGGTATTAGATGTTTTTGGTAGCTGTCTAGAGATCTCATTGAATGATAAGTCTTCTTCTCAAAGTTTAACAAATATCTTGATGTTATAGCGTATATTTAAAAAGGGGAAAGGCATCTTTATTGAAATATAAAACTTAAATATAGGCTGGGACTTTCATTGTATTTAATGTCAATTTAAAATTAAAAATATAGTATTTCAAATATCGCTGTTTATCACTCTACATACATACAACATTCTCTACTGTTTAGGATAATTATTTAAATACTGGATTCGGATATTAGATTACTTAGTTGTTATAACGTATTACAGTTACGATGTCAAATAAATCATCAAGTATCGAAAATTTGTTTTGTTTCCTTTACAATATCCTTGCTTCCTATCTATCTATACATATAATAAAATTGGAGTGTCTGTAACATCAAAAGTAAAATTTCAGATTTCAGATGATGTATGTGCATTGCTGATAACGAGTAGCATTTTAAAGCCGCGTGTTCCGGATAATCGCCGAAGCGCCTGGGCCGTTTTCGACCGGACTTTCGCTGAAGGGTAGCTGATAAAGACGGACATATCATAGGCTACTTTTTATATCAATATTGAGTGAACGAAGTCGCAGGCAATAGCTAATATATACTTCTAGCTCGTTGCTGATTTCCTAGCACCACGTACTAACTGAATGCTCGCCTTATAACATCAACATTACACCGCGTAACATCAATCAGTACACACCTTTAGACATGCAGCATAGCCTTTGAAACTAGGTAATGAAAAGCAAAGAAACTTTTTAAGATTAAGAAAGAAGGTAAACCTCTCGAACTTATTATAAAACAAACCACAGAAGTGTAAACCGACCTTAAATAACCTTATCAAATTCAACAATGATTTTAATAGCAAATTTTTTTTCATCTATACTAATGTTATAAAAAGGAAAGATTTGTATTTTTGCATGTATTGAAATGACTCAAAAACTACTGGGCCGAAACCGGCTATTAAAACGCTTTCGCTTAATTAATATTTTTTTTATTTTCAAGTCTAACTAAGTTAAGACTAAGTCGCGGGCAACAACTAGTTTGTTATACTTTACATTTCTATAATGTTAATTCGTATTATAACAAATTGATTGATTATCAACATCGTCGAAACTCAAAATATCCAAATTTAACTTTAATCAATGTTAGACAAGTTGTAAATGATTTTACTAAGTTAGGCTACCACTTAATTTATTAGTTCGCGCAAAATCAAATAAGCACTTAATAGGAAAATATTGTACTTTGGTGGTATTAAATAATAATGAAAACATAGCTAATGTATTATCTATACTATTATAATAAAGCGTAAACACACACTTTTTGTTGCCCAAGATGTCAGCAATTACAACATATTTTTGAATAATTCTTCTTTTATTAAAAAGCCCTACATTTACGTCATGCTTTAGGTTATATATTTCCACGCCGTTAAACTTAGGGGTAAATATTTTGGATAAAAACCCCAATGTGGGAAAGAGACCATAAGTTGTTGCCAACATAAGGAAGCAAGGTTGCCATGGTTTGACATCATGTCATTTGACATGTGCAATTGATAATTTGAAACATGTAAACAATAAAATGATTTTTTTATAAATTCATGCGGATGAAGTCGCATGGGAACAGCTAGTAATATTTAGATGACTAATATAGTAAAAAGGGCAGGAAAATACCACTACTATGTTTTACGTGTTCAAAAAAAATTATTATTTTCAAAAAGAAAAATTCAAAAATCATTTACAAATCAAATGTATCTCTTAAACAATTAATTACAGATTCTGACACATTTGTGTGTGCAAAAATTCTTTTACCTGTCTACCCCCATAAGTTTAGATATAACCTTATTAAATCAATTTTGGCCTATATGAGACAGGTGGGCGTTCTTATACAATCTTATTAACCCTGCATTACGTTCCATAATGCTTCAGTACTCCATAAAACCTATTTTATGTCAAAGTGTTAATCCTATAGTAAAGTTGGATATAAATAGATTTCAGCTTTCATATTAAATGGAACTTTGTAATAAGATGAGGGGTGCCAAAAGAAATAGTAATTCTAAGGGCCGCTGTAAACGTACAGCTTACTATCGGCAGTGTCAGCTTCAGGCGGTCAGCGGCAGTTTGCTGTACGTGGGTTCAAAGAGTCGGCAGTTCATCTAGTGCGTGTCCGTGTATGGCAACTTCTATTTAGGAACATAAAACTCTCATCAATGATTTATTGACGTTTACAACATATGTACATACATATTTTACTAATGTTAAAACTGTGAAAGTTTAGATTTTTATGAATGTAAAGTTTGTAGCCTTTACTGCTGAACGTATCTTGATGAAACTTGGCATACAGAGGATAGTGTGGAAAACAAGAAAACTACTTACTTTTTTTATTATACGATGATGGAGTTGTGGGCGAAAGCTATTATATTGCTGTTGTCAACAACATTGACCACAAGCTCAAAGCACGTCAGTCATGTTTCACATGAACGTGACATGCTTTGTTGCTTGCAGTAAGACTGTTTATATATTATAACTGCCAAGAAGAGCGTCATACTATAGGTTATTACAAGTCATTATACCTTAACTAATATCCTTATTGGTAATACATAGTAACTATTCCCCTTAAAAAAATAAACACCCATAATCTACACTAATATTATACAGAATAGATTTGTATTTTGCTTGTATTGAAATAGTTCAAAAACAATTTGCTTGGTTTCCAAAATTCTTTCACTATTAAATTTTAGTACTTTATAATTCCACACGGACGAATTCGCGAGAAACAGCTAGTATATCGCTATAAAGCTTATAATTATTTCTATATCTGTTAACCCCAATACATAACGAGATAAATATAATTCTAGTAATCGATCAATCTTTAATATATCAAACACGTATTAAGCTCGGAAATGATCGACTTCAGTCTTAATTAGTGTACCCGACTTGCTCGACTGTGACGTAGGTAGACACGAGCATGTGGCGCTAGACTTTCGACGTATTACGTACGGTCAGCGCATCCAATGTAACACGTTGGATCAAAACGAATCGGTTAATTGCTTCTACATCAAGCATTATTTCGTGTGAAGTTAATATGTTATTCCGTGTAATTTATTTGAAGTTATAACATAGATCAATGTCTATTCTTAATAATTACTAGGTGTTGCTCGCAACGTAACCCGCGTGAAACTAAAAAACAAGAAACACACAACATATGTTGTTCTCTGATAATTTAGCCTTTTAATGGTGTGAGATTTTTTTTAAATAGGCCCAGTAGTATTTTAACAGTGGTAGAGCAAGCTTTTACATCTTTGCACAAATGGGTCGACTCGCCCGGTGCAATACCACGACCACTCAGAAGACAGGCGCGAAGTAGATGCAATTCCGCGTTTCGTCTGATGAGTGTGGTGTCGGAGGCTCTATTTTAGTCCTTTTTCCTTCCCACCCTTTTTCTTATACGAAAAGGATGAGAAGAAAAAGTGGATTTGATAGCGCAGGAGAGGAACAGGAAGGGGAAATATCCTGTTATGGAAATCTCCTTTTCTGTCAATTAAGTGTAGGCAACGAAATGCAATTGCGGATGTCTATGGGCAGCGGTCGCTTTATCATTTCGGCGGATTTAGGCCGCCTGCTCGTTAACCACATTATGTTATAAAAAAACACAAATCTGTTCTCTTTTTCATATTAATATAGATTGAGTTAAATTAGTTTGATAGAGTAGTTCATTAGAATATTAATTTATCTACAATTGGAATGTATAAGTGTTTTAACATATAAATATTAAACAAATGAAGAACGAAGCTAATATTAACACATTAAAATAAATAATATACATTATTTATTTGTAAAATACGAGGTTAAAATATTGTTAGCATAGGTTTAAATAAATAAAGATAATATTTATCATTCCAAATTATATTCGCATGAAAAACTACAAACAATTTATTAAATTGGACAGTTATAAAATATCGGGGTCCCTTAATTAATATTCAATACCAAATCGTAAATCTATTCTATAAAGTTAAGGAAGGTTGACAAAAAGTTACTCGGAGATAGAATAAAAACAAATAGATTACTAAACCTTACAACGTTAAATGTAGTCTATATTTGGCATAGTTTTTGTAACACTTTCCCTGATAAAATTTACGCAAGTTCGCAAAAAAAAAAGCAATTCAGACTACCGCGTACACACTACCGGTGTACGGGATGTGAAACTGGCGTGCATTAAGAACTATAAGCTCCTATACTATATTCAGTGGAGTTATACAAAACACTATCTATATCTATACTATTATAATAAAGCGTAAACACACACTTGTTTGTTGCCTAAGATGTCAGCAATCACAGCATATTGTTGAATATATTTTTTTAGATAAAAAGCCCTACACTTGCGTCACGCTTTAGGCTATATATTTAAACGCCATTAAAACTTAGGCGGTCAAGATTTTAGATAAAAACCCTAATGTGAGAAAGAGACCATAAGTTGCTGCCAACATCAAGGAACCAAGGTTGATATGGTTTGACATAATGTCATGTCATTTTGACATTTGCAATTGATAACTTGACAAACGTGACCAAAAAAAAATATTTTTTTATAAACAAGCGGATGAAGTCGCATGGGAACAGCTAGTTTATAATATTAAACCTTACATTAAATTGTTCTAATGATAGCAATTTTTGAATCTGCAATTCGTAAATTGTTGGTACTATTTGGTACATATACAGTATTAGTATATGATAGAGCAATATTCATTTTCTTAACTGTGGTTTAAAACATACTTTATAAAATATCACAGATTAAAAAAGTTTTGTTAAGTAAAAATCTAAAACTGTAGGTGCTTATTTAAACTTCTTATGAGAGTATTATAAAAAAATATTTTGCACAAATTAGAAACATAAGAAAGCATATTTTAAAAAACGTATTTTTAAAACTTAGTATTAAGCTTAATTAGCCAGACTATTGTGTTCATTTTAAATGAAAATAGAGTTCTTTTAATGGAGAAAAGAATAATAGGTGAAAAGGAATTATTTTCATATTTTGCTGTATTGTAAAGGTTTGTTATAATTATTTTTAAGATACAAGGCCTAATTTTACTTCGCGTATTTTAACATTTATATAACAGTCTTCGAAACTTATCGGTGCATTCGCAGACATTCAATTTCCAGTCAATCCTTTTCAAATTCGATAGAAATCCAAGCCAATGTTTTCACATATTTAAAATGAAATTGAATTTGAAATCTATTTTACTGCCGTCGGAAACTTTACGTAAATATAAATTTCTTTTAGTATTAAAATTGTTGCATAATAAATTAAGAGCATATTATCAATCAACAAAAATAGTCTACTGTCACTAATTTGTTTTTGACACTAATTAAAATTATTTCAAAGCCCAATTAATTATTCGATGCCTGGTAACGAGACAAAAATAATTAACTGCAGTCAGTTTTACCACGGCTATATTTTAATTACGTGCGAATACGTAGTAAAAATGGAATACCAGGATTTAAATAAAATATTAATTAAAACCGAGTTAATCCGTTAAACTGCTTTCGCGTTGTTATTGTTCCGTTCGGATTTTTTTAACGGAGTTGGAAAGCATTTAAGATTTTAATTCAAAATTGTAACAATCCATAGAAAACTCTTCAAGAACTATACAATTTCGACGTTTTTGACATAAAAGTCGACTTTAGACTAAATTAACAAATTAGTTAAAACTGGTTAAAACACTACATTGAGTGATATGCGTAGCAAAATATAATAAAAACATGTATAAATGGAATTTTCGATTGTTTCCTAATAACTCAATAAGTGGAATTAATGCAAAGTCAAGTCACGATCGCTTTCACTGAGTGTCAATTACCTGTGACTATGGAAGGCACTTAAAAGGCTTTGTAGAGTTGTCGAGCATAAATTAAGTTGTATCCAGTTTTACTCTACATTCTTATGTATCAAATACTAGCTGTTGCTTGCGTCTTCGTCCACGTGGTATAAGTAAAAAACCTATGTTGCTCAGTGATAACGTATCTTTTTAATGGTCAACAATTTTGAAATCGGTCCGCTAGTTTTCAATAACACAAAAATACAAATCTTTTTAATGTTAGTATAAATAATGTACTAGTGTTGTCTATCTATACTAATATTATAAAGAGGAAAGATTTGTAATTTTGATTTTTGTATGTATTGAAATAACTCAAAAACTACTGGGCCGATTTTAAAAATTTTTTCACCATTAAAAAGCTTTTTTTTTTATAGTGGGGAAATGCTTTACGCATACCCCCGCGCCCTAAGAGGGGAAAGGCGCGGAGGTTATGTTGGACTCACTCCCGATAAGCGGGAGCATACCAACTAAAACCCCACTGTCTCCATCTTTTCACCGGGCACCGGGGTGTGGGCACACAGGAAGTATTCTTCCACTCCCCGGTGGTGACTGGCTGTTACGCCTCCTCTCACCATTAAAAAGCTACGTTATCCGTGAGTAACACAGGCTATATTTTTTTCACAAGGGCCATATCGCGAACAACAGCTAGTGGTTTTATAAATTTAACATCACACCTTCTGAAATACCGTTCGTTGGTTATAAGCCAGTTATTTTTCTAATTAAAGTAGTAACGATAGTAAGATTAAAGTTTATAGGCCTTTATAATGTTTATTAAAGCTTAAGATAAATGACGATCCTAATAAATGTCGCACAATATGATACCATAACATGTGATAACAGGTCAGTGTTTTGATAATCAACATAATATTTATGATTTAACTCAATCCCTAAAAATCTTACTAATATTATAAATGCGAAAGTTTAGATGGATGGATAGATGGATGGATGGATGTTTGTTAGCATTTGTAGCCTAAACGGCTAAACGGATCTCCATGAAATTTGGCACAGGTTTAGAGCATAGTCTGGAAGAACACATAGGCTTTTTATCCCGGCAATAGTTACGGTTCCCGTGGGATTCATTAATTTAGTTTTTTAATGTTTACTTGATCATTCTGCAACGGTTCAGCATATCTTATTGAAATTGGGCACAGATATAAAACAAAGTCATGGGATAAGCTTCATCCCCGAGAAATGTCCGGTTCCCGAGGGATACGTAGCTTTTTGTAATTTAGTAGTTTGTAAGTCGCGGGCAACAGCTCGTAACGGAATAAAATTATCGCAACTGTTGTGCGATTGTCGATTGTTGCGCAGCCCATTCAAATGTTTAGTTGCAAAACTATCGAGTGTGTGCACCTTCATAATAGGAATCAAAGCGCGACTAAACGGTTGTGCGATAATATAGTCAAAAGTGTGCGCGCTCTAAACCAATTAATTTGTTTAAAAAAGTGAATGATTCATTGAACTTGTTTGAATGTGTTAAGTTTTTAAATTTCCATTTTAAATTATTTTGTTTCAGTGACAGATCTAAGGATCGCAATAGGGGTGAAAAAACCTGATATATTGTTTATAAAGTGATAGAGTCGAAACTTTGACTATTCGACTTCATCACAAATGATTACAAAGATCATACTAATATTATAATGCGAAAGTTTAATTGAGGCATGGATGGATGTTTATTAGAGTTTGTAGCCCAAACTGCTGAACAGATTTCGATGAAATTTGGTATAGTTGTTGTGGGTAGACTGGAAGAACACATAGGCTACTCACTTTTATTTGTTTTTTTAATTTAAATAATAAAAATGCAAAAATCTATGTAACTTCTTAAAACCATTTCTGAAATCTGAATTCATTCCCTTTACAGACCTATTTGAAGTTCAAGCGTTCACGTTCCGTGAAGGTAGTTTTATAGAATGTTCTCGGAAATGTCAAATGGCATTTAGAATAAAACTCATATAAACGTACTTCGCTGGAAATGATATTTGAACTGATAAGGCTTCTTAACCATTCGAATTATTACAAAAGCGATTAATTTTGATGTCAAGCCGATTGAGCTCGTAAAATGTAAAATTATTAGTTACCTATGATAAGAGGTGCATTTTTATTATTAAGTAATAATCAGTTAACTAGTTATCTTTAATATTACATCGACTTATTTAGTCTGTTCAAGTCAATTTCGTAAATTGTTAATTTTTTTTGCATAAAAAAGCACGTCTTTGAATCTGTTCATTTATCAATGTACTAGCTTTCGCTCGCAACTCCGTCCACGTGGAATTATTAAAAAGTTAAGTAGCCTATGTGTTCTTCCAGACTGTACTCTACATCTATGCTAAATTTTATCGAGATCCGTTCAGCCGTTTAAGCTCTAACAAACATCCATCCATCTAAACTTTCGCATTTGTAATATAAGTAAGATGTGAATCAAACTAATACGTACATACAGACACAATATTTACAAACATATATGTAAAATATCACTACGAAGTATTACTACGCCTAAAGTCAAAACATTGTTTTGCCGTCGATGTGGTAAAAACCACCGCACACCGGAATTATCTCTAAGTGACAACGTAATAGACGCCCCTTCGGGTTCATTTAAATTTTAATTTCACGAAATGGAAACATTTTTGTGGTTACTGTGTGTATAAAATATCCAATCTATTTTTATTTGATACTGACTACGTTATTTGTTGCGAACCTTATCTTAATATTTCTAACTTTAAATTCTGACAAGGCCAGCGTCAGAGTAGGGCTCGGTATGGAGTTCGTCCAGGGTTTAAGACAGAAAGGGACACCACAGGTCTTCAAATTACATAATCTTACATTTTAAACACACACTAAGTGTTAAACAAAATCTCACCCATAGCGCTAAATACTGAATTCAGCAAATCAATTTTAAGTCGCAAAGTCTTAATTGTTCGTAAATAAATGTTTATGGTAACTACTATCTAGATAGAGATAGAAGCTTATAGTTGTAATTCTAACTGGACTGGAATAGAGATCTCTGATTCCAGTCCAATTAGAATTACAACTAGAAACTAAATACAAATAATTTCTGGTACATCGCATTGGTACCAATCATAGACTATCAGTTCTATCACGTACGTTTTAATTGAACGACCCGGGACACAGGCTCAAGTCGGTATTGCGTATTGTTAACCGTGTCCGTTACCGTTGAATTTAGAATATCGTGAGTTTACAACCGCTTGAACAATAGCAAAAAAATATTTTTATAACCTAAATTACCTTTTTACTAAGCCTTTTTGTCGTTTTAACAAATTTTTATAAGTGCTACTCGTTTGATTGATAATTTTACTGCCACAATAATAAGCAACATTCTCGCTACTAAAATTCTTACAATGTTTCGAATTTTACGGTAACATGACTATATTGGGACTCGCCTGCATTGCCAATCATGTGTATTATTTGTTCAATCGAGAACTAGGACGGAACAATGCATTGTTACCGTGAATATCCACTGCCAAAACAGTGGTCTTACAACGTATCGTCGTCTCTGTCTATTCTGAAAGAACAAGTGAGATGGCATATGTTTTATACAAGTTTTTAGACATTGGAAACCCAAATTTACACTTTCTATTGTTAGCTACAGTCAGTTAAATCATAAAATAATTTGATGCTTTTAGAGATTGATTGAACCTTTTACGTAATTAGAAATAGTTACCTACAATATAGAATTATGTGCCTTTTTGTATATTTTGTATAGCAAAGTTAGGTTGATATGTTAATAGTCATTTTTATACGGTACTAACTTTAGCTCGCGACTTCGTCTAGCAATAAATATAGCCTATGCTACGCAGTCATAATCATCATATCATCACTTGCTCAATATACGTCCCCAGAGAGATTCGGAGCCTCACGTAAGGGGTGGAATAATGTATCTTTCTATTGGTGATTATTTTTAATCAATCCAGTAGTTTTTTTTAGTTTATTCATTACTAGCTGTCGCTCTCGACTTCGCTCGCGTTCAAATTTAAAAATAATAAAAAAACTAGCCAATTTTACTCACAGATAAATTACCTTTCTAATGGCGAAAGAATTATTGAAATCGGCCCAGTGGTTTTTATGTGAATAGAATGCATACAAAAATCCAAAAATAATCTTTCCTCTTTATAATATTTGTATAGATATACAAATACAAAAATCTTGTGTAAAAAAATGTTTGATTCTGTACATACAGAAGGTCCCTATGTATTTAAAATGTTTAACTAAACGTAAAAGCATTTATGTAAGTTATAAATTTTACGAATACAATAGATCTAATGGATTGACGCATTTTGTCCCTATTGTTGGATTGCGTTCTGTATTCTGACCCAAAACTATCGGATATTTATAACTTTGAAGTCAATTTGAATACCAATATGAAAAGTTTGAACACAAAAAAATTGTTAGGTTTTTCATTTATGCGTTATTCATAAACCTTAGTTATCGGTGCTTTTATTCGCAAGTATCAAAGGTTTATTCTCTTTCAATTACTGATTTAAATGTTTTTTACTAACTTACATGAAACTTATATTTTTTTGGGACTTCCTAACACAAGTGCCTATTGGTTACTTAAAAGGAAATCCCTACAACTCATTAATTTGTTACTTAACTTGATTTAATAAAAATTATTTTATTTTTTTATTATTTTTATTTGTGCTTTACGACCATTTTATTTCTTCCAGTCCAGTTGACTCCAGGAGGATTTGACCTCTAATATTAAAAATACTACATTACGCAGAATGAGGGGTTTAAAAATACTATCTATACTTCTATGCTATATAATGTTTTAAAAAGAAAACATTTGTATTTTTTGTATATTTGAAATACCTCAAAAACTATTGGGCCGATGTCAAAAATAAATAGGTTACTTTAATATTATTTTATAATTCCACGCAGACAAAGTGGCGAGCAACAGCTTATAAGTTTCGATAATCAAAGCCTTCTGTTACATTTCAATAGATAAACATAACAATAACTTCATCATTTATACTGAGTTAAAATGAGCAAATATCTGAATTAAAAAAGGCTGAAAGCATATTACGGTTATAAAAAAAGATGCTAAGAACAGTGTCCTTGGCTTAAGTTAAAAATAACTCGGTATCATTTCCACGGCGCAGCTTGCACAGTGCCCTGAATAAACAAAGAACGTCCTCTTGTCTTTGTTTGACAACAATAGATGCAAGTCCATTACGGTCACATTTCATAAAACTTGTCTATGCCTGATGGACATTGTTCAATATGCCAACAATACTCTATGGTATCTCTACTCTTTGATCCATGAACATTGAGAATATCTCTTTGGCCGACTGACAGGAGGGTATTTTTACAAGCCTGTTAATTTTTATGTTTTTGTGTGAATTGAATTTAACTGACTTTAGAAGGTAAGATATTAAATAACATATATTTTTAAGACTTAAGACATTTGAAAGATCCTTATCTGTCAATGTAATAAGGAAGGAATCTTACATTTAACTGTAAAGAATGTTAACCTTGCAATAGTTATAGTTTGAATTGAAGTAATTCGCGGTTGTTTGTACCCAAAATGCCTAATCGGTCACATGTTTTATATAATAGTTTTGGAGTTAGATTCAATCAATGTAATTTCCTTTCAAAGACACAATTTAGTAAGTTTTGTTTACGTTCTTAAAATAAGTTTTTACATAATTCAACTTTCAATATTAGTTTTAAGATAATTGTGACTTACTTTTTTCGTATACTTACTCTATTTTAAAAAAAGTAGTGAAAACGGATTGTGCTTCGACAATTGAATTTTTTTAATTAAGTAACACAGCGCCCTCTGTGTTATTTCATTAAACAACCACATAATAAGTTACCTCATTAAACGACGAGATACTAAAATAACTGTGCTGAGATAACGGGCTTTGAAGAAATAGTTTCTGTTTAAATTAAAACGATGGTATAAAAATGTTCTTTAATTTCAATGAATCAAAAAATATTGCTCACAGCTGGTTTATTTTTTACGAATAGTAAAATCCACTAGGACTTAAGTATAGTTGTACTTAATCTATTTTGTAGGGGTTACGGTAAATATTTAGTAACTATATACTCATCATAATTCTATTAACAGTACCGGCCTTACACTAGGGCGCAGTTGGGCGACCGCCCAGGCTCCCTAACAAAGAGAACATAATTGGTCTTCAAATTGCACTCGCATAACATTCATAACTTGTAAACGTAAAAATAGGGCGGCGTAGACACTTAGCCCAGGGCAGAGACGTAAATTCGACCCACTCTATAAAGTATTTACCCAATAATGTAAAGGTCACTAGAGCTTCATTAAGCCGTATAATGTAGTCCAGCTGTAAACGTCACAAAAAAGAGCCATCAATCTCCCGAAGACCTGTTGCGTTGAAATACGACTAATGCCGATGTGTTAAGTGATTGATTTACTTTACGCAACTTGTGCTTAACGTGAGTTCCAGAATATTCACCTAAATTACTTTGTTTCTGTAATTTTATTAACAAAAACTAGAAGCTGTACTACACGTACTTTGTTACGTTTTTATTTATTGGTTCAAATTAAATGTAACGTTAATTAATGTTTTGTGTACGCTCATTGTTCATTAAATTATTTAAACTTTCGTGAGACATTTTATAACTAATCATTTTACGATTATTACTCACGTCTACTTTTTTCGGTGACGGCACCGACCAATTTCAGACCCTGCGGGGGTTATCAGAGCGAGTGTTATTAAACTTGTTTCGCGGTCGCGTCGCGCCTCGCACCGTGCGTAAAACAGTAAGTTCATTGTGCAGTTTAAATGCATCAAAGAAATCGATGATGAATTCGAGCACAACTAATTTTAAAACTTTTTTAATAGAGACACACGACTTCTAATACCTTAAATAAATCAAGAACTTCTATTTATGAAGTTTAAAATGTACATCTACTGAACTTTAAACTAGGGGAAAACTAAAATGAAAAGGTCCTGACTTCCTTTAAGCGTTCTTTTTAAACTTATTTGATAAGTTTCCAAGCACTAAATTAATCTAACTTCGTATTGACTCAGTCGAGTTGGAAATGTGTAAGGTTTCTTAGATAAACTTTGCACAACTTATGTTATTACTAGCTGTTCCCGTGCGATTTCATCAGCATAAAATTATTTTATGGTTTACATGTGTCAAATTGTCAATTGCAAAGGTCAAACTGACATGACTGACAAAACTTTGCAATCTTGTTTCCTTGATGTTGGCAGCAACTTATGGTCTCTTCCCACATTAAGGTTTTTATCCCAAATATTTACATCCTAAGTTTAATGGCGTGAAAATATATAGCCTTACTATCTTACTTCTTACTAATAATCTAAATGTGACAGTTTAGACAGATGGATGGGTAGATGTTTGTTAGAGTTTGTAGCCTAAACGGCTGAACGGATTTCGGTAAAATTTCATACAGATGTAGAGGATAGTCTGGAAGAATACGTAGGCTACTTAGTATTGTTTTTTTTTTATTTCACGCGGACGTAGTCGCGGACGAAGCTAGTATTTCTATATTGACGATTTTTTCATAATATAGAGTGCATGGTATAATTGTTTTTGATACATATTAATGTAACCGTTTACACTTTCTGATATTTTAGCTATAATACTTACGTAATGCGTTTTGAATGTTTACGTGCTTATATCAAGCTTATGTATTGTTGAAGGTTTTTTGACGTGAAAACAGAATAACGTGAAGACTAAGAAATATAACGTATATTTAAGAAATAATGCTATTATGCTCAGCTTATTCGTATATCCGATTTGCCACGTAAAGTATAAAAGAGGTTTTATTCTATTTTGTACGAGATGTTTACAATGGTATTTTATAAGAAAGTATTTTAGGAATTTGTAAGTACAGAGTTGTTTTAGTTTGCAAGTTAAACGTCATAACGTATGTTATGATTGTACGAATTATTTTAAAAGTTATGTGTTTGTCGCCCTTATTTCCGGTATATTAGAAAATGTATGGGCATTGCAGAAAATGTAATGGATATAGTTGTTGTATTGACTTTCATTATAATAGCGGGTGCACACCTTTGACTAAACTATCGCTCAATTTTTGTGCGATTGTCGATTGTTTTACAGCCCATTCAACTGTGTAGTTGCACAACTAAAAATCGAGTAGTGTGCGCACCTCCATATAAGTTCATAGGAATCAAAGCGCGACTAAACAGTTGTACAATATGACATATTGGTTCTCACATACCTGACATCATCACATAACTAACAAGTATAGTGGCAACACCTCTCTTGCTGATGATTGTTTCGCATATTATAATTATTGTCTAGTATAGTCAATACAGTATAGTTTGAAATTAAAGTATTTACTGTAGTAATTACATACGAAAGTGTCTTGTTGAATGCAACCTTAATGTTTTACTAATGAAGCAGCTACGTAACAAGTACCGCATCTGTGTTACCTTATCCGGTCGCTAAATACACGAGGGATATAATTACTAGTTCATGAGAAACGAATTTTCTTGGCGACGGTGAATTTTTACTTTGTAAGATCATGTAAATAATTTTGCTTGATATGCTTTTCATTATGTATATGTGCTATCTTAGTATTATGTACTAGCTGTTCTCGTGCAGCTTCATACGCATGAAATAAAAAAAATTTCATTTCGTTGTTTACATTTGTCAAATACTCAATTCCAAATGTCAAAATGACATGACAAACCATGGCAACCTTGCTTCCTTGATGTTGGCAGCAACTTATGGTCTCTTGCCCACATTAGGGTTTTTATCCAAAATATTTAGCCCCTAAGGTTAATGGCGTGAAAATATATAGCCTAATGCGTGACGTAACTGTAGGGCTTTATATCAAAAAAAGAATTATGCAAAAAAATGCTGTAATTGCTGACATCTTTGGCAACAAAGAAGTGTGTGTTTACGCTTTATTATAATAGTATAGATAGATTATTAATTAAAATGAAAAAATGATTAATAACTGATATTTTTTCCCTCGCCTCGTTTCTATTCCTGCATTTATCTATTTAACATGTCTTTTAATGGTTATTAACCAGTCCCTCGGTGTAGAATTCTCTAGTGAGAACTTTGATATTTCAACAGCTCTGAATGTCATAGTTTTTATCCAATTAAATAACATTCTGAATATTCAAGCGTATACTTAGAACTTTATGCAAATATCTTTCGCCAACTATATCCCTTTACAATGACTTCTGATTGAGCATAACTTGTTTTAAACTATGTGAAATGATTGAAATCTGAAATTAAAAGTGTGCTAACTTGAATAATATTCTTAGAATATTTAGTAGGTAAGTTAATGAAGAAAATTCGATACCTAATATAACTAATAAGTAATACTGTAGTTAACAGGGTTGAAGTAATACTATCTAAATATCTTTCTATTGTAACAATTTAATTGATTTTTACAGGTATAAGGTATATCTAAATTGTCTATATCATGATATAAAATGAAGTCGCAAAATCTTATATAAATTTTATTTCATTCTCACTGCAGCATATTTACAAAATTGCACAAGTGTTTCTACGTAAAAGCCTACTCGAACTTAAATATAAATAAATTATTTCGTCCTAACTTCCTACAGTAAATCAAACTGTCACTTATCTATAAAATGCGTTTGAAATATAAGGCGCCAACGTCTAAAATACTAATGATTTAAAAAGTCGCCTAAAGAACCGTTTGCCTTCATTCTCTACAACTTCTTCCTCACCATCCTCGTCTTCATCATCATCATCTTCTTCTTCATTAGCTTCATCATTGTTTTCGTCTTCCTCGTTATCGTCATCATCGTCGTCATCTACTTCATCTTGTCTTTTGAGGTCATCATCATTGTCTTCTTCATTTTCATCTGCTTCATCATCGTCATCATTGTCATCATCATCATCATCATCGTTGTCGTCGTCGTCGTCATCATCGTCGTCGTCGTCGTCGTCGTTGTCGTCATCATCGTCGTCGTCGTCTTCGTTCTGCCGTTGCTTTGACCTAACTAATTTTGCTTCATCTTCATTTTCTTCTTCATCTTCTAAATCACCGTCGGTATTTTCCTCTTCTTCCTCATCATCTCCATCGTTTTCGTCTTCATCCTCATCAGCTTCGTCCTCTTCCTCTTCGTTTTGGCGCTTCAAAGATCTTGTCATACGTTTTGACTCGTCCTCTGCATCTTCTTGAGCATCTTCGTCGTCATCTTCATTCTCTTCATCTTCCTCAACTTCATTTTGTCTCTTCGAAGATCTTCTTGAACGTTTAGACTCTTCTTCTGCATCATCTAGATTATCATCTTTTTCATCATCTTCATCCTCTCCATCTTCCTCGACTTCATTTTGTCTCTTCAAAGATCTTGAACGTTTTGACTCTTCTTCTGCGTTAACTTGGTCATCATCATTTTCTAAAGCATCTTCGTCGTCATCATCTTCATTTTGCCATAGAAGTGACCGTCGGAAACGCATAGACAGTTTTTGTTGTTCGTCTTGTTGCTCCTCTAGTTCCTCTTCATTTTCAATATCTTCTACTTCTTGTTGTTTAGCGGGGTACTGTCCGTATGGATAGAAATAGGGATGTGGTTTTAGTGGTTTAGGTTGATTTCTTAGCGGTTCTTCAATTTCTTCTTCCTCATCAGAGTCCAGGTCTTCTTGAAGTTTATATTCCCTGTAGGCTTTAACAAATTTCATCAGAGGATCATCTTGTGTTGCATCAAAATTTTCAGGAACTTCTTCTTCATCGGCTTCTTCGTTGGATTGTTCTTCGATAGTTTCTTGTCCATGGACAACTTGATTGTGATCGTGTTCATGGTCGTGATCGTGCTCATGGTCGTGATCGTGCTCATGGTCGTGATCTTGCTCATGGTCGTGATCGTGGTCGTGCTCATGGTCATGATCGTGGACATGTTCATGGTCGTGACCATGATCATGACTGTGTTCGTGGTCATGATCGTGGTCGTGGCTATGCCCATGGTCGTGGTGATGGTCATCACCGTGGTTGTGGTTATGGTGATGGTCATGACCGTGGTTGTGATCATGATGATGCTGATGTTGTTGCGCATTGAATTTTAGGAGCTCTTCATTCTCTTCATTTTCTTCACTTTCGTTTGAATCTTCATCTTCTTCGTTTTCTTCCTCTACGCTTTCATCACCCTCTACCTCATCTTCACCACTCTCCTCTACTTCCTCGTCTTCGTCTACATCTTCTACTTCATTTTCTTCTTCCTCCTCCTCCTCATTACTTTCCTCTTCATTTTCATTTTCCTCTTCCGCTTCGTCATCTCCCTCATCACGTTCCACATCTTCTTGAGATTCTTCTGATTCAATTAGATCTTCAGGAAGAGAAACTTCCGGCTCATTTTCAGAATCTAGATCTTCTTCCGGTAAGAGGTCTTCCTCGATTTCTGTTTCAGATTCGTCATCTTCAACTTCTTGCTGTTCTGGTTCCTCTTCTACTTCCTGTTCCGGTTCAGATTCCTCTTCTATTTCCGTTTCTGGTACCTCTTCTACTTCCTCTTCCGGTTCTGTTTCATCTTCTACTTCCTCTTCCGGTTCTGGTTCCTCTTCTACTTCCTCTTCCGGTTCTGATTCTTCTTCTACTTCCTCTTCCGGTTCGACTTCTTCTTCTACTTCCTCTTCCGGTTCGACTTCCTCTTCTGGCTCGATTTCTTGTTCAGGTTCTGGTTCCGGCTCTGGTTCAATTTCCGTCCGACAGTTAGCCGGAAGCTCCGAGCGATCACATACCTACAAATTTAGATCAAATTAGTACAATTCGTATCAAACTCAACAACTGGTTAAAATTCAATTCGTTTGTGATACATAATTCAACGGACAGCCGTTGTTATTTACAAAGGTTCATGCTCGCGAGAAACATAATCCATCCAGGCTAATATCAACCCGCTTTACGTCTTTACATTTTGAAAGTAAAGCAAACTAGGTAATTGTGTCACTATACCATACAAGTTAAAGTATAATATAATCTCACCTGGTCCTCTTCGTTGAACCAGGTCTCTTCAGGACACTGCATGAGATAGGAGCGGCCGGCATAGCACTGGTAGTAGTCATAGCAGTTGTCGACGCTGGCGATGCGTAGGAAGTTATCTTGGCCGAGGCAAAGAGTCTCCGGATTTTGTCTCAATTTGATTGAGAGAGCGGAGGCGCCCCCCAGCGCCGCCGCGCAACACAGCAACAGTAACGCTGCTGGAAATTACAAACATAAATGAATACTTATGTAATCAATTCATATGATAGTTAAGAAAATGTACATATTTACTGTAACATTCTAAACATTTTACGAGTACATTCACTTAGTAGTCATTATCATCCCAATTTGCCAGAGAAATATTTTTTATTAACACGTCAACTGCGTAACAGGTGACGCGTCGCATCAGCATGACGCGTTACTTAGATGAAGAATTATGATTTTACTTGTCGCAATAAACGTGTTAATGAATGATCATGATTATATGGGTTCTTTTTATTCACTCTGAACAACTTATGTTCTCAAGACTAGTAGGTGCTGATATCCTTTGAATGCGTCATTGTTATCCGTAACATGTAATTTGCCTCTCTTTATTTTTCTTGAATAAATATCTAATCATTTACATATTTTTAAATTTAGATAATTTTTAAATACGCTTATTAATAAAAATATTCTGTAGTAATTTCCACTGTAATGGCAGTAAATCAGTTTTTTTATTATTTTGTTACGTAATAAACATACATTTAAATAAGTAATGCGACACCTGACAGAAGATAAACATTATCGTGACAAGTACGTTTCTTAGAGGTATCAAACGGCACTTGAGATAATGATCATATCATTCAAATTTTCCTTACAAACAATTTATATAATTTACATTCAGCAGTTTATTTTTTTAAATATAAATCATTCCATTAGTGTTTGATCATTGCTCTCGATTAGCTAGCTTTTTGATTACGCGGAAAATATACCTTATCCATTTTCCTAAATTCGTATTTTTTCCTATGTAATGGTAGCACAATAGCCAGTAACAAGTTAACAAATAAACGTCACAGTTATTACATTTATTTTCCTGATTCTGTACCATAAATATATGTATAATATGCATGCACTTATGATATAAGTGTTAACATACTTAAATATGCTTTCTAAAATTTAACCCTTATTCTTGAAAATATTTTGTTTCTCAGTGATTTCTTACTGCAGAGTTTCGATAAATGGCAATATTTCAGATAAGAACGTATCTTCTAAACAGATAGTGAAATTAAACAAATGACACCCATTAGCTCTCACGAAAGTTTCTTCAAATCTAATCAAAAATTTATTTTTTAACTACATAATGACCCAAATGACAAAAAAGGCTAAATTCATCCTTTTCTAGAACCCTTAATATTCTTAAATAACACTAATATTTGAAACTAAGTCATTAAAGATATTGCACTTATCAAGGAATTATTTCTAGAAGTGTCTATTACTCACTGTTCATGTTGACCGCTACAACCGACGTATTGCTTTCGCGATCTGATACAAAAATGCGATCACAGATCGGTGCTGCTCAATTTTATCGAGGTCACAGTATCTCGGGAGCCGGCGATAACGTGTGATGATTGCCTGATACATCAAAGGTGATACTGTCCATCAAACTCTTATCAATCCTTTTGCTTTAACAAGTTATCGAAGTTACAATGCCACTGTTGCGACTTATTGCTAAGGAATGCATTGCGACACATTCACTACTTAATAATCTATTACTTTCCAGAATCCTTCTTTTGTTTCAGACGGCTTATCGCAGATGGACTAAGAAGGTACAAGATGGAAAGGGCCAGCGGGAAAGAGATAGTCTGTAAACTCGTAAAACGGCGGTCTGATGATACAATGGAAGTGACAAGGAAAGACTGGCAGACTCCAAGCAAAAACAGGAAAGACTCAAAGGCCTTTGCCCAAGCAGGGGTCCATATTGAAAAATATAGTAGACTAACAGTACTAATAACCATAATAAGGTGTGAAACTAACAATACTAATAAAATGAAATCATAAAACGCTATGTAAATATGGAAAACAAGAGGCTTATTATTATTATATGCCTTATGCTCCTTCCCTAGGGAGACACGTTAGACATACTTTTCTTATTTAACGCAAACAGAGCTGTTTGTCATGTCTCATCTATGAGAGAATTTCTTCGGTTAAAAGTTTTACAAAAGGGAAGCAACGTATCATTGGTAAATCTAATCGGCGATGGAAAATCCGTTACGTAATATTCAAGTGCTTTGGAGATATCAAACCATCTGGAAAACTGATGTTTTAATGGTCTACAAATTAATAACAAAACAAAATGAACATTATCATTTTAAACCAGAGTGATTTTAATACTAATGTTTGACTATACTATTGTTATAAAGGGAAAAGATTTGTGTTTTTGGTTTTTTGTGTGCATTGAAATAACTTAAAAACTAATAGACCGATTTTAATAATGCTTGCACCATTAAAAAGCTATGTTATTACTGAGTAACATAGGTTATATTTATACTATTTTTTTTTAATTCGTGCGGGCGAAATTGCGAGCAACAGCTAGTATTTACTGAAAAGACAGGATTTATAGTTTACAAAAGCTTTATTGTTAATTAAAATATTGATATCTTTGATGATTGACTTTGATCGATGATTCTTGTAAGAATTAAAGAGATTATTTTGTTCGGCTAATTTTGAGTTGATGACTGTGAAATTTATTTAGTTACTATACGTAGTTAATTTATCTTTGTAATATTCTTGTAGTAAAGCTGTACACTCTTACAATTTCAAAAATCTTTATTAGGAAAACTCCCATTAGACAACATTTTCCTGTAAAGGTCAAAACTACGGTGAATTCTATTATTTAAGGATAGGTGAATTTTAGGTTAAGTCCATTCTTTAACCGTAACACTTTTTATGTCGAGACTTAGATCCTTTTTCTTCTGTTCTGGTTATAGTAAAACCAATAATTGCTTGAGTACGTTCTTGTGATTAAATCTTGTTTAAATGTTTAACTTTTCCACAAATAGTGTGTTGCTAACGCATGGTCAATATCTGATAGTAAAAACCACTCGAAATCTGTCTTATGACCACTGATATTCTTATCTTTATCCGGCGCTTATGTTCAACAATGCGAAAGTAAAAGTGTTCCCACTACTGAAACACAAAGTTAAACATATTCACATCTCTCTCTTCTCTTTGATACAAAGAGAGATAGCTATACGTATTTTACTCGAGTGTTTTGTCAATAGACCAGTTTCCAGTGAAACTATCAAACAGCATTTACAAAAAGATTATTGAAGTGAGACAAGTTTATCTAACTATCACGAATTTTTGCGTGATAGTTACGAGAACGTATTAGAGACGTGAATGACAGAGTATGAGATTTTTTGGTTTAGTTTACGCCCGGTAGGGGAGCCAATAAAATTGAATACAAGTCAATTATGTTATGAAAACATTTTCACGTTTATTCGTTAGAAGTTCCATCTGAAAATGCATAAAACTTACATTACGATGAATAGAAAATGACATAAAATGAAATAAAAACACGAAAGCAGTACGGCAATGATCTTACGACATTATTTTAGTTTGATTTGCTTATCGGGGACTTTTGCCGGTCTATAACTTGAATTCGACGTCAAAAAACTTTCCTCAGTGTAATGTTGTATCTTGAAACTTGATATCTCGTAGTCACACTTACAAGTTAGTAGTTGTTTAAAATATCCATAAATTATAAGGAAAGGTCCAGCGTAGGATTCTAGTTTCGAAGTTTTTATCTTGAATTACATTCGTAATAAAATATATATCTGAAGAAATTCTTTATTACGTATATCCGTTTTACCATAGTTTTAATATTTTATATTTCAAGTTTTAATATTTTATATTAAAAGCTAGTTTAGAGGTAACGTTTAACTAATTGTTTTCGTTATAATCAAATTAAAAGTTATACAATGTTAATATCGGAAATGATAATAAATCGATATCTCTGATATGACAAACAGATATAAGAATAATGGCTACCATAACACGAGCATAAGATTTATGTAGCAATATAAAAGTGCATGTATCACAGACGCCCGCTAGTCATATTTACGACCATGTTCTTAACGATGTCTTTTAATTTTTATATTCAAATATGTGTTCTAGTAGGGTTGGCACCAATGGTATATATTTTTTTAGTATAATTCGCAAAAATAGCGAAGCGAGCGCTGAGCAAAGACATTCACATTGCCAGATATGTTGCTATTGGAAGGTAACGGAGGGCACGCATAGTGAAAAAAGGATTTCCTCTAACTATGCGTCTTTCCTCCGCCAAATCCACTTCTTCCCATGTTTAAGGGAAAGCCTATTCTATCAATAAAGCCTTCAGCACTTACACTTATCAGACGGAACTCGGAATTTCTTAGACTTCACACCTTTCTTCTGTGTGGTCGTGATAATGCACTGGGCGTGTCGCCAGATCCATGTAAAATATTGCTGGTTGTACCACTGTTAAGTTATAACGAAATTAAAAACAAACTTCAATTAATATTAATGTTCTAAGATCCCTTGGCTTTATCAAAGTCAAAATAAGTTTTAGCAACATTTTTAACGAATATTTTGACCAAAGTTCAATTATGGTCCTGTCTACAATGTTCTTATATCTACAAGTTACAATTTAAGTAATTTGTTATGTTTATTAAATACATTAAAACATTTTACAAATTGTATTTCTTATCTAAGGCTACACAAATATGTAGAAGTATATGTATGTAACAAGTAAGTGCACTTTGAAATTTCCATAAAATATCAACGATATTATGGTAAAGCATTATTCTCTGTGTTTTTTAGCTTAGATGCCTTCTATTTGCTAAAAATACATATGTTAACGTTAATTGTCGTATACTAATGTTTTTTTAACGTTATATTATATTGACAAAAGAATGGTATAGAATATTTGATTGTCCCTTTTATTCTTTTTGTAATGAAAGAGAAAACGTTTTTAAACTCGTATTTCGGTTTACATTTGTTTTTTCATACACTAGTAATTGTTAAAATATATCTTGTCGTGGCAAAAAATTAAGAAAAGACGAATTTATTTTTCATTTTTCTTTGCTGCAATTGTAATGTTGCAAACTTTTTGCAAAAAAACTTTGTTCAATTGTACTCTTTTTAAAATATCTTCAAGTTATGTTTTAAATTCGTACCTTGTTAATATTTTCAACGACTTTCTCGTATTTTCTATAAAGTTAATAGCTTATTTGCATTTCAATTTCTTAGCGACTCTATATTTCTTAGAGTTGCTTTTTGTATCATGAAACAGGTTTCTATTATTGTCTTTAGATATTTGCAGAACTTTGTGGGTAAAAAAGAAATTTTCTTATATCGCTGAACGTTCTGTTATAATTTTAGTATGTATATCTTACTAATATTATAAATGCAAAAGATTAGATGGATAGATGTTTGGTAGAGTTTGAATCTTTAAATGCGAATAGCTTAAAAAACTTGAAAAAAAGCTGAAATAATGCTAAGTAAAGCAACAGTTAAGTTACAATTTACTGCCCAAGTGAGTGTAATAGAGCGTCCACTTTGTCGATGTCACCGCAACAATGCTTTTATTCATTTGACTCTACAAAAAGTTTCTAAGAGGAGTTTAAGAAGTAATAAGGAAATATCTGCACTATGTATATAAATTTCCGCCTTCTCGTGATAATTTATATTAAGGTTATCAGAGAAAAAATCACTGAAAGGTGTACTTCAAATGATTGTGCATAGAAAATATAAAAATAGAGATTTCTGTTACTACGTACTCTTACATTACGAAATCATTTTCAATTTAGTAGTTTGTCTGTTAAATTGTTTTTTTTGGTCCATTGTACACACGTTTAGGTACAAACAGTTAAACATTTTTGTATAATTTAGGGTTATATGTAGACAAATTGTCCTTCAGCAGAATACGATGTAAAACAATCCGAAAAGTGGAAAGTAATTCGCAACATCTTGCAGGGATTCAAACTCTCAACCTTGATATCAACTTATCTATAACTGTCTGTCTTTCTTATCTCTTATGTCTATCTGAACTTTCCGTTCGCAATCTTTCATTGAAATTAAATTTATAAAACTAAACATATGGAATTGAAAAGTACAAATCGCTGTTTCTAACCATCAGTATTGAAAAATATATTCGAAAAAACAATAGAAATAATTTTGTTCCAAAGCTTCAAGATCGTTTATCAACAGAATCTTTTTTTAAAATTAATTATTTTACGGCTTACTCACGTCATACTTTTTAAGTATGTTTTTTAATTGATAAGTAAGTAATCTTAGATGTTTTTAGCTTTTAATTAATCTTAGATTAGAGCATTTAACTCCATTAGGTCGATTTATTTTCTGTACCATAATGTCTCCCCTGACAGTAATCAAGATAGAGGAGAATGCAAGCGGTGTTTTAGCGAAGGTCAAATAATTAACATCGATTTGACCTTTTAAAGACGTATGGTTTACGACTGACCTACTATAAACCTGACACCACTGTTTTGATCGTTCTTAAGTTATCTTACTAACTGTGTGGTTTCCATTGCTGAAAGACATGTATAACAACGTGTGGTAACTCGCTGTAGTTCCTGGATGTCTAGTACGAAAATTTGCAAGAATGTATTCGTAACATTATCGATATTTGCATGAGATTTGTCAGTCTATTTTAAACCCTGCATAAATAAAAAAATTGTTTCCCTTATGTTTTCTTACAAATTTAGGTCAGCATTGTCAACGAGCAAGTCAAGTGAATATCTTTTTAGAATGAAACCCTTATAAAATTCATAGTTTTGAAAAAAAGGTTATTGTGCAGGTGACTACACAATTTAAAACTGATGGATTTTACAAGTTGCAAAAATATGCCAAGGAAATTTTTCTAAAATGTTTCCGAAAGACTTGGCGAACCCTTTCCGTATTGTTATTTTAATGTGAAAAGGTTGCTGCCGCCCACTAATACTGTCTGCATAAAATAATTCAACAACTCATATTTTACAGAACATAAATAACATTTCCTCGCTGTGGCAAACTCCAACCTTTCATTACATAAAAAGTACTGCATCAGCTTGTTTTTTTAACAATTTGAAGCTGTAAAGAACGAAATCATTCTTGAATAGGATGCGAAACAATCGACAATCGCACAACAGTTGGGCGATAGTTTAATCAAAGGTGTGCGCCCGCAATACAAATGCGAATGTTTGGATATATAATTGTTATCTTATTCCTTTTGAACGGCTTAGCTTAACGTTCCTTGATAAAATATGGCACAGATGTACAATATAATCTGGAATAGTTTTTAATTACGCGCAGACCACGTTATGGACAAAAGATACCTATAATCTATACTATTATAATAAAGCGTAAACACACACTTCTTTGTTGCCTACGATGTGAGCAATTACAGAATATTTTTGTGTTATTATTTTTTGATGATAAGCCCTACACTTACGTCACGCTTTAGGCTATATATTTTCACGCTATTAAACTCAGGATTTAAATATTTTGGATAAAATACCCTAATGTGGGAAAGAGACCATAAGTTGCTACCAACATCAAGGAAGCAAGATTGCCAAGGTTTATCATGTCATGTCATTTTGACAGTAATATAAAATTTTCATAATTTCATGCGAATGAAGCCGCACGGGAACAGCTAGTGTAATAATAACAATTAAGTTATTCTATTTTCATTTATTATTTTTGCGATAATTAAACCATAATATTACTTAACACTATTTTGCTTAGTCATAACAATCAAGGGTAAGTTTTTATCTTTATTCATGTTAATTTAGTTGAAATTGCTTCTGCAATTCAGTAACAACGCCGTGATATAATTAAGCCGTGTTACTTTCTCAGTTTACTTTGCGCGGCGTCCGCCCCCGCTGAAGGTACATTGTCATTGTTATTTTAATCTCTTGTCTTTGTTAAAATAACTTTCCATTCATTATAGCGGGTGTTTCGTTATGCCCTTTGAGACTATTGTTTTAAAACGCACTTTACGCGCTCAAAATTTAAATTTCGAACACAATAACTTTTGAAAACACCTTGGGAAAATGTTTTAAAGAACCTGAGGTGTCAAGTAACTAAAACATTCTTTTTTCTTCTTGTCTTTTCAATTATAGATCATTAAAGGCCATAGTATAAAGTCTATCTAACATAACATGTTAACCATGTTCATTTTTAAAACATTTTTTATTCTTATTTCATTCAATAACATTTATTGCATTTCCCTCAAAATTGTTTCACGTAGGACGTTTTTATTTGTAATACTTGTACATACGTGGGCTTATCACTGCTCTATTTAATGAACATAAAATAACATATAGAATTACCACAGTAATCCATCAAAGAGAAAATAGACCAAAACGTTTTAATTAATACCGTAATGTTCCAAATGCCTTTATGGTACAAACAATGTAAATTTTAAATTGATATTTCTAGGAGCTTAATGAAAATGTTACTAGTACTATATTTTACGTGCAAACTAAATATAATAGATTTTGATATTAACTATAGATATCTTGAATAAACTTTTTATTACAATACTAGCTGTCGCCCGCGACTCCGTCCGCGTGTAATTGAAAAAACAAAAGTGAATAGCCTATGTGTTCTTCTAGACTACCTTCTATATCTATGCCAAATTTCATCGAAATCTGTTCAGCCGTTTAGGCTACAAACTCTAACAAACATCCATCCATCTAAACTTTAGTATTTTTAATATTAGTAAGATAAAATTATATAAGTAATATTATAATTCTAGTTAATATCAAAATCTATTTTGATAGATATCTTGACTAAACTATTTACTAAAACATTGTGTATTGAGATGAATAACGTTATGAAAAATAAACTTATAATAAAACAGTTTGTGGAATCGCCCTCGAGGATGTTTCCTTCAAAGGCCTTTCCGGTAATTGAATATTATGTTTGTTCTTTTCAAAATTAAATTGTAAATATGTAAAGGCAATAAGTTTGTACAGCAATTTAATATTTTATAGATAATTAGCTTTCGCCCGCGACTCCGTCCGCGTGGTATTAATAAAAACAAAAGAAGTAGCCTATGTGTTCTTCCAGACTATACTACGTCTATGCCAAATTTCATCGAGATCCGTTCAGCCGTTTAGGCTACAAACTCTGCTGCGTCGAGTCATGCTTACTTTCGTTGCCATGTTCATTTTATGTGTTTTTATAACAATAAAATAAATAATTGTATTTGTATTTATTTGACATTTCCTGTTTCCTAAAAATACTTTTGTTTTTTTTTTTGTCATCATTCGATGCGACCCTTTCACACGACCACGTCCGGTTTTCCGGAAAACTTTTGTAATGTATAGAAAAATGTTAGGCGGTACACGGAAGGGTTTGCTTTATTTAAATCTCAAGAAGAGTAATAATTTACTACATTAGTAGCCCGCGACTCCGTTCACGTTGAATTAAGAAAATAAAAGAAATTAGCATATGTGATCTTCCCGATTATGCCAAATTTCATCGAGATCCGTTCAGCAGTTTAGGCTACAATCTCCAACAAATATCTCCAGACTTTCGCATTCATTTATATTAGTAAGATTTTATTTTTTTGAGGTTACTTAAAAAGTGGAAGGCAAGAATAACTTTTCCTCAAAAGTATATTTAAGTGAAATCAAATAAAACGACAAGAATCCCCGAGTAACAAACGTCGGGAAATTAGATTATGTAAATGTTCATGCGTCCCGACATCCGTCATTTTAAATGTAAATCATATAAGAATACATTCCCTCTAAAATATTTCAATATACTTCGACATGTGGTCCTAATTAATGGAAATATGAAAAACAGTCAAGCAAGACGTATTCATATGGCGTTTTTTTTATCTTAAAGCGAGATTCTAATCTCTTCTAAGAACTACATTCGACTCTCTTATATAACTACTAGCTGTTACTCGCGACTTCGTCCGCGTGAAACTATAAATATAACTTATGTTACTCATAGATAAATTATTGGTGAAAGAATTTTTGAAATCGGCTCCATAGTTTTTACATTCGAATACACACAAGAATCCAAAAATAAAAATCTTTCCTCTTTATAATATTAGTATAAATCACTGCTGTACTTTGTCCTAAAAGTACGTATACTTAAACACATATTAAATATCCAAGTTAATTTGCGACGTACAGAGCAAATTAGGGAAAGAATTTCATATACAGTTTAGGGTTGAAAGATGAAAAAGAAAATGTACCAAAATTATGAGGTAAAGAATATGAAAACTGTATTATTACGTAATTGTAACCATAAGACTTGAGTTTTCTCTACTTTTTATTCAAATAGTTACTGATACTGGAAATCTTGTTATATACGTTTCTGAAAATGTACTATGCTAACCTTTTACTTTATCTGCAACTGGAGCTACGTTCAGATATCTTCAGCTGACACAATTACATGCAACCTACAGGTATGTATAAACATGCAAGTAGTTAGCATATTTGATTTTGTGATAGCTACGAACATGAACCGATACCATGTTGAAGCGGCTAGCAGCCTCACGTTATTTAAAAATAAACTCAAGTCCTGGCTTATCCATACAACCCTCTACAGTGTCAAAAAAAGATTCTTTGCTTTGTGTATACATTGTTTTCCTTCGGAATATCTGTATCATTTTTAACATTATGAGCTGTAATTCCTGATTACCAACAAAATATTTGTATTTGAAGTTGACGTCTCGTTTCGTACTGTTCCATTTTATGTCTCAACTAGCTGTTCCCGTGCGATTTCATCAGCATAAAATTATTTTATTGTTTACATGTGTCAAAATGTCAATTGCAAATGTCAAACTGACATGACATGACAAAACTTGGCAATCTTGCTTCCTTGATGTTGGCAGCAACTTATGGTCTCTTTCCCACATTAGAGTTTGTATCCAAAATATTTACCCCAAAGTTCAATAGCTTGAAAATATATAGCCTAAAGCGTGACGTAAGTGTCGGGGGCTTTTTATTAAAAGTAGAATTATTCAAAAACATGCTGTAATTGCTGACATCTTAGGCAACAAAGAAGTGTATGTTTACGCTTTATTATAATAATATAGAATATAGATATAGATAGATAGATACATAGTTAAGTAAGTATAGATAGTATAGAAGTATAGATTGCTAATTTCCCACTTGACGTTATAAATAAAAGACATTTAAAATTTAGCAATTTATTACATCATTATTATACAAAATAAATCTCAAATACAATAATTATAAGTAACAC
>NW_013528137.1:1087490-1088637 GCF_000836215.1 Papilio polytes | reverse complement strand
CCGGTACTGCGCCGCCTCCCCGGACACGCCCAGAAGCGACCAGAATTGGTTCCACTGCTTTTCGGAGTAGTTTTTTGTCTGCTCGTCGATCTTGATCACGCCCGTCGAGTTCTTGCAGCCGAGATCCTTCGTGTTGAAGATATGCATCGCGATATCTGTACTTCGATTTCTGTAAATTGAAATAAGTATTAGTTAAAACTCGTCACAAACAAACATATATTTGTCCGTAAAACAATACAAGCAGAACTGACCTCTCGATGACATTGGCATAGAGTCCAATATACAAGAACACCTGGTCCGGCGTGACCAGCAGGAAGCAGTCGCCGCGGTTCACGTTCGAGTGCACCGGCTCTACCAGCCGCGTCTGGAATTCATAATGAAAAAGAATTTGTTTGAATCCAACAATATAGATACACGGAAGGTAAAGAACATTATTTATAGATTAAACAGAAATCTGTAGTAATAAATACCCTCGCACTAGGCACAGTCAGTTTAGTTATAATTATTAATTTTAAATACGGTTTTATAAAGTTTTACAGAAAAAAAAAACAATAACAGAAAATTTAAAATACTTTTTTAAGAACATCTTCTGTGTTCTGATACGTTAATTTTAACAACCGTGATTTTATATTATTTTTTGCTTTGTACAATGCATTATTGTATTACATGTGTATTACATTATAACACGTTAACTGCTGCACTTGCCTGGCTAACTTGGCCAGTACAGTAGTACAGTAGGACTGTAAGACAGCAGAGGTAATGACTGGAATGCGTTACCTGCACTCGTCTCCTGCCCTTGACGTGCAGCAGCATGAGTGTGTCAGTGGCGCGGCGCGGCGCGCTGGCGGCGCTGCGCAGCGCCACGCTGGAGAAGTCCTCCTTGCTGGCCAGCGCCGCCAGCGCCTCCGCAGCTAGACCACAGTTGGCCGTCGCTGGAATACAAGTAACAAACAAATATAATAACGTATTTTGGAAGTTAGACATCTTATTAGGACTCATTGAGCCGTTCTAGAAATATGTAGTAATAAACATCCATCCATTAGTATGATATATCTTTTTACTATTATAAAAGCTAAAGTTTCGATGGATGGTAGAGGATAGTCTGGAAGAATACATAGGCTACTCATTTTTGTTTTTCTAAATCCCA
>NW_013528137.1:1030953-1087371 GCF_000836215.1 Papilio polytes | reverse complement strand
GACGCCGTGCGCCGCCGCTCGCGCTTCGCACGCCGCGCGCACTCGCTCGACAGACTGCCAACACATAATAAAACATTAATTCAAATAAAAACATAAAAAACACTACAGCACAATCAGAAAAAAAGCATGACAATAGTTAAAAAAAAAATTTAATGTGCATTGCAATGCTGACCGAATAGGGTCCACACTTAGCTTTGTATGCTTGGTGCTGTTCATTCACTAGTTATTGTCTACATCTAAGAAAAGTGTAATAAAAATCCAAGGGTGTATTTTGCTTGAAAAAATCTATATAAATTAGTTTATTTACAAAAAAAATCATTTCATTTTTTCAAAAACCGCTTTTAACCAATTTTGACATTAACAACTATTTTTACATCCTCTGACACTCACAGCAAAATACTATAAATATATATCTGTACAGATAATCTTTGAACAGCTTTTTATCCATTAATGCGAACACGAATTAAATCCAAAAAAAAAACATATTTCCGTACATTTATTACTAATCATTACCAAATATTGATACAAGAACAAAAAACATTATAAGAGTACTCACAGTTGCCTGGAAGCGCTATCAATAGCATCCAGGTCTAGATCAAGATCTGCAGCATCAGTGGGCGCAGCGCTCTGCTGCAGCGGCGCGAAGAACGCCTGGAAGCTCTCATCATCAGCCTTCGGTATACGCACCGCGCTACCAGACTTCTCCGCACCGGGAGACTCATCACCTGCAAGTTTACATTAACCTCAAAGACTGGAGAAAAAAAAATCCAGTGCTAAAGTCAGATACAAGATTGGATACGTTTCTAACTTGCGAAATAAAATGCTTAGTGTATACTTGAGTAAGCATGTTAGTAAATGAGTTTTGCACAGTCAATAGAGAAGCTTAAAACAATAAAGTGACATAAAAAACGAAGTTTCTGTTTGGAATGTAATCTATACTAATATAATAAAGTGTAAACACACACTATTATTAAATAGGATGTCAGCGAACACAGAATGTTTTTCAATAATTATTTCTTTAGACTAAGCCCTACACTTATGACACGCAGTAAGCTATAAATTTTCACTCTATTAAACTTAGGGAGTGAGTAATTCGAAAATAACCCCTATGTGGAAAAGGAACCAAACCAACAAGCTGACAGCATCAAGGAAGCAAGGTTGCCATGGTATCGGTAATTGGTGTCCAATGTCAAAGGCCTTCGTTGTTATTTGTGCATATGAATATTGACATTTGTAATAGAGAATTTGACAAATGTAAACAATAAAATAAAGTTTTTATAATTTCATGTGGAAAAAGCCGCACGAGAACAGATAGTTTTACCATAAGAGTAGTGAACACTTACTCTCATCCAGCCTGCTTATGCTTTCGCTGACGGAGTGGCTGCGCTTGAAGGGCTCGCGGTCTCTCGGCGGCGGAGCGTCCGCGGCTGCGGGGACCACCGCACACGACGCCGACCGCAGCGGACCACTAGCGAACCCGTTCGTCGGAGACGCGACCGCTTTGCGAGATCTGATGGCAAAGGTTTATTTTAAGAACAATAAAATCGAACATGAATAAATTAAAAACATTCATAAAAACAGCGTCGGTGGCTCAGGGCTTTAAGCAATTGACTTGTAATCCACAGGTTTTGGGTTCGAATTCTGAAGGAAAATATCGTGATGCAACCTGCATATAACTGAATACATTCAAAGATATGTTTGAAGTCATAGCCGCACTTCGCCTCGCCACCTCGGTGGGGACGTATAGTGAGCTGAATATATCAATAACTCCTGACCTAAACTTATTCGGCGCCGGGACGCCTGGTGTGGCGGGTGTGACGGGTGTGCCTGGTGTAGTGGGTGTGCCGGGTGAAAGCACCGGCGCAGAGGGTACGGGGGGCGCGGCGGGCGGTGTTGCCACCTTGTCCCGCTCCAGCCGACCAGCCACCGTGAACAGCGATGCATCGCTCTGCGGCACGCGTTTACGCCAGCCCTGATACATAGAAAAAAAACTACATATAGATTGACTGTATAAATACTGGAGAACCATAAGATCTAAGATAAATAATATTTTTATTCTACACAAAGAAGACACTGGCCATGAACCTGTTCCTTTTAAGGACATGGTCTCAAAATAAAAACAAAAGAGCGCGCAGTTGTGACTAATAGCGTCTACCTAAACGAGTGACAAGGAAACGTATTAAAAGATTATCTCCCGCAGAAGCCTTCCTTGTCATCGTTCGCCATATTTAGCATTTTTAATGAACCATTGTCAGTCTAATACGTTCATTATTACTCTACTTCGTATCTCGTTAAACCAGATCACGTTTGTGACTATTAAAAAAAAAGTTTTTTTTGTAAAGAAAAATATAAGAACCTGGCAATCGTTGCCATATGTCAAAGGGCAAAAACATATTTTTTAAAATTATTTTTATCCTTTTAAGAAGAAGAAAGATAGATATAAACGCACACGTGGAAATCATTTCCCCGCTTTTATAGGTCGGATAAAAGCAGCACTGTAATCTCCCGCTACATTGTAAAAGTCATGACATTTGAACCTGACCTCAATCTTGACATCGTGGCCTATTTAAAAAATACCGCAGAATAACACTTTGTCGAGTTGTCATAAATATACTGCATTTATCATCAGCAAGATTCATGTTAATAAAATTTCGAGATAAACTTTTTACGGGAAGTGTACAAATGTATTCTACATAGTCATAACACAAGCAAAACAAATTAATCTTTCTGCTATGCACTGTACATCGCTCTTAACGTTTTATTTGCATCAGACCAGTTAGATATATACACATTTGCAATACCAAAGAAACTGCTGAAGCTTTGCCGTTCTTAAAAAAGGCGGTAGATCGCTCTTGTTAGACCCTAGGTCGTAATTGTTTGAAAACTATAAGAAACCTTTCACGATCGTCATCATGTAACAGGACACCTCATCATCCGGTCTTTTGTTTTACATTATCATAACAAATCATCGAGAATATAAGAAAATACAGACAAAACTAAATCACAATAATCATTTCAATTTGAATTACACATCGCGGTCAATGACTCATTAGATTCAAATTACTCATACAAACAGTTGCGTCCGTTGCAGTTTACACGGAAACAGAAGAAGGTTGACCAATTAGCATTAAAATAATAAAAAACCCTGATATTTGATATTGCCTTTAGAACTACAGGACATCATAAAGTGAATCTTAATACGAATGAATAAGGAATATTTTTACTTTGTACGATATTCAGTATTGGAAAGGAGAACCCGCTAAAAGGTCGAGCATTGATTTAAGTGACATTCCAACGGTAAGCATTTCAATATTGCTGTCGCAGTTGCTTTAGCTATATTGCTTTTATGGTCTTGCGTTACTCATGACTAGACCAGACCAAGTATTCAGCAAAGGCAAAGCTTTATGAACATTGAACACGATGCCTTATTATAACTTAAATAACAAGAAAGTAGACAAAAGAGTCTATTCAACCACAATTTGTTAACTCTAATAAAGTTATTCAGACCTCGATCAATGAAGATTTAATTTCAGGGGAGTAATAAAAATGTACTCTCTAAAATTTCAAAATTCTATTAAACAATAAGGTATTTAAAAACACATACTTTTTAAACTTTGCTGTATTATCTTGACTCAGTGGTCTTTGTATGCAAATAGTGTCAAATGACCACAACCAGAGACCGCGAGCATTGCGAAAAATAACTTGACAACATACGTAGAACTCACATTGCCATATGAATACACAATAATGTACATTCTTTATCTGTTCCGTATAATCTAGGATTTAATATAACCAACATGTATCGACTGTCAAACTTTTGTACATTTAAATTTGTAAATCCTCCACATCATTTTCCACCACCATCTTGGTCCCCAGGGGATCTACCTCGAATACTTTGAGAATCACTGATTCGTTTGTATTTAAAACAATTACACAGTCGATCGTCTTCTGTTATTAAATATATTTACTGTTAGGAAGTTTCTGCTGACTTGATCTCATTTACAGTAACAAACATGATAAGATAGTATAAGGAATATGTTTGTATACTAACAATCAATCATAACAATGTTAGAGTGCTCTTGATGTCGCTATCTGTTGAGATAGCGCATCTGAACAAGAATACTTCCTTTTGCTAAATATTTTGTCACTGCATTGTATAGAAGTATATTTTGAACCTATTATAACCAAGATTTGTCAGTCACCGTGCCAGGGCTAGTCACGGTGTCAAAGGGTAGACGTATGTTTAAGCTAAAATGTCTTTGAAACACTAAGGGCCTGTCCCACCAAATTGTATATTGTCTGATAACAATAGAACGTGTTAAATATGTGATGGAAATGACGGATTTTTAAGCTATCTGAACATCTATCAGCCAGTGGCGGGACAGGCCCTAAGTTTTTTATCGTAACACACAAAGAATTCAAAAAGGCGATGAACGCTTGAAGAGAAATGTGAAAGATAAAAATGAATACTTTATTATCGGCCGTATGTGGTTACTCTTCGTCGAAAGGGCGTTATTAGTTCATCGACACCGAATGAAGGAATGTCTTATTCATATGAAATTCATCGTTCACAGTTCATTTGCAAAAGAGTTCAGCTTTAAAACAAATTGCAGTGCGATCAACAATGCAATACGTAAAGATCTAAATGGCAATGTGGTAAAAAATATATTATCTTGAAAGAAAGTCATCATCTTAAAACGTCAGTAATAACGTAGGCGTCTATAACAGCGTCAGGTGAATTAGCTTTTGATTCATACGACAAAGATAATAACGGACATTCACCCAGCTGTAAATGAGTCTACTTAGTTTTTCGTGTGACAAAAATTCTGGTAAAAACACTTTGCATGTTAATGACTAAAAAAACTAAACTGGTGGCTGTGAAGATTTCTGAAAGCTTTATGTGTGTTTACACTTTTATTGTTTCTTTATGTATACTGTTTCGTGGATCAGATAGTCATTTGTTTTAGCAAATCCTTGCATATTATTGCATAACATAGAACATTGTTACAGTCACTAAGTAGTTTGTTTATTTCATCCACTACATCTACACTAAGTGACAGTCTTGGTGAGAAATTAGTTGGTGTGGATGTTGGAAATGTTGACTTACTTGTGCAGCGGTTTCTAATTTATTCCTTCTATCTGCTAAGATGTTGGGGCCCAATTCATTTTCGTCTATATGCACCTTCTTTTTGTCATCCACTGAATTTAGAGTTTCCTGTAACAATAAATATACAAAATTAAATACAGTTCCTCTATCATAACAGAAAAAGTAATAGATTATAGATACTTCTAGTATTTAGTTGAGCAAAGTTTTTATAAGAGTGGCACTAAAAATGTCAACATGCGAAATATTTAGTTGAGTTTATTTTAGCGATATAATGTAGAAATCTAAATTACGTCTAAAATTCCATGGCTAACGGCCAAAGATCTGTTTTGGTACTTTCTGATTAATTCTTTCATCGGAAAAGTCCCAAGAGTGGTATACAACATCTTAATTTCAATAAATTATAGGTCAACATATTTAGTGCTCTTTAACTGGTCCGTTTATGTCATGATCTTAGCAAAGCGTTTCTTACGTTAAATTTATTCCGCGTATGCCTTAATCCATATTCATTGTTAATGAACTTAAGAGCTTGTATTTCCCAAGAATTTGCTTTGATAGTTTAAATTAAATCAGTATATGTCGCAATTAAATTCTATGCAGCTGATGTCATCTGGTGACAACTTCAGTTTATTGTAATACCATCCATCTTTTATAATATCTGATCGACTGTAATAGCAGGTGACCCATTGCATTTTGTATTAGCAACATTTGGCAACCTCGTACACAATACAGGTTGAAATAAGACCTCGCTGCTCATAATCTTTGTCCTTCTTAGTTGATTGATCATGCATAACGCGTGGTTCAGTGATTTTTGGCATATCAGTATAATGTACCAATTAACAAGCAGTAACCAGACAAAAGTCTTGAAAATTTTACTATGGGTTACCACTACTGAAACCCTAGTACAATGTCTTGACTGTAATGAGAACATAACAACTTTCGGCTCTCATAAGACACAAAAAGTAAACTAAAATCATAACTACGGCATTGTGTAACTGTATTCATAACAATGAAATAAATATCAAAAATATTTATTTTACTTATTGGACGACGTGTTTTTATATACGATTTCATTGCAAAAATGTTTTCAAAATACCCATTGAGTTGTGTGAAAGATGTTTGTTCAGGTGCAGACATGGGTCATTCATGTCATCGGAACGGAGTTACCCCTTTATTCTGTTGATATTAATATATTGTCAGCGTATAGCATGTCTTCATGGTTACTAATTTATTTGTGAAAGTAAAAATTTAAACGCAATTCCATATACACAGGCAAGACTACAGAAAATACCAAGAAGGTCAATGACAGAGACAAAGACTAAACAGTGAATTTTTTTTTTATCAAAATGGAAAGCAATTATGATACATTTGTCATATTAATGGAGAATTATGATTTCATGGTATTATAATGTCCTGTCACCTATGACCACGTTTCAAAGGTGACAATTCATTTTGACGTAACTGCATCTTATCGATATTAGATCATCGGTTTACTAACAACAGACCTAACAATGAACAGTGTTTTGTTTCTGTATCATTTTATACTAGCATTTCAATATAGACAGCTTCCGCCCTTGCCATCTCTGATCTTTTATAATATCTTAGCTTGTATATGTCATGACAATGCAATAGAATATCGAATAACATGATTCAGTTCAATAAATACATAGATAGACAAATTAAGATTATTATGACTTTGTACTAGTAGCAAATGTTAAGGTAACAGGAAAGTACGGTCAATTTTTGTAGGCATCATACAATATCTATGACGTACACGTTTTAATTAACTAAATGTACGTAAGCCAATTTAAACCTCAAATTGCCGTATACGTATGTTATGTAAATTCCATGAATATATACTAGCAAGCAATAACTAAATATCAGGACAAATTGTAGTACGAAATAAGATGGTAATTTAAAAATTATGATTTTGAAGACGTAGTTAATTTGAACGGTAATATTATAACCTAACCTGTGCATTATCCACTGAGTCAGCTCCAAATTTCTTGAATACAGGTTTAAGAGCTCCATTCGTACATCTCGTTTTACTTCTTAACTCTCCAATAACAGAACCAAAATTAAGTCCCGCAGGTTGTGTTTGGAGTCGTCTTAAATAAGGCTTATTTTCTACATTATTGTTATTATTTAATGTTAAATCAATATCTTTATTTCTGTCTATATCTTTCACAGAATTTACAGTAAAGCCATTAGTAGCTGGTTTTACTTCAGTATTGTGAAAACCGTTAATTTTTTTATTTGAATTGTCATCTCTTATAGAGTTTAAAGGCAATATTTTTTCCGTTTCAAATTCAGTTTTATCCAAGGATAAGTTTTGGATAATCGATTGTAACTTATCGTCGTTTAGGATAGTTTTTTCCAAGAACTCTGCTAGTCGTTCCTTCGGCGGACTAACTCGTTTGTGAAATTTATTATTTTGAAAACTTTTATCGTCGAGTTCTTCGGATTTGGCTAAATTTACTATTGGGGTTTGGGGCAAAATCTCTTCGACTAAGACAACATCATGTGTGATATCGTCAAAACTTTTTGATATTTCATTTGGTATAAAAGTTACTTCATCTGCTCTTTGCTCATGTTCGTCAATAGTTAAACATTGCTTTTCATTTATTCCCGCATCTATAAGATCTTGTTGAATCTTACGCTTCGGCAAATATTTCCAGAGGAGGAATAACACCAATCCAACACCGATTATAATTTCATAAATCATTTTGTAATCGAGTCCAATCATCACTGACTGGAATAAGATCACTTTACACTGAGATCCTTGAAGCTGTTGCGTTTCATTTACACTGAACAATATTTTCGCACTAATAAACAACACACATTGTTATTGTTCCGATCACATTGCGCGTACTAGTGGGAACACGTACAAGTAGTTGGACACAGGTTTGACGAGTTCTGTACTTACAATGGGAATTCAAAGGTGGAGGGGTAAAGCGAGACAAAGCGCTATGAGGTCAGATCGACGGACGCGGACCGACTGACCGCGCGGTAGTTATCATCTCGGCGGACTGACTCAGGCGCAGGTCTAAGAGCGTCGGCAAACACTATCGACTGGCTGGGACATGACGCACCGCGAGAGCCGAGCTATGTAAACATTGTAGGTGCGCCGACACCGGCGAGGCAACACGCCATGACCTTGCCTAGAGAAAACATTGCCACTTGTGTAAATTGATCAAGCTCATAGATCCTTTTCTGAATCGAAATAACAAACAAATTGATTGCATTGCCGAAAAAAAAAAATTACAACCTAAAAGCTGAATGTGGACTAAATTTCAGTAAAGCTTGTTAAAACAAGTCAAAAGTATATGACCAATTTTTCAGTTGTCACATTTCATGTATCATAGTATTGTTTAATAGCTACAATGAAATCGACAAAAATCAGTCTAATGCAAGAAGTAATTATAAAGCAATGTACCGCTTATCAATTGTGACAACTTGTTTCGGAGTTAATGAAGCAGAAGGGCCTAGTTACATCACTCGCGCATATACATAAAGATGACTAAGGTAATAGAAAACCGCTTTGAAATGGCAATAATAAAACATTACATGATATCCCTTGCGCAAACAAATAAATAACCACAGGAAGAATTGCGTGACTGATGAACAACAGTACTCTTTATAACGCTAATAATTTTAATAGACGTTATAAACGTTATCTATGCATTATACTTTATTTCCATCTCGCATGTCGTATTATATTAAGAATACACATCAGATACAATTGATTTTATTGTTTCAAACAATAATACTGTTCATAATGCATAATCTTACACTTAAAGTCAAACGGTATATAAAATACTGAAAATTTTGCACAAAACATAAAAATTTAAACATCTATTGTCCTTACATCGAAAACTATAAGGCAAGAGTAAATGAAAGTGAAAATATGGAAGCCATTTTAAGGATTCACTCTAACCTAAATACGCCTGTAAATTAAAAAAATAATGAGACAATCAGTAATATATGACAACATACAACCAAAACTATAAACCCACATAGAAATGGTGTACTGTATAGAGTGAAAGTTGTAGCACAAATTTAATTGCATTACTAATTAAACAAATTGTACACGTGTGCCAAATTTAAACCTAAATTACGAAAGAGTAAGGTTGGAAATTCCGTATGTGAAATAAAATACAAGGTCATGGAGATAGTGAGATAAATCCGCGATATGGTACGATAGCAATGTACTCTCTAATATAACGGAATGAAAAACAAAATGCGGCAAAACCAAAACTACTCTACATTTGAAACAATAACGAGTAGAGTCGAGTTAAAAGTTAGCACAATTACAAACGAATGGGAAAACACACTGTATCGATTTAACGATTACGCACATCGATTTTCGCGCTTTACAGATTCGGATGTTGGGGAAAGTTTTTTTAATTAAATCGAATAAGTAAACGATTAGTGGCGGAACGCGCGCGCACAACTACAGCCGCCAAAACACTGATGGTGCCTGAGCGTCTGACCGCGGTGGGTCACTGACGTGCGTGCGCGCAGCTTTTTTTCAACAAATAAAAGGACGCGCGTATTAACTTACAGTACATTGTATAAGATCTATTAAATGTTATACGTGCTGTAATTGTGGCAAATTGTTTTAAGTAGCATGCATAGTAAAATGTTGTTTTAATTAAAATGTTATTTTGTAATACTTTTGTTTGGTATTTAGAATGCGTTATCTTAAACTCTGTAACGTTTTATGACTGTAATAAATAATCGAACCAACGACCATTGTATACCAGCTCGAAACCTGGACTGTATTGATGGCTCCTACAGTACAGGGGATCCTAGTGCAGGAGCCAAGGCTCTCATGAAATGTATATATATTTTAAGTGAAATAATAAAGGATTTTATTTATATATTTATCGATTTCAACGAGTTGACATTGTAAAAGTTAAATAAAAATTTCATTTTAAACCAAAAAATACAAGAAACAAAGAACAGGAAATGCAACATAATATTAATAAACATAAGTAAATATAGTAATAAAAAATCGATTCTATCGACCTCGAACGAGTAAAAACGGTGAAGTCAGAAACTGACAGAAATTTACGGCTACCGGTAGTAAAGGGACAGGGTCGGATCTGAAATACCAAATATCCTGATAACATAAAAAAATAACACAGTCTTAACAGTTACTGAAAAAATAACAATAACAACGCTAATAATAAAAGCGGAAATAACTCTATGTGAAATCTTTGTAATTTAGTGCATGCCATAAAACTATAGGAATTTAACTCTCCCTTGACCGGCAAATATATCAAAAAGATGTGCCAAAATCGCACCTTTTGATTGATGACTTTAATTAATAGAAATTTTAACATTAGTAAATCATGAACAGTATGCATTTGCAATAAAACCTCAATACATTTTTTAAAATAACTATGGAATTAATTGAACAAGTTACTGACTGCAAAACAGACCAATTTCTATATAATTAACCCGATTACGAAAATCGTACTGTCTTCGCATATGAATTGACGAAACCGGAGATGTACGATTAGAACATCATTATCTACCGTATTCGTATTTAAAATTGAAGGATTCCGGATTAGAAATCAGTGCCAAAGGTCTTATCATTCCATAAATTAAGTAATCTACAAACATTTTAAAAAGTACGAAAATTAAAATATAAAACATATACAAAATAAGAATTGAATTGCATTTATTATGCAAATTGCTAAATACTTGAACTAATTGATTACATTACAGTCATACTAATATTATAAACACGAATGTTTAGATGGATGGATGTTTGTTGGAGTTTGTAGCCTAAACGGCTGAACGGATTTCGATGAAATTTGGTAAAGATGTGGAGGATACATAGACTACTCAATTCTGCTGTCTTTTAATGCCAAGCAGACGGAGTCGCTGGCGAAAGCTAGTAGATTACATAAATGACAAAGATTAAGATCATAGTATCCACCTCCGAAACGGTTTTCATTGTCAATACACCTCTGTTATTAAGAATATGTTCATCTCTGTTTTTGTTAAAAGAAATAAAAAGGATAACGATGGTATTTCAGCTTCGGAAGCATACTGTAACTTTCCTACACATATTTCCGTAGAGTTGGCCCCCTATCTCAGCGAGTCATTGTTTAGTTACATTACTAGCGGAAGGTCCGCCTCCAATGATAGGAGAGCAGACATCCGCCGATTACAAAACAAAACAATGGTCGTAAAATTTATTCAATTAGATTTGCAACATACAATTTATGAACTTGCTGTTGCTTACGACTTCGTCCACGTGGAATTAAAAAAATAGTAAAAGATATAGCCTAAGTTATACAGTGATAGCATAGGTTTTTAATGATGAAAGAATTTTTGAAATCGGTCCAGTAGTTTTTGAGTTATTTCAATACATACGAAAACACAAATCTTTCCTCTTTATAACATTGGTATAGGTAATGTAATAAATAATCACCAAGTATAATAACAAAACTTTAAGGGCATATCCCACCACTGACTAATAGAAGCTCAGATAGCTTAAAAATGATGTCACTGGATAAGGTAACAAAATCCGATATTTCCATAACATATTTTACACGTTGGATTGTTATCAAACAATTTACAAAATGGTAGCACAGGCCCTAAATCCAGCAGTTAACAATACACATGATAATTACGCAAATATAATAAACATCGAAGCCAGATGTTTCCATCTAAATTATCGCTGAGGAGGCCGAAATGTATAATTAGTTGTACACTCTGACGTCATAATATCTAGTACAGAAGATTCAACATGCTTTGATGTTCTTGAGTAGGAAATATACACTAGTCTGGTGGAATTAATTAAAATAACAAGATTGTTAATTTTGCGACGCGATCACAAGACGTGTGTGGAATGATGTAAACAGTCGCGTGGGCTCAATGCCAAGGTTTTCTAGACTAGTCTTAGTTGATAAACGTTTAGAAACAAAATAATTAGACGCAAAACGCGAAAAGGTAGGAAAAACAATAAGTTTTAGAGCAAGCACTTCAACTTTAAGAATAAAAAAAAACTTTACGAATAAGATATACAGATATTAAGTTTAAAATTAAACAAAGCTCTCTTAACAACTTTACAGTCAACATGTGACATCAGGACAGCTCTTGTTATTGTCCTATAAATAGTTTTAAAGGTCGTAGTTCACATTTAACGTACTGTCTTTGTTTACAATAGGTGACCATATGTTCCCAACAATTATATAAAACGTATTCAAGGTAAATTTTGAAAAACAAACTACGTTACGATGTACGGAATACGATAAAAAAACTAAGGTGTAATAAATGAACGAATGTAACAATCTTTTTAAGCGATCATATCTTTGACTAAACTATCGCACAACTGTTGCGACTATGGATTGTTTCGCAGCCAATTCAACTGTTTAGTTACACAATAAGTAGTGTGTGCGCCTCTAAGCTCATAGTAATCAAAGCGCGACTAAATAGTCAAAGGTGTGCGCGCGCTCTAAGACCTACATATTTATAGAATTGCTTGCTTAATATCACACCAATAAAAGTAATTTGACACTGATATTATTTAGCCTAAGAATGTTAAATAGAACGTGCTTTACCCTAACAAACGGGTCAAGAATACTCGGAACAAAACAAATGACGTAGGCGTTAAATTGCATCGCCTTATAGTGATTCAGCATACCAACACAAAGTTAAACAACAGAAACATCATAAACCAAAAATACCACTAATGTCATACCAAAATCCACATATTATTGGACACATTCTTTAAGAAATATTAGACATGATGACGAATATAGATGTTTCTAGATTTCAACCCTGGATATCCGTCCATCGATAAGATTTGGCTGTAGATCGTACAATCAACATTATAGGGCGGGGGATGACAACGCTTGGACGAAGCTGAGGCCCACAAAGGACTATAGAAGAAGATGACAACATTTGCAGTGAAAATTTACGTCAATAGAAATTTTATTACGTACTAGCAGCACCGATGATCATATCTAGAGCCTTGTCTAGGCATAATTACTACTTTAATGTTGCTTAACATAAAGGTCTTTTAATTTCTAAATCCAACATTTTATTCGTAAAGCGAAAAACAAATTCATATCTAAGTTATAATTTTTATTCTTACGGTACGTTATCTTGCGTATATCGGAATGAAAATCTGAAACTTTCTAACGTTACCTTAGATATTCTAAACCGTTTTTATAAATGATATATTAATATGAGAATGTACTGTGATTTTGAAATTTTGATTTCAAGATAAACTTCATATGAAAGTTACCAAGTAAATCTTTCTCCTAAAATTAACCAAAAAATATTGCTATTTACATATTATATCTTTATTTATAATATATTAATCCTATTTTAACATTTAAATATACACGTAAGTTAAAAATTACAATACAATTAAGTAAATAATTTTCAATTACAAATTGCTATTTGGAACGAATAATGTAAGTTGCTTTACTTAAATTAAATTAAAACAGTGGCCAATTTCTTTTGAACACTATCCTTATACACATATTTTAGACTACACACTACATGGTATCTACATATTTCAACGTAGTTCGTATATTAAGGCATAGCTTCACGACCAAGTCTGAACAGGTTTAAAGTGCATTGAACAGAGGCAGTTCATCTCCCCTACCTTACCTTACTTACGTAGGGTCAGCGCACCGGTTTCGTCCTCCGAAGCACTCTATTATCCGTCATCTCAGTCATCACTCCCTTCTTGATCGTGTCACCTTTCACGCAATCCATCCATCTCTTTATAGGTCTACCTTTACCGGTGTACCTCCACACTAGTAACTATCGTCCTTCTTGTTACATGCGATTCAGCTCTCCTCATAACATGCCTATACCATGCTAACCTTTTCCTCCTTGATTACTCAATCAGAGTCTGTTATTCCTGTTTATGATTTGATTTGATTTGGCAATGTACATTTTCAAAGAGTACAAATGATTTTGCAGAAAAAAATGTCTAATTTTATTTCACGAACATAGAATTTGATAAACCCCTGATTATAAATAGAATAAAAACATTAGCGTAGGTTTCCATTGGCACTTTATAGAACGTTGGCATTTGCTTCAATTAATCAATACAAAATTTTATAAAGTTGCAATAAATAAAAGGTAAATTTTAATACATATGATTTTAATAAATCTCCGTTATTTCCTTTTGCCAATACAGGGCCAATATTATTGATCTAATAAGGCAATTTCCTGTTTACAAAAGTTTAAGGAAAGAGCGTAAGTTTATTTATAAAACAGTGCATTGGAAATATATTGTGGTACGATTGAACTAACAGCTACAAGTGAAATATAAATTTGCTTAAATACTGTACAAGGAGTGTTATGAAATCATTTCCATACTTATCTTACTTGACTGTCTTTATTTTGACTGACTTACTTGACTGTCTTGGTTTATTCGAATCTAACAGATTACTTAACTAGCATATTGTTTTTTTTTATAGCATAAATCACACGACAAAACTTCCATAGCGGTGTACACGTGAGCATGTTTGTCAAGTGTTCACGATTTTTCTTTTTAATTAGACACTATTTTACATCCGGTTAGCTTCTAAAACGGACTAGACATGTCACAAATTCTTACCAAAAAGGGAAACATAAGTACCTAAGTGTTAATCTACTTGTATATTGCAAAATGGGAAAGTTTAAATAAATTATTTACTTTAAAACACTTAAAAGTACAACTTGTATTTGATGCTTCTGTAAAAGATAGCATCCGTATTGTTACATCTCGATAAAGTGGCAACCTCTACTGGACAACGGATAGGAAATGCACGATACTGTCAGATTACATCGATAGTGGTACTGGCGACCTCTTTGCGATACTGCCCATTATGGTAAGGGCTGCGGACTGCGCTATGACGCCTTGTACGGCAAGGAGGACACTATAGCCTACATTACGTGCCTAGAAGGTAAATGCGTCACTATTTATGTCACGTCACTGACCGACTGTGCATTTCATCAGTTTGGAATCTAACTAGACGCGACATCATTCACGTGTAATTTAAAAATATAGCCTGCTAAATATAGTTACTTAGTGATCACGTAGCTTTCTAACGGTGAAAGAATTTTTGTAATCGGCCCAGCAATTTTTGAGTCTTTTCAATACATACAAAAATACAAATCTTTCCTCTTTAATATTATTACAGACTAGTCATAAATAAATTGTTAAAATATCTATTGCGAAAAACCTATTTCCATTTAAAGTTTGACGATTTCATATCTAACAATTATCCTCAAACTGTTCAGAATTAACTTAATTATTAGCTAATTTGCTCACAGTTAGTTCGATTATAAAATGCAGAAGTTCACAATTTATCGGTCACATGATGTAGTTAAGTAGCATTTTAATTCGGAACGTTTTTGGGTGACAAAGAAATGTTGACTGTAGTTTGCGGAAGCAGAACATCTGCCGCTCGCCTTGACACGCAGACAGGAAGTGCAACGATCTCTATATATGGAGATATGGTAGTACAAGGGTAACGATTTGTAAACAAGAACGCTTGAGTGAATTAATTAAAAAATTTGGTGTTTATTTACAATTCAATTTAAGCTCTGTAAATATCACTATAAACTAATAAAGGTTTGTTTTATTTTTTGCTACGTCGATCAGTATAACTTTAAAAGTAAGACATTACATATTTAACTAAGTAACGGTTTATTTTAACACGATAATAATAAAGTACAATACTCAGTGAAATCTTCAGAATTACAAAGCATTCTATTCTATAGATTGAATGTATTAAATATTAGCAGCAACCGAGATTAGTGCATAACTAACTAATTGCCTTTAAGAATTACAAGGCGCTACCACTTAATTCGCAAAGATTAATGTAGATGGCATATTTTATTAATGCTTTATGACAAGACCATAAAGGCTTATGTTTAATTTACTACTAGGCATTAAAAGTAATGTGTAAAAGTTAAGTGATAAGTTCGAACTGCATACAAACATTATTACATTTTTATTCCAGAAAACCGTACAAAAGGTCTCCAAAATTTAGAAAAGGTAGCCGAATCCTAAAAATATATCTACCATTACGTAGACCAGGGGTAAAGGTCGCTTGACTGACATTTATGGGAAACCATAAAAACAGGACTGATATGGCCAAAAATAACTTGAACTTTATCTTTTACGCTGACAAATGTTATCTTATTTTGTTACATAGAATTTCTTAATAAATTTCATACAATAAACTAAATAAATAGTTAATATTAAAGCAAAACGTAAGATTGTTAAGTGACTCGCATACTAAATATTTACAAAGGCAACTTTGCTATTCGAAATCAAAAGGCGGAGAAGGTTAAATACAATAGGGTATTTAATTTAACTGACACAGGAAAAGGCAATTTTGGCCGATCAATTGGGTCAGTCGTGTTGATTTAGGACGGTTTATGGAAGGCTTTCAGTTTTATTGCTTTCTTTTAGTATCCCACACATAATGAAAAAACTCTCAGTTGGAATGAAGCATAAAATAAATATCGAAAAATCATCACAAGATAATGTTTTTTTTTTAATATAACTATATTGTTTTAATAAGACATATTATGTCTGCAACAGTTTTTAATAAGGAAATAAAGAAAACCCTTATTAAATAAAGAGAATTTAAGCAACTGAAAATGCAGATCATTAAAATTTAAAATTATAATATTTGTAAATATCATATTCAAAGGTACAGCGTGAAAATTAACAGACCAAAGAGAAAATATGCATAGAAAACGAAAGTACTCGTTATAAAAGCAAACTGATGGAAATTCAAACAATTTTATTTACAACAAACGTACAATACAGGGAGTAAAAAAAATATAAAAGGCACTTTTTCGGTAAACATCATCTATAAATTGAGGTTCATTGCCTACGTTAAGTATATCCGAGTGTATTCCCGTGAGTTTCCACTACCGAAATGCCTAAAAAAAACACTTTCTTTATTTTTAAATAGCATGCGAATACACAATAAACTAACACGTCTATAACGAAAAAAAATTGTAAATAGCGACATCTATGTGTTAAAAATTAAAACAGATTACGCCAACATGAATGAATGGAAGAAATTTTGCATATCATGCGGCAAAAACATTGACTGCGGCCTGGGAACTTTTTTGGAGATATCTGTGCCTTGTGTGTCGGTTTGTCCTTGACTATGTAATCTATTGATTAGTTTATTTCGTGTCTAACTTTCAATGTCTTTCATTCACGATAGATTTATAACATTTAGTATAATAATACATTATTTATCCTAATATAATAAAGCGTAAACACACACTTCTTTGTTGCCTAAGATGTCAGCAATTACAGCATATGTTCGAATAACTCTTTTTTAATAAAAAGCCCTACACTTACGTCACGCTTTAGGCCATATATTTTCACGCTATTAAACTTAGGGGTAAATATATGGATAAAAACCCTAATGTGGGGAAGAGACCATAAGCTGTTGCCAACATCAAGGAAGCAAGGTTTCCATGGTTTCACATCATGTCATGTTATTTTGACATTTGCTATTGATAATTTGACAAATATAAACAATAATTTTTTTTTTTAATTTATACGGATGGAGTCGCATGGGAACAGTTAGTCAAGTTATAAAGTAAACTAATATTTACTTAATCTTGGACACTTAACTATACTTGTATTCTTTAGGTGCATAAATTCCTCACTCTACAGTATTTTACGGCCGTATCTATAGTATCTAAAACCACTACACTGTGTACAAACTAGCTGTGCCCCCGGGCCCGGCCGTGCAGGATGCAAGGTCGACAGAAACGTAAGAGCACTAGTCTAGACTGCCCCACTCGACGTCGTCTAGCTTTTTACTTCGCTCGAAGACATTCTGACATGAAAGTTTTGAAAAAATGACATTATTTTTAATGGTTATTTTATGTAGCGATGGAATAATTTCACAATAAATGTCAGAATATAATAATATTTGCAATTTTGGGTAATTTAGAGAACGGGCAATATTGTACATGTAATACAGAAAATAATCATAATTAGATAGTAAGAATTGTAAGAAAAGAGCTTTATCCTATCTGTAGAATTTTTTTTATCTTAATAAGAAGTAACGTTGTCGACGACAATCAGATGACATCTATGCAATTAACAACATCTGGGAAATGAAAACCTAAAAAGGTTTGTATGAATGAGAATATTTCAGATTGTTGATAAAACACAATTCAAGTGCGTCGTCGGGCGGCGAGTGGCGCGGTACGGCAAACCTAATAACATTTGCAGTTGGAGCGCCGCCAAATCAATAGCGGGGATTACTTGCACTAACGTTGTAAACAAATAAATAACAATTATCGTTTTACTATAGAAATGTCACTTACTTGTTTTGCTCGTAAATTTGCATAATACATATTAGAACATAAAGAATATGAGCTAAAGAGTAGAACTAAACATTTAGTAAATTGTCTGATAATCCAACGTGTGAAATTTGTGACGAAAATATCGGATTTTGTTACCTTATGACAATGACGTCATTCTTAAACTATGTATCTAAGCTTCTAGCAGCCAGTAGTGGGGCAGACACTTCAATTTCTTACTTGTTACTTTTACAGACTCGGATTCATAAACAAAATTATAACATCCTAGCTGTTCTTCACATCGTCCGCGTGAAATTAAAAAAAATATAATAAAAACAGCCTGTGTTACTCACAGATAAATTACCTTCCTAACAGTAAGAGAATTTTTAGAATCGGTTCAGTAGTTTTTGAGTTATTTTAATAGATACAAAAATACAAATCTTTTCTCGTTATAACATTAGTATATATTAAAAGCCTTAAAAAATTAAGGGATTAAACTTTACCTCATACATAAAACTTCAGTTGTACAGTATAAACCAATCATAGTAAAACAACGCAGTACGTTAATTGAACTAATGACAGCTTCATTTGCTGCACAGATAGTAAATTATTACAACAATATCAAGCAACAAATCAACTCGTGAAACATTTACGAGTTTAGTCGGATAAAGCAAATTATTATGGAACTGGACCCGCGCAATATCAAACCTCATATATCAGGGGTAGACCCAACTCTGGTCATCACTATAAATACAGCCACAGAGCTACAAACAATCAATTGGCTTGGTATAATAAATTTCTAGTTAGGCAGAACGCCAAGAGCAGACAATTGCAACCCTCACTCTACTCTCGTGACGACGTGTTTGAAAAATGCGCGAAACTCAACTTCATTGCTTTGATAAAGCACCCTTCAGAGGAGAGCCTTCAAAGTTATGTCTACTTAATAATGTAACTATGTTATGTATATTTGTAATAAAGTGGTGAAACAAAACGCGTCAAATACTGGACCAATAAAAAAAAACTTTTTCCCGTCACTCTTCAAAAATTTTTGCCGATTTATTTGTAACGTGTTTTTGATTTATCTATTTTATTGATGGTTATAAAGAATCTTCTAATCATATAAACTAAGTGTATTATAAGAGTCAAACTTTATATCTGCTCGTGAACAGCAAGCGCATAACTCACATGGTGGCACTTTGTAAACCCGAGCGTCCGTAAAGATTGGACTGTGTTATACTTACATTGATGCGGTTTTTGGCGCGCTCGATGGCCTTGGAGTCATCTCGCTCGGGGCTCAGTCTGCAGACGCGCGCACGCCAATCGTTCGCGCCCGCTGCCTGCAGCGCTGCCAGCCTGCAAGTAACACATTGTGCTATATTAAACTACAAGACAACAAAACATACAAATAAACTTTGTTATCGATGAAAAATATAAGATATCAAAACTTCCCTTTGGCTAAACAAATTCGATAAAAACCTTCATAAAATCATTTTATTTGTTATTAGGATCATCCAAAATCAATAATGTAATATTTTCGATACAAACGCGTTCTTTCTTTTATAGCTAAAATTTAACAGCATTATAAATAAATTGAGTATAATAAGTAGCTAATATTAGTACTGATATTTGCTTATACTCAGTTTATTCCTAACTTTAACTTTATACCGCGTTTATTAGTAAAACTGTAAGTAATAATCAAGTTTGAAGTAATGTATAAGTTAAAAAATATGACAATTGAATGCAAATAAATAAACCATGTTTTATTTAGTCCAAACAGAACTTTATGAAGAAATACTACGCTTAGTTTAAGCGATATTTGTTTAACTTTTTAAACAATGAAACAATTACGTATACCATATGTTCAAACATATGTTCTTTGATAAGACTTAAGACGACGTAATTATTAAAGGTCATATTTGAACAATACTTAACACATTAGATACGTACAATTTGTACTAATTACAACTAATTGATTAGCGATAAACACCAAACGAAAATTTAGTTTTAAAATTTAGGCCACCCTCTGCGTAGTGATTTACCGCTAATATTCATTAAAAAATAATCGATTCTCAAAAATAATATTGGAATATGGTATTTCAACCTGCAATTAAAATGATAACAATTAGCGTTAAAACGTTTTATTACATAATAGCTTTCGCTCGCGACTCCGTCCGCGTGGTATTAAAAAAAACAAAAGTGAATAGCACATGTGTTCTTCCAGATTATCTTCTACATCTACACCAAATTTCGTCGAAATCCGTTCAGCCGTTTAGGCTACAAACTCTAACAAACATCCATGCATCCATCTATCGCATTTATAATATTAGTATGAAGTATGATTTATCACTTTTACTTTTAACAATAAACACAACGATCGATGAAAAGTCAGCCACCATTATTAAGAAATAGTCATAAGTGAATAGAAGTACAAAAGATCAAGAACGAATTGATAAAATCGGTTAAAAGAATTATAACATATTTTTAAAATATATGAAGCTTCAGATTCAGACGAAAAGCACATCAACATAATACAAAAGAAGTGTTAATTATAATGAAATATCCGAATTATTATCGTACATCGCTTTTACAAAGATAATTAAAGTAATGTGTGCAAAAACAGTTGATTCGGTCCGGGTTCTCCACATTTGGCGGTGGAGCTCCCAACTGTTTAAAAAATGTGACTTCATGACATTTATCGCAACACTGCGAAAGCCAGATAAAAACTGCATTGAGGGAATTTTTGTTAATCTTAAACGACAACATAAAAAGGGTCTTAAGTTAAAGCTTCCCGGTATTTATAAAGTACTTTATCCAATTAACACAAAGAAAATCCGAGAAAAACTAAAGACTCGTAATGCTGAAGCCGTGGAATTATCGATATTCAGCACATCCCTATTTTGTATAACATTAGTGATGTGTACGATTCATTTGAAGTACTTGAGTGATTTGTGTTGGGAGATATCGATATAAAATCGTCCAGAGAACACAAAGTCATTGACCTTCTGCTTTATTTTATCACTGCTCTCAAGCATGCACTGCTATCCTAATTGAAACACCGATTAAAACTAATTACATACCAACAACACTAAAACACTAATATTACATATATTTTCCTGTTTAACATCGCCAGTTATTATGTATTTAACAACATATAAGGATGCTATCCTTATATAAATGTGTATGAACGAACATTTTATGGTAGGAAATTGATCTGACGGACATGTGCGAACAAATTATATCTACCATAACATTCAATAACATTTTAAGAGCACTGCAATCATTAATTGCCTTATTGCATAACACTTTTCAATCGATCTTACATCTCGTTACAACCTTAGTACACAGTATTAATCTTACAAACACACAACTAAATACTTATCTTCCTTTCATAGCATCATTAGTGGAAACAACCATGCTTAACCACACACATTTCTCTTTCTGTAGAGAAAATATATGTTCTTGTAATTACGGGACGCGTAATATTTCGCTTTGGCGACATTTTAAACCGTACTCGCAAACGTTACAAACATCCTGATTGACGTTAAAATGGCAGTGTAATAAACCATAAACCACGAGTATATTAAAGCTAGTAATTGTTCCTTGTAAATGTGACTAACGAATTTCAAAGCGGAAACCGCTGAATCCCGGTAGATTTCGATTGAAAGCTATAAAAATATCGACACAAAATACCAGTTTCTTTAATATTCGCTGACCGTTTTTAGTTTTATTACCTATCCTACTAATAAAAGTTTATTTTTGTCTAATAAATGCGTTTGAGTGAACACAAAGATTTATTTCAAAACAATAGGGGATTAGAATCAAGTCCTGAAATTGTAATTCTAAAAGCAGGTATAGATATTGAGAATTAAAAACGTAAGTTGCGATTAAAGCTACTTAAATGTTTAAAAAAAGGTTTCATTTATGGTCTTAGTTTAGATTTACACCAATACTCTTTGGCAACTTTTAGGTATAGACTACTAGCTTTCGCCTGCGACTCCGTACGCGTGGAAATAAAATAAAAACAAAGTGTGTAGCCTATGCTCTTCCAGACCAAACAAACATCTATACCAAATTTAATAGAGATCCGTTTAGCAGATTAGGCTACACACTCTAACAAACATCCATCCATCTAAACTTTCGCATTTCTAATATTAGTAAGATAGTAAGATTAAGCATTGGGACAATGTTCTATAACACCATCTAAAACTATTGAAGTACTAAGCTTAAAGTATATAAAAGTACATTAACATACACACAATCCAGACATCTTTGCTCTAGTACAAACACAAATGTTTTGTTTACGACCTGCCACCACATAAACCGCAACGTCTTGATAAACTAAACGTAATATGGGCCGAGGTAATTAATAAGAATATTAGAATTATACCAAAAAACAAAATGCAAAATAATGTTTGTATGAATAATAAATTAACATATAAAATGTTACTGTTGTCAAATTCAATTACATCAATAATATTTACCACAACTAAAAAATATGGTTTTTCTAACAATTTTCGATTAGAATTTAACAGTACTTTCAAAAAAGAGACAATCCATAATAAATACTATATACAATTTACCTTGCTTATTACCAAATAGAAGGAAAAATAAACAATAAATTTTTGTAATAATATAAAGCTAGAATGCTACAATAATCAGAAGCGGATAAAACCACACACGGCTCGTGTAAATGTTGAACAAAGGCCACAGTAAGTAATCTATACTAGTATTATAAAAAGGAAAGATTTGGATTAATGTATTGAAATAACTACTGGACCGATTTCAAACTCTTTCACCATCAAGAAGCTACGTTATCAGTGACTAATATAGGCTATGCTTTTTATAATTTTTTTAATTTCAGGCAGGCGAAGTTGGAAGCAACACCTAATAACCTAAAAATATCCAATGCATTTTATTCCATATTGTTACAAAACCTAATATAACAGGTTGCTTTGGTAATAATTTCTTCAAATTTCCGCGACATAGTCAAATACAATCCACATTCAATCATAAGGTAACATATGAATTCTATCTTTATTTATAAACAAAAATATAACCAACCTTTCTGCGATGGTGCCCCCCCGGTGCGGCATCTCGGCATGCGTAGCACTTCTCTGCACGCCGCCAGCCGCCCTGCAAACAAACAAACAAACAGATTCAACAATTTGCTCCAACAAGCTGCATAGACAAAGATATTGAAAACAAGTAATCAGAAAAGTATATTTTTGGTTGAATTTGGTGTATTTTCCGGTTTAAAACAATCAATAATAAATCTAATTTAAATAACTTCTTTTAAAAGTTCACTTAAAGATTCAGTGTCTACTAAAAGATAAATTTTAACTAAAAACAGTGCAGTTCATTGAATATCAATTAAACTTGTCAATTTCCTGTAAATTACCTGGTTTGTTCAAACTTCTCTTTCAGAGACTTGAAGTTGAACAACCTATCTTCCATCGATCTTACGGACAACATTTTGAATGGTCTATGTCCAGTTCGGCAGTCAAATATTTCCACAACAAATTTCATTTACACACGACACGACTCCATTTGTAACTTAAAACATTAAACAATAATCATTTCACATAAAAATATTTATTGTATAGAAAAGGTTATGTGATGCGCGACCGTCGTCAGGCAACTGACAGTGACTGTCATCGGTTCGATTCCGGACGCGTTCACTCGATAACTAAACTCGGACTGTTTGTATTCAAATGCCGAAGTGACGTCACAGACATCGTTATCCTTGCGGTGGGTCATTAATACGCTATTATACATTATCTTTACTGGATCCTGTTATACAACTAAAATACAATAACGCAACCAACTAACTGATAAAATTTTTAGAACTCATAATAAAGAAGCAAGTACTCTTTTGTCTATGGCTTCCAGGAATTTGACAATAAGAATTAAACTTGTACTTTTATAAACCAGTTTTTTTTCTAATATTTTACTATGAAAAAATAACTTTACGCAATTCCAAAAAATATTCGAAACACTTACGAAGTAAAGTTTTCTGTACAATAAAACCGACAAAGTAAAATCACCTGTTGAAATAATTTTAAATTACAAATTACATACGATGTAAAATAATCTAAAGAGCTTAAAATACTACCAAGGAAGAGATAAATGTGACAAATTTATGTGAAACTCGGAAATTAAAATATCGGGCCCTTTCGAGCCCCGAGGCGGCTCCGATAAAAAGCACAGTTAGTTCACCTAATTACGAACGGCACAGAAGAAACGCTTCCGACCGATAAGCCGACCTCACTCAACGTAAAAGCAACAGCATTACATATACAAATATATTGTTAGGAAATAAAACAGTGACAATATAACGCTGTATTCCTAGTTCTTTGCACTTGAAACTTTGAATATTAAAGATATAAATGATATATTCTTATACAAAGGCTACGAATATATAAATTAAGAGCATCCCAATTTGCATTACAAACATTCATGATTTATCCAAAGGAGTATCCAATTTAAAACACAATATGAAAATGGAAATACATTTTTCAATAAAATAAAACAAAGAGAATAGGAAATTGCAATGGACCCAGGCATATCGTTCATAGCAGACACGAGTAAATTAAAAAGTAAACTACATGCGACTACAGTTGTCTTAACTTGCGCAAAGTTTTGCATTTCACTGTTTATTATCTCTACTTTAAAATGAAAATAAACTAAGCAAACAACTAGCTAAGAATGATGAAAATCATAAAAACTAGATAATTCACAGTATTTAAAAATCCCCCTAATTTTGTTCACATTGGCAGTGCATGTGCTTGACGTTTGTTCAGATTTATAGAACACTTGAACTGGGGTGGACAAAATTTATTCACGAATACTGACCACTGCAGACTATTATAGAAAAGTGCACACAACTACATAATTCCAACACATATTTACAACATAAGTTACTATTTTTACATGAATATACCATTTCTTAATAACATTAACTTAAATCACTGCATCTACCTCAAAAAAAAATACTTCCTGAAACTATGTGAACACTTATCTTAAAATAATAATAAAACATCAAGTAAAATGCAAACTTATTAACCAACGAGCTGCTATAAAAATACAATTTACACATCTTAAATATATTCAAGTTAATGGTATTCTACCTTATATGTTCGGTAATAAAGAGCGCGTATTTGCAATATATCCGTAAGGCTTCGATGCGAGCGCGCCCTACCGGCCGCTAGGCTCGACTGCTGGGCGGGCGGCGCTTTCAAGCTTACGTAGTTTTTAGTACTATTTGTTATTACCTCGAATAAGACTCGATCAAAACTAGCTAAACTTTTTCGAAATAATATTTCATGCACTGACTTGTTATTTAAATACAGGAGAGGTTTTTAATAAAGACTAATTTATTTTAAACACTTAAACACATTTTTTTTCTCATCGTTATCCCAACAATGTCACGTCATTAACAGAGAAAATAACTTAAAAAACAATCACATTGAATCGACCCTTCTCACTTAACACTATGGTATAAGTAACAAAAACGTGTTAATATAGCATTTATATTTTATGATTAAAATAAATTGTATTCGAGTTATTGATATGTAGCAATTGGTAGGGGTGACAAACTGCATGGCTTCGTCGGCCGTACAAAAGCCCGCAGCGTCGCTCGAGAGCTTATTGGGTTTGTTGTTGACACTGCCATGCGCACGATTAATGACAATTACTTCAATGTTTACATGCACATGATAATTTACGTGTAAAATTACAGTGAAACTAAATGCTTCAATTACGCAGAGGAACAAACCGCGATAATATCTATAGTTTTATAAACTTGACGATACAATTTTTCTCTAACACTACCTAGTTTGTAACTATAATCTATTTTAAACTTATCAAGATAAACTTAGATACTAATGCTCAAATAAGCGTGGATTTAGAATGATCTTTATTGTAATCATTTCCTTTAATTACTACTTCGTCGGGATAAAGGTTCTTTAGAAAGTAAAGCTGGGGGAAATTTACCACTTCAACTTGTCTTTGACACACTTTCTAATACGATACTTTTGTAGTGCGACACAAACTAATATTAACAACGCAGTAACAACATTGACGAAAGGTGAGGTGGAACTACCGCCTAGGGCGTTGAGCATAAAGCGGCGTCACAAGAGCAAAGGGCGTCTTTTTTCGTATAGGTTTGTATTTCAGTTAGGAGGCGTCGTCAAAATATCGCCAAGCAGCGGTAATACTAAAACCACCCCTGACAATAAACTTAGGCTCATCTTGCACTCAGACTACATTGTGTTAAAACAATAGGAAACTATTGCGACGCTCATTAAAACACAACACCGCTTAAACCATACTAGCTTACGACGAAAACTTATCACCTATATAATCACGCTATTTTCCTTTCAATTCGAATATCATAAGGTATATTTTCCCTTGAACTACACGTTGTGACTATTTTATTCGAATTAAATACCATAAATGGAGTTATGATAGCAAAACTGTGCCGCAGTCATGTGAATTTCATAGGAAGTCGGGTGTGATATCAGTTTACCGTACTCTGCAAATTTCCCTATAAGCACACAAAGGTATTCTGCATGCGAGACACGTGTGTAAGGATAGAGGCATGGTACGTGGGTAACGCACACAGGTTCATATAACGCAGGACGTTGCCCGTCTCGTCAAGGACCGCCTGAAAACGCACACTACAGTCCGCATTAAAAATGCATTAGTGAGCGTATTGCTTTAGGGTTGACACCTTACAGTCTCATTGCATTTTAATAATGTAAATGTATCATCACTTTGTTAGACCTATTTTTCAATCTATAATGTCAATCTCATTGTAATTTTATTGATATTTTCAACAAAGTATACTTTGTTAGTACACTGTTTACCAATTTTTATAAACTGTATACTACTAAGAATCCCTACATGCTCTGCGTTTATGTACAAACAAATCTATTTTTCTTACATAAATTTTCGCATATACCTCTGATTTTTTTTGTAATAACATTAAAACATTTGTGAGACACAAACAGTATAAAGTAACGCACTTTTAACTACTAATGGAAGCAAAAATGAATCGATTCGTTTTGTGGCTTTCTAAAAGTTAAAACAATAATTAATTAAACGCGGTGACAGCCCTGCACCCAGTAATGCAGCGGCGCAGTTGGGCGGCATCGGACGCGCTCGGCTTTTCCGGCGCCGCGCAGAAAATGCGCCAGAGAAAACTCGCAGGCGCCTAGGAATTTAGACCGCATGTTCTCGACTATTAATTATATATCCTCACAGTTTATGGCTTTATACAGCATTTTATTTTGTATTAATATAAGCACTAATATTATTTAAAACTTATAGGAAATAAACGAAAAGCAATAAAATACATTTGCAACAAAAAGTTTCGTTGTAATTGTAACCCTAAATTTTAAATTGTGACATTTGTATTCGAATAATATTGCTATCTTTGTTATATACAAAGAAAGTGAGAAAGATGTATTGTTGTAGTATTATTCACTAGAAGAAATATGAGATTTTCTTAATTTACTGATGCCGATATTTTCCTAGTTCATTCAATTTAACATTTTGCTCTATTCATTTTACAATATCCAATATTTCGCGTTTTCCGAAGATACTAAGCTAATCCAATTTATCTAAGTCAAAACAAAAGTTTTCAATTACTATTCGATAGCAAAAGATAACATTTTATCTGTAACAATCTCTATTAACCTAAATCAAAATAGATTGTGAAAATGTTTTTGTTTTTGCGACATTAAGTACGTACGTTTTGTTTTCGTTCAGAAAGTGATGGAAAATACACTGCGATATATATTTTTTAAATCTATTGCATCTCAAATAGATACAAAGGCATAGACGTAGAGGACACTCTAGAAGAACACAGGCACTATTTTTTTGTTTAATTCCAAGCGGGCGGAGTCGCATGCGAAAGCTAGTATTGTGGTAGAAAGTATTGGAATAGATTTAAAAGGTAATAGGTTGTTGCTAAAGTTTATTACAATCATTTGGTATCAAAGTCGTAAATAAATCGAGACGGACAATCCCATAAATAAGTTACGAAATCGTCGATACAATTTAAACGATTCAATGATTGTTTTGTTAAATCACTAGCCTCTATCACGTACACAATAAAGTTTAAAATACAATGCAGAATACAAAGATTTGTTGCGAGCTACATTTCTCTAATTGAATGGAATCACCGCTTGTGTTTGTCACCGCAGTCGCTCGTAAATTACTACTCTACATCTATTTGACCCCTAGAAATATACAACATTACGTATCACGACTTTGTACATTATGGATCTTTATAAAATTGTCTATTCTAAACTATCCATAATAACTACAATTAGACAAATACTATAAACATACAAATACTATATACATTTTACTTCATAAACAATACTTATAAAACATGTGGAACTACAAAACTGCTGCATATCATAATAAAACTAAATGCACTTATTTGAAACATCAAATTAACTCGTAACATAAAATTCACAAAACATTGAATACAACACATCACAGCACGTTATCCGAGAACAACTGTTTGCAAAATCAAGCAAATGAAATTGATAAGCTAACAAAAACGATAAATCAGCAATCGGATTACTGAATTATAAAAAGCCCTGCCGCTCTTATCAACTTTATACGATAAACGTAACGAGTAATCAGTCTTTCGATTCAGTTATAGCATAAATATTCGCCGATCGTATGATTTCATACGAAGATAATCCTCTGCATTATCATATTAAAACTTTTTAGAGTAACCTAATAATATGCATTAAAAAAAAACAACTGTTCTAACGAAATCAAAATAGAGGAAAGTAACAATTAAAAAGGATCATATTTAAAAATTTCAAACTGATTACCGTTAAAATATGAAGCAAGTAATTAAAGTTAAGTATCATAGATAAGTTACGTTGTGTATTTACACACATAATGGTACTCAGAGAAACTTGTAAACATACGTTTTTTAATGATACACAAGAGTGTGATAAACGACTTAAAACTTGCAATGGAAGATTTAATAACGAGTCAGCAAAAATTGTAATAGCGAATAACATACACGGACTGTAAGTAGTCAACCGGCATGATAAGCAGCGACTGCAAACAGTGGTACGTGTACTGCGAACATAAACTGTTCGTCGAGACCTTTAAGTTTCTTAACTTAGAACACATTAATGACAAATGCAATAACCAATTAATATCGACTACAGATAAAAAAAACAATATCGTCAAACTGCCAACAAGCACTCACAGGTATATCTAAATATAAACCGTTATAGATGTCAAAACATATAAATCAAGGAGCATCGACGAAGCGTGGAGCTTTATCGCTTGGAAGCGTGATATGTGGCCGGCCACCCCTGTTATTATCGAGAGAGGCAACCCTACGCGCCCGCTCGTTATAGCCAGTAAGGAATGGACAGAAAATAAACACTATGAAACATAAATTACTGAGCGATTAAAGGTTGTCGCTCCCTCTCTGCGTAGTTAAGGTGATTTTACTTTACATAGGTACCTACATATTACTTATTACCATAAACATTATCAACTGTGACTATTTTTAACTTTACAGTCTTTATTAAAATCTTAACTTCCTACACAAAAAAGACGATGGTTTAAAAGTTTTTTTTTGTACAAGTAGTCAAAACAAACAATCTTTAATTGCGCTCTTTTTCGACATAATTTGGAAAATTTACATTTATATGAAAACTTCTAAATTTGATTTAAGATAATTTAGACTTGTAGTAACGTTTTACGTGTAATAAATAATACTGTACTGCTTGTACATTGACAGGGCTTGACATGCAGTCGAAGGGATATAGACAAGAGCTGTGTAATCTTGAGTGTGGCGTAGGGAGGCTTTTGTAACGCCTCCGACAATACTGATGGGTATTATGTTCATACCCTTGCACGTCGAATGCTGAGATTGTGCGGACAAGTACGTCTATTGTACACTTCGAGTCGAGACATGCCACTATAATAGAGTAGCTACAAACTACAGTACTTTGAGGACTTTGTTTTCACTAAAACAAAGCCTATGTACTTCAAAAGCTTTACGTTTTTTGAACAATCCTGAGAGCTTGTGTGATATCTATGTACTCCACCGTAGCTTTAATAAACTCGTCAAAGACGTAAAGAACTACTCTTAGATAGTATATATAAATATGTTGACTATGAGTACTTAGACTTAACGTTATAAAAACGAGCATTAAATAAACCAAGACAGCTCTCAACTTAAGCACGTTTACATCCAAGGGGACTTAGGTCTTTAAAATGGAACGAAACAAAATGAAACAAGTTCATTCGCAAAACATAGAGGCGGCTTCTTTAGCCGTCCCCCATCCATCAAGGCGTTCTTCATGGGACTTTAATTACGCCGTACGCTCATCACCCTTCCGCCCCCTCCCCAGGCCAATAACTTAGAGAGCTGTTCGTTTATGACGCTCAAAGAACCCTTGCTTGCCTTGCTAATGCTTCCATTTGTTATTTTGCCCTATGTTACAAATGCAAGACGCATTTAAAGAACATAAAATACGCAAACTCCGGGTGAGCGTGGATTCAAGATTTGTTGCAGATTTCCCCTCAGAGACTTTAGAATGACGTAAAGTAACCAGACTATGTCTAACTATTTTAAAATATCGTTATTTATCTATATACCTTGTATAATATAGCTCTAGACGATGCGGTTAGTAAATCATGAAACAATTAAATACGTTCCAATAAAGAATGCAGTTTTCCCGGTTCAATAAACTTTATAACAATAAATGGAATTTCAAACAACAAATCCCAACAAAGTAAAGCTAGTAAACATCTTCAATTTACAACTTATTATTAGGATCCAACTCCTATACAAACAAAGACAAAGGAATAAGCAGAATACAATGCGAGTACGAAGAACCGCGCAACATATCTCAAACAAAAGAATTGAACTACACAACAACAGTAAATTTGACTGACCCGAAACCAAACACCCCTTTCCTTTAACCCTCGTCTAGACTTAAGATATAAAATAAAACTTGATTAAGGTTTAATTTTGCTTAGTTGAAGTTAAGGACAACATTAAATGCAAGTATTGTCGCTATAGTAAATAATAAAACGCCTACAATTTAACTTACTGCAATTTACACTTGACGTAACATAACGTTTTGTTTTTCCAGGCGCAGAATAAATAACTTCATTTGGTATTTAATATATTTCTCGTTAATTGTTTATATCATAACTGCAATAAATCTTCCTAAAATTATCTAGGCGTATAAGAATAATTAAGAGATGACATACATCGAATGGAACGTAGTATTGATTCCAATTGATATTTTAAATTGATAAGGCAGAGCTTTTAAATTGTTTTATTGCTATGAATGCGTCACCGTGGATTTTCCATTAAGCTATTACTTCGTACAACAGATCTACAAAAATATCCCTATAATTTTAGCTCTAAAAGCGCAGTCGACGAGACGACAAACTGCAGACGGTTTTTAATCTTTGCTTTCCTCTTTACAAACTGCAGACCAGGATGTCTTAATCTTGCATTTCTCGGAAATTGCGGGTAAAATGACTAGAAGCACATACTTTCAGAAATACTTAAATTCATTAAGGAAAAAATCAGAAAAAAAACGATAAAACCATTATTCGTATATGAGAAACAAGTTGATTAAATGATCTAAGAAAAAGATTACGTAGAAAAAATGTACGTAAAGATAATTGAAAGCGGTACTATGAAAGTCATTACCAAGGACTGTACGAAGCTTATGCGGAACTTATTAAAGTTGCCTCGTGGGTGTCATTGACTTTGGCCAACCAACTTTATCTAGTCTAGGGAAAATCGCAGATAAAGTACCAACTAGTAACAGCAACACCACGGTAAGAATTACAGCGAATAAACTCAACATTTACATTTCTTCGTAACTAATTATAGACAAGGAGACAACTACAAAACTCGAGTCCTAGCTTTATGATTATGTAAAACGATTTCAACAAGTTCGCACGTTTGTAACATAAAAGAGGTCACATTAACAAACTGTTAATAAAAAAAACTGACAAATAATAAGAGCATGCGCACACCTGAAACTAAAATATCGCACTACTGTTTAGACTCGCTTTGATTCCTATGAGCTTATATGGAGGTGCCCACACTACTCGATATTTAGTTGTGCAACTAAACGGAGTTTGTTTTGTTTGTTTTACTGTTGAATGGGCTGCGAAACAATCGACAATCGCACAACAGTTGTGCGATAGTTTAGTCAAAGGTGTGTGCCCGCTCTTACGCGGACTGTGACTAACGTACCGTCGCAAGTTCGTGATAATCTATGCGCATCAAATTAATTCTATCCATTCTCACGGCGGCTTCGATATAGAATCGACTGAGTAAATTGCGCACCGCCAACAAAACATAAGTCGTTAATACTTCCTGTTCCACTTGTAGGAGAGTAAAACTGACAATCATAGATCATACCTTACTAATATTATAAATACGAAAGTTTAGATGGACATTTGTTAGAGTTTGTAGCCTAAACTACTAATAAAATATCTATCAGAAAAAATAAGTATACTTAATACAATTTTAAACTACACATAAATTTAACGTTTCTTCAGCAGTCATTATCATAATTAGACCACAAAAAAGAAATTCCCAGAAAGCATTTTACAATTTCTTTCAAACAAACATCAAAGAGGAATCCTTTTAAAAAAAAACAACTGTTTCAAAGCGCAAATGGAGTGACGTAGTTCCTACAAGCTTTAGTATAGTGACGTTTATTTAAAGTCGCGTCTGTCAGTTAGCGGATAGGTTGATGCGAAATGCTCCAGTGAACCGGAAGTGTTCGCCGGAAGCGGCTGTCGGGCTCGCAAGTGTTAATTTAGCGAGCGATATTTGTTGCCCGTTTGGGGATGGGTTTATCCATGAGCGATTATGTCATCGCTGATGTTATAAAGTCATAGGAAACTATTGTAATTAGTTTTGAGACAATGTAGAAGTAAAAAAGCGGCTTTAGACCACGACTTTATTCAAGTGGAATTAAAAAAAAAACGCTAAGTAACCTACGTGTTTTTCCACATGTTCTACATCTATGCTAAAATTCATTAAGATCTGTTACGTGCATTTGGAGTTTTGCAGTTAAAAACATCCATCCGTCCAAACTTTAGCTGTCTGTTAAACGTTGTCTGTTTAACAATTAAAGTCTACTACCGTAAAACTTGTATACATTTTACAACACAATCCTATGATGTTTTATAGTCAATAATAAATTTACACTATGTATAGTACAGTATTCGCCATAGTTTAGTTAACGCATCCCTGTTATGTTCAGGTGAACGCGGCGGCAGCCACCACCCACGTCCGGCGGAACTGTCGGCGGGTTTCATCTCGCCACTTCCGTCTGCGACTCTCCCGCAGTTGTACACCCTGTATTTAATTTCCCTCACACAAACACTTTGTGTTTTGAATATGGCAAACATAACCTAAGTGCTTATAGTAACTAATGTACACCGAAACCAGCAAGATAAGGAAAGTATGGGAATATCTGCTTTAGACTACTCACTAAATAGATACTGCACGTATACAGAAAGTCGTCACAATGTTGCAATTACCATAGGTGCGTATGGTAATTTGTAGCGTGACGCAACTCGACTAGCCCACCGAGGTCAACGACCCGTGAAGTAAACAACCGTAATGATCCTGTTTGCTTTTATAAATTCATAGCTTACATACATACATATTGATTGAGTGTTGCAATATAAAAACATAACATCACATTACATTTTTGAATTAGAATTCTTGATCTTCTAATCAACTTTATAGTTATTTTCGACACACAAAGAATCCAGAAACTTATCTAAACCATATCAATATTAATAAAATTTTAGTTACTAGGTACATTACCACATAGCAGGCGAATGAATGTATTTAATTTTTTTATAACCTTACCTGTAACAAAAGACAAACGCCAATTAGTAAAATTTAAATAAATAAATGATTTATTTACAATTTTATACAAATACGATATAATTAATAGTACAGTAAAGTAGCTTTTAAACGCATACCTATAATCAATTTAATGAAATATCAGCAACATAAAGTCTAGACTTGCAACAAAGCTTAGCGCAAGTAGATATACATAGGTATTACGGCGCACAATGTCGGGGTGTAGTTTTTCATGGCATTATATGGGTTTCGTATGACACCCAAGCCGGGTCTAGTACTTGCACTATGCACCCGAGTGCACCCGGTGTCAGTGACAGCGTTTAGCGTAAGCTTGACCTGCCGTGACACCTGTATAAAACATACCGTCGGCTCATCCATACTATTAGAAAGTAGAGAGAGAGAGCAATATACCTTTTACCACATACATGTAAGCAATGGAAGCCTACGTTTCAGTAGATATATGATTTGATAAGCACAGTAAGTTTACATGCTGTAATCGTAGTAGTCTTCAATCATACAATCATACTAATAAATGTATAAATAATTTATAATAATTGCGAAAGTTTAAATGGATGGATGTTAGAGTTTATAGCCTAAAAGGCTCAACGGATTTCGATGAAATTTGGTACAGATGTAGAAGATAGGCTGGAAGACATAGGCCACTTTAGTTTTTTTTTTAATTCCATGCGGACGGGGTCGCGGGCGAAAGCTAGTATTTTATAAATTAAACAATTAGAATGATTACCTCATTTTTATAGAAGATCTTAATGTCTAGATTTCTAACAAAATTAAGATAACATTTCGTGTATAATTTCTAGCTCTATTCGCATAGTTCTAAATACCGAGATATTTCAACGTTTGTAAGAAATATTTTATGTAATACGGCCAAGGATTTACTGCACTCGTTGCGCGTAAATTACACAAAACTAGAGCACATTAAAGTATCTATACTAAATAGCTCGTTTCGAAACTACATATTTTAATAACTAAGAAACTAAGAGATAATGTAATAACAGAAGCATTTATTTCATACAAATGATAAGAAACAAACTAGTTCACTAACGTTAATATTAAGCGCCAATAAAATAATGGTTTGGGGTACGGACTACCGATCTCGCGGTCGAGGGTTCGAATCCCGCCATTCGACTATTGTCGTGAACCATATCCTAGCACAATCCTAGAGCTTAGTTGGAATGGTTAAAGGAAATATTAGTAAATTAACAAAAATCTACTAATATTTAAAAAAAAATATTCCATGTTTGTATGTCCAATAATTGACGTAAGTTTATTAAGAATTATAAGAAAAACATAATTAAAGAAAAACATAGAAACAATCTAACTCTACTTAAAATACTTTTTGTTAGAAGATTTAAAATTTAAACTTCATCAAACAAACATTTTTCATCAGAAACTTACACGACTTGTACAATTCGATATATAGTAAAAGAGATGAACAAATGGAGGTTTGTGTCGCGGATATTACGACCTGACCTTAAACGAACTCGATAGGATGTTGCTCAGAAATGGTAAGACGAATTCATTGATTCAGTTCATACCATAATCGCTTCCTACGTCGTAAACAGCAGAACAATACTGGCATTAACGAACGCGTGTTTTATTACTGTTCATAATTCACACTGGACGTTTGTTGTGTTAAATAATATTACTTCATAGCAATAAAAAATTGCAAAAGAGAAATGCTTTGAACTATATTCCTTGTAATGGACTAGAATTAAAAAAAAACACATGACAATAAGAAATATAAGTAACTTGAAATTAAAGAGAACTAAATAAATGACGGTGACTACAATAAGTAGAATAATGGGAAATTTTCCTACAAGACAGACAAAGAAGGTTACAAATGTATGAAGAATTTTCGACAGCATCCTTTATTAAATAACATCAGATATGCCAATACAATATCCTAGAAATACGACATCAATTTTAGAGTACAATCTGCAGCTAATTGGTATTGACCATTGGCAGATTTCCCCGCCATTTCCTCTATCCGGTGTCAACCGGGCAATCTAGTTTGCGGCGACGTACTATGGAGTCGCAATACAAATTAATCGCCAACAGCTAAGCTATCAGCCGTTTGATGTTACGCATTAGCTACAAGTGCTTCGATATTAATTAAAAGAGTAAAGTTATCTTTCCGACACGATTTCTAGCGTATTATAATAGTTATATATGTTATACTACTCATGTTAAGCCAACATTTTAACTACACTATCAATCAGAATCGTTTATGTGTAACAAATAGAGCCACTTAGTGTAGAATTATGAGATATCTACACTATTGTACTATTTAAGTAAATAAAACCACTCTATGTGAAAATGAGACTATTTCAAGTGCAAGAATTCTGCATTAGTTAAAAATTAACGTTTTAACTAATATAGAGTTGTCGTTTATAGCATTTGCTTGTTTCTTAATCACAATTACATTTATAAAATGAATATTTTCATCAACAAGGAACTACAAAGATAAACAAAACAAAATAAAGACATTGTATAACAGTAAACACAACGAGTCGTTTGTATCCGCAATTGGCCAGTAAATTGAATTGCGCAATATTAATTTGCATAAGGCATGGTTCATCTGCCGAGATCGTATTGAAGCGAGGGACGTCAATGCATTATCTACGACTACTGCACCGACCTTGGCACCAGCTGCATTGCTAATGACTAAGCAAACGACCAATAAAACATTTAACTGCAACCAGTCACAGAGTCACAGAGCGATGCTAAATTTATGACAACAAAATTCTGAAATTTAATCTTTATTTTAAAAGGTTTAATACTGTATGCACTCTCGCTATATCAATAAGATCAATAACCATTTACTTGTTTAATAATTATCATAACACTGCATGTACTATTAACATTTCTAAATCTAACAGCAAAATATCATCAGTACCCAAATACATTTGCATAAATGTTAAGTAAATTGGTTGACGTACAACGGAATTGAAGCATTCTACTGAGACCGAAGGTCAATATCTTCACGATTAACCCTTGACCTCGTTATACAGGATCCATTAATAGCTTAAATGTTTACAATTATAAATTGAAACGTAAACTAACAAACCAGACAAGTACCTGTCTACTTGCGTCCTGTGGCCGGAAGTTAAGAAATTTGAAAGTAGACATAAAAACTGGTTCTTGTGCGACCATGCGAGCGGGCAGCAGGCACGGCATGGGAAATCAAACGATATCCTGTATACGGCGTGATAGGGCGCAGGCTTGCGTAATGCTAGCTTCACGCGAAAGTAGAACAGCAAGGTAGTGTAGGATCTACTGATATCGTTTTAACCTACACTACTCTCAAAAAAGTATTGTCTCGGTGTTACATTGGTCTATTGTCTACCTCCGTGTGAAAACGTAAGCTGCGTCGCTCGCTGCTGTCGTAACCAGTGCCTCTCGAAAATTAGCAATTCTATTGAACACCTACGGCTCTGATATTTGGATCGTTCTAATCGAGAGTAATGACACAAAACTTAGTGCTACAAACATAAGACAAATAACTGCTATCTCAATATTTCAAAGGATTAAGAGAGAAATGGAAATCTGTTTTGTAATATGTATGACGGCAGCCAAAACGCATCGCTAGCTTAGTATTACAGTTGAGGACGGTCATCTTTGAACATTAAACATATACTACAACATTAAATATATACTTTGTAACTTCTAAGTACATTGTACCCGTCAGATACAAATAACATAGAAGAAAAAAACATACACAATTGATATGTACGAGTATTTTCCCGCAGGTCTAAGTTCAAATCGTGGCAACAGTTCGCCGCCAGCATCGCGGCAGGTGGCCCGCACCCCCACAGAGTCTCACACACACGCTTTTTATTGTGGGTAATCAATTTTATACGGAATTAATACTCATTTGTCTAGATAAGTGATATTTATAGAATTTCAACATATTGCTACACACATTTATGTGTGTGTGTGGCTTACAGTTAAGATTTACAATTTTAAAAATGACTGCCAATTTTAAAAAGTGACAAATTCATCTAATCCAGGAGACTTATGTAAGTATTTTTTTTTCTAAAAAAGAATACTATAAAAGCTAAACCTCAATCAATAAATTGGAAAGTCCGCGTCAGCTATACAAGTGTAAAAGCGTCAGATCTTGATATCGATGACGTAGGTATTGCTCAATGACAGGGGTCGATCACACTGAGGCACGCCTGCACCGGTCGTACTTGTGAAGTAAGAGGTAAGGGCGTGGGAGGACGTCCTCAGTAACGGAGCTTTTAAGCATTCATAACGCTTAACACCTTCACTAATAAACATTGCTTGTTATGTTTTGAACAGATGTTGTATGTACTATTGAACAAGCAAGAATATAACGACTTTGTAGTTTTAACATACTGTATACTATATAGGTTTCTGTAGTCTAAGTTGCATCACTTTACAATTGTCCAATCAAACAACACAAAATATCAACTAGTATTCATATACAACGGTACAAACAGACACAATTAACGCTTTACATAACATTATTAATGCAGCGCATTAGCAGACAATTGTTAATTCGTGTCGGCTGATAATACGCCGGTTGGGCAATGAGAACGTCATGAGTTATGAGTAGCAAATGTCCGTGAATACACCGCTATACTATACATTATAGATGTTATATCACAGACGGTTATACATTTTAATAAGCTTCATCAGATGGATTATCTAAAGTAACTATATAAACTATAGATGCAAACTTATATTCTTTTGAGTTTTAATTGTTAAAACTTGTAATAGAAACATGTCTAGAGTTTTGATAGTGTACTTTCATGGTTTACTTTATGGATTATTCCCAACCGTCACCCCGCTCTGTCCCCACTGGAAAATAAAAAGTTTCATCCGTCACATCGTCGCAAAAGATGGGACGAATGAAACTTTTTATTCTCATCTGTCTCCACGTGAGGACAGAGCGGGGTGATGGTTGGGAATAATTCCATTTTACTGTAGTAGAATTAACCTTTAAACAAAGAACGATACACACACTTAATCAATTGAGAAACAAATTTCCTTGAATACAGTTTATCCACTTCCTCGGTACCGCCACTACATGTAGGAAAGAGATATAAATTAATCTAAACGAGTAGGAAATAGGGTTAAACCAGTCGAAGTCTTCACTGTCAATGAGGACGCTTATTCACGTTGATAAGACGACAATAGACGAGTTATAGGATACTATTATGATACCGCATAATTTTCATTGTTATGTACTTACTAGTGTTTGACCGCGACGCATGGGATTAAAAAAATTAAAGTAGCTGATGTGTTTTTTCAGACTATTCTCTACGTCTGTGGCAAATTTTATCAAGACCCATTTAGTAGTTTAGGTAACAAACTCTAAAAAACATCCATCCAGGAAAGCCAAATATGAAAAGCGTATTTGCTTATAAAAATAGTAAATTTTAGGTTATCAGATTATACCAAGAAGTATCATAAAATGTATCCTATGACTCCTAAGGAAGAGTGAGTGCAAATCCCATCTCGTCTCGGGCTGGAATGCAATTATCCTAGCATCGTAAGACAGGTTACCTTAGCGGAAATTACTTATGATTAACGCGAAACAACCTGACTGAGATTTATAACGGGGATCCACAGAGATCGCTGGGCGCTATCAATCATATTAAATTGCGTTTTCGATAGTTACAAATTCTGTAAGTTAACCATAACCTTATAACCTCAATTTTATAATTTGTTATTTATTTACAAGAAATTGAAAATCTAAAGTATTGTAACCTCAAACACCTGTTACATATAGCCTTCCAAGGATAACCAGGTCTAAAGTAAAAACCATGCATTTATTCGTATCAACTTGACAGGTGGTCAGTTTATTTTCGTCGTGTATGAGTGACAATTATTTTCATGTCTTTTAAAATAACAGTTAAACAAATATGATGTATGATATTAATAATTTACTTACACACGTAATAATTATGTTTAATCTTGCACGGTACATGCAAGTCATGTCAACACAAATAGGACCTTTTGACCCCATCACAAAATGCTCCAATTTGCAGGGAGAAAGTTGCTTTCAAGACGGATGTACGCAACACGCGGACAGACAAAAGACACGGACTCTTTTATATATGAGCCTACTGACCCGATGGACTGCGATTTCGAATTGTCACACCACAACAACGATGTTTACAAGAGAGTTTGAAAATTGCATTACAAGAAATGGCAATATTCAATCACGCATGACTATCAGAAAACTGCAGTACAAATATATTATTAGTGGCAAAGAACAATAAATTAAATAAATATATTCAATTTCTCCTAATTGCATTTAACTAATCCGTCTTTGTTTAATTTCTTGCAAGTGGCTTAAGATAGAATAAAAGAAGAAACAACTATTTTGATGCCAACATTAAATTAATATGGATTTCAAACACTCACAGATAATTTAAATTCGACAGACTCGTTTCTATAAATATTTGCTGATAACAGCTACAAATTCAAGGTGAACAGGAAAGATGAGAAAAAACATTGAACACACCACTAATTAGTGTTACTATCAAATAAAGGCAATACGATGGATTGCAATAGCATTGATTATAAAAATCCTTGACGTCACCTTGTAAATTATCAGCTTTTGTTTTGCGTTTGCTTAAACAGGTGTTAATACATTTTATAAAACTTTAACGTGGATTTCCACTGCGGAAAGACCTTTTTGCAAAGCATATCGTCGTCTTGCTCGTACCCTTATAAAAAGCAATGATAACTATATTTTTACGGCTTTATTGGAAACTAACGATTACGTTTTTAACTGCTTATGAAATTTATATCAATGTTATTTTTAAAAATTAATACCGTGGCTGTCTTTTGTCATTTCTGTATTTCATAACAGTTATTTTTACCAAGTTTCTATATTCCTGGTAGCGTATTCTCTAATAAAGGATGTTTTAGAATTTCAGATAATATCGAAAGTGGCTCAATACAACGTCATTATCAGTAATCAATAGTACTTAATACTGAACACGTGACTTATTAAACGTTTCACATAAAGACGTACTTGGATTATTAATAATTATTAATTAACCAACTACAATACAACAGGAACTAACTTTATCCTGTTTACGAACATAAATACAGAAACCATACATACTCGTATGTTATAGTAATCAATGTGTATTACTGTTTTTAAATATTTAAGTAAATGTAAATAAAGTTAAAATTAAGGTATTATTAGTATCCATTTTTTTTAAATAGCATAACGTGACAAATCAAGCAGCCATCGAAATTAGCTAAAATAGCGACGCGACATTTGTCCAAAGGCGGCAGATACATTGCCTTTCTTTAGTTGATTACAAAATAGCTTTTAATTATCTATGTTTTTAAAGGAAATGAGAAAAATAACAACACATTTTGTGCAGTGGATGTTCACTGTTACAATGCCTTCATGAATAGTGGTAATACCCCGAAAGGTATATTTATATTCACTTTTAATACCATGGACAATCACATTCCTTTTGCAATATAAACCAAAAATAAAAGCAAAGTAAAACCATTTAGTTACTAAATGACAAATATACCCAGATACGTTGGTTATTTTTTTATATAGGCATTACTATAAACAAAATTAGGACTATGAAAGCCATGCTCAAAATAGATTCCTAAAGGATTGCGGATGGCAGTGGTACTATATTATTTTTTTAAATCTAAAGAAGAGAATATTGATTATAACACACAAAGGTTATTCTGGAAAGACCAGTACTAAGAAGGACACTCCAAGATCCACAATAAAATGTAAGATCATTTTTTCCACTTCGCAACTGGCCGCGCGACTTTATCCGCTTTTGTTGAAATACATCCCATTTTCACTGGCGATGCCGCGACTGCGAAAACACACGACAGGAATCGCATGATCCGCTATGTGTAAATGGGCCCTAACACATTAATTTCGTTAGAGTATCGAACATTCCGCACAGGCCGTCGAGCCTAGCCCGACAATGCGCGCGCAGAAATAGGAGGCGTGGTCTCACAACGAGCCGTAACACGCCGATGCTCTCACAAGATACATCACATTGTGTAATAACAATTACATAACAATCAGCATAGAACAAGCTTCGAACTTTAGAAAGAAATCAATTTAAGTAAACGCAACTAAAAGCGTCATACCAACTAATAGACTAATGTTCCTTATATATCGGTATAAAGTGTACACCATTGCTGTCTATTTCTATTACGGGAAAATATAAAAATAAACATAATGCACTCTTGGGGTGCTATTTTTACTACAAAAACAAATTAACGTCCTTTCTATATACATCTTTAGTCCTATAAATCACCGATACAAGAATAGTGTCCCCGGAAACGTACCCTAAATGAACGCTTAATTACCACGACAACACGGAATACATCCTAAAATAAGTCGCCCTACCTCTACTCCGAAACATATTCTGGTCTACCTTTAAACAACCCAGACCGATAATTACCGTTGACAGTGCTTTCTAGTCTAACAACAATGTTTGAATATTGTAACCACGGGTTAAAAGTATATTTTGGCATAACGTGCAATAAAGTGATCTAAAAGTAGCATAACATCTTTATTTTAATCTAAATTTTAATTGTCGAAAGAGTTCCTATCCGACCATGGAAGAAAAACAACAAGACAACTCAAGCCCGTGAATCAACGGGGTAGAAAACCACGAAATACAATTTGAAAGAGAAATAAAAAAACCAGGTTGGTTGAGAATTAAAGTAGAGCTTCGTAGATATTAAACTATATATAGAATTATATCGTTTAAATAAAATACGAGACAAATTAAAACACTATGAAGAGTCCAACAAAAACAGGACAAGTCAATTCAATTATAAATGCTGATTTCCAAACGGAGTCTAATAACGATGAGGCGAAGTCGAGTCAAGGTTAAGAATAATAAACACAATCACTAAGCGAATCGTGCTCTTTGCGAACGTGACACAACGTGGCCCACAGGTCCAGACTCGATGACTAAACCGCAAATTTAATTCCAGGATACGAAAAAACTACATCGCAAAAAACAATGTTATTCTTAACATAATTTAAATGTATAAGGAAACAAAAACGCACGTTGTAAAATAAGCAAAACATTATGATTGCGAACTATTTACAACTAAATGCTAACAAGAAATGACTATATGAAGATATATAAAATAATTTAGTAATATACTAGTACTAATAGGAGCATTAACATAGGTAGTCAATGCTGTTAAACATGACAACGATCTAGGTACAATTATAAAATAACACGCAAGGATTAAAATGAAATAAACACATAATGATGTACGTAGTTACAGCTCTTTACAACCAATTTAAATAAATAATAAATACTACATGTGTTTAATAAAATTGCGTTTTGAAACTAAACTTGGAGGAGGAGGAGAAAGAGATATTAAACGCAATAGTGGTCCATACATATATATTAATTTAATGTAATAAAAATAGACCATTTTACCAGTTCTTAAGAATTCAGCGATAACCATATCATGTCAATTTAAATAAATTGCGGACAACTATCAAGAAAACTCGTTTTTAAAAGTTGTACAAAACACCGAATTATTTTAGACAAAATTTACACAAGATGATAAAGAAAATTTAATCATTTTGTAGCAGTAATATTTGATTAATTTTATTTTTTACCGCCTCATTGATTCGCAATAAATATATTTCTATTATTAAATATGTAGTGAAAGTTCGTATACGGGGCCTTTGCAGTCGCGTGCCGCTGTCAGATTGTAAGATTTAACGATAATTTTAATAACTACTGTGGTTTTGTTAACAGAGATTGTAATTAATGAAATGTTATTTAATGTGAACGTCGAATAAAAAAGCGATAATTATATTTGGTGTTCAATTACCATGATGATTTTATTTTATTTTGAAATACAAAGTGATGTTCAATAGAGAAAATTCCGCCTATATTTCAAGTAGTAATTTAGCTTTGTTGCATGGCGCAGACGGCACAGAGGGTAACGCACCCCTCAAGTTCACAGCAACCCTAGGGGTGGGGGTAAAGGCGACACGTATTCACAATACGAAGCTGCCAAATATAAGTAAGCGAATTTTTTTCCTTACAAAAATAGTGCAATGTAGAATTCTTTTAAAAATTACCTGTGCAATAATGATAGCATCGTTTTGGCAATCAAACTTTGTGATCTTTGTAGACATAATATAAGCTGTGATAAACGATTAACAAATATTACTCATTTGCGTTACCGAGAGTTTGATAATGATAACGTAAAGCATGATTCATACGAACATGCAACAAAACATACCTGATGGGAAATATCCAGTAAAAACACGGCCAAAAGTATAACAGTTATAAAATAATTTTTAAACCACACTAACACTGCACTTAAGGTTTTTATAAAGTTTTTACATTGTAAAGGTCTGAAAATGTTTAAAAATGGTAATTGCAAATGTCATTGTATATAGCACATTGCGGCATACAGATGCGTTTTCGGGATATCGATCCCAAAAGCTACATTTCCCACCGCATTTTCTAGTTCATTACCTTCATCTACTTCAATAGAATTGATATTGTTATGATTACCATTACATTTATGTGATATTTTTTACGATGTCGATCAGCTGACGATAATAAGCAATCGTCTAGCGCACGTCTTACGAGCGCGAGAGCCGCGCGCAACTGAGCCCATCACCGTTAGCTCCGTACTACGTGCAAGTAAACAAACAGCCCGTGCTCTCAGTACTCTCAGTTTACGTACAACATAGCAACTGACGACGCAAATGGAAACAAACTATTGTAATGCTTTCTTAGAACGGATGCGGTTTCTGAACTTGTGCGAAACAATTTCAACTATTTTTCAATTTGAATAATAAATCGATTTTTCAGAAAATTGAATAGAGATTTTCTATCGTACTCCAGCGTCGCAAATTAATTAAAGGACTCTCTCGGTGTAGGATCTACGTGAAATCGCTTAACATCTAATTGAGATATTAGGGAGACTGTTTTTTTGACTACTCATATAAGTATGCATTTAAAAATGTAATGTTTCAGTCTGAATAATCTAAGCCTATTCCGATTGCGTCATAGACAAAGCAACAACAACAATAGAGCAGTACAATTTGATAAACAATGGGAAATAGCGGCGGAATCTCACGGGTTACCATAAACAGCCGTGTAATACCCGATGTTGCTTTTCGCAAATATAGCTCTGTCACGTCATCGACCCACATTTAGGGTCATAGTAGCGGTAAGTCCAGTTTTTAAACTGTTTTATGCGTTATAACGTAAATCGGAAAGCAGTTTTACAATAATTTACAAACGAAGGAATTTGAAAAACTATCGAAATTAAAAGAACTTGGGTATAGAAATACAAATATTGATGTTTACAGTAACAAAATACATGTTCATAATGTAGAGAAACTGATTCTGTATGTATTATTTGTTGCAATATTTTAATTTTTTATTTTCCGACGTCCTAAAGATTCTTACGATAATATCATATTATGATATTCGCAGTGATTACATAATGCAGCATTTACCGGTTCCAATCACACGATGACCTTTAAGCATCTTTATTCGGTCCTACTCGAAAACGTGACCAAGCTTTAACATAAAATATCATGTACTAGCTATTTTCGTGCGGGGCTTCATCCGTATGTAATGTCAAAATTCAAATGCACAAATGACAATTGCTTCCTTGATGTTGGCAGCAACTTATGGTCTCTTTCCCACATTAGGATGTTCATCCAAAATATTTACCCCTTAAGTTTAATGGTGTGAAAATACATAGCCTAAAGCGTGACGTAAGTGTAGGGCTTTTTATTAAAAAAAAAACTATTCAAAAATATGCTGTGATTGCCGAATCTTAGGCAACAAAGAAGTGTGTGTTTACGCTTTATTATAATAGTATAGAAGTATAGATAAAACACAACATGCATCGTATTTTCAATTTAGTATAATACAAAATGTAAAGTACATTTTGATCTTATTAAATCGATTCCAAAAGCACTACTATTATACATATGTTACGTTGGTAACATTGACTTACTTTACCGATAATAATATCGAATATGGCAACAAAAAAATGTTTAGACAACGTGGGAAAATGTGTGGGCAAAAGAGCGACGATCGACTTTTTTTTACCGTAGTTTGGGTAAATTGAATGCACAAAACTTCACACGGTGGGTAGAGTGCCGCTACCGTTATGGGTTATGCGCCATGCATTTATAAACGTTGGTAATAAAAATTATAATGTGCTAAAAATATGCTTGTATGAATTTTGTGACTTTAAAAATGTCATTTGATATTGACCTAAAAACATTTTCAACAAAATTACGCTACTTCGTGACCACAGAGTCGTATTCATAGAGTCGTGCTTATTGTCTTTTCAAGTCAACTGTTTCGAATGTTAATACAATGCGAGTATTTAATTTTACCTTGTACGTTTAGAATATAAAATTATATCTTCAATTTTACTACACTCATATTGACTTTCTCTACACACATATCATAAGCTTATAACTAAATTGTAAACCACAGCTTTTTAATAGCCACTCGAGAGACAGGAAACGTTTCGAAAATCATAAACCATTATGCTACACCGACCATTGATTCGTTTCTGGTATAAATCAAGAGTTACAGGTAGGGTTGCCGACTCTTCAGGTTCGATATCGATATTATCGGATCAGAGTAGGTGGTTCTTTCGTCTGACCTCCATCACGTAACAAGGACATCTGTTTTGTCGTCCGCCAAAGAGTAAACGGTCGAGAAGACACTGCTCGTCTTTTTTTATTCCGTTTTTAATGGACAGCCCTACTCACAAGTGGCATATCCACTAAAATAGGATCCATATCGGGTCCAAAATAGTAAAATGGTTATGCCTATTAAAGAGAACATTACCCTACATCCGAATAACCGATTGCGTATGTCGGTAACGGAACGGGAACGAACAGACGTCATTACACTGTGATGTCGAAACCGAAAGTGATACGGTTTTCTAATAGCGCGTAACGCAGTAATAGTGCTGATATAGATACGATATGCAACACTCACGTAACATAAGTCAATTTAGATCCGCTCCACTGATACGCGATTTCGTCTACTGACGTCTGTCTAACAAATAGAACAACAAATAAAAAAAAATTACAGTTTTTAAATGTAGTATAATGATTGTCATAATTCTTTTGAATTCATGTTATTAAGTTAAGCCACAAATTTTATTGAAAAGTAAGTTCTCGAGACATTCTACAAATGTAACATTCAAATAATAATTTCAGAACAAATACAAATGTTTAAAAATGAAATCATATATCATGAATCACGATTCTAATATTTAACACGACTGTCCTAAGCAGTTATAATTGGATTATCTTTACGCATACAAATGTCCAACGTTTATTTTCAATGGAGATATCTAGTCTAGACACAGTCTAGACAGACCTGTCGTACTCATGATATACGATTCGGAAGTTTTTGACCTTTCTCCAGTCAAAATCAATAAAGTCTCGAGTACCGAAACTTAATTAATGTTCAAAACGAGTAAAGTTCTTTACAAACTTCGAATCATATTGCCAAATTATACAAAACCTTGTAGTGTAGATAAATTTTGATGAATCAGTAAAACCAGACGAGCAGGAAAAAATACTGGATAAACCTTTAGTACAAAACGATCCTGGCAAGGTGAAATTCGAACAAATCGCAGAGACGTAAACAGCATTCCGAGACGCGGGCAATACATTTCGCACGAACCTTACGTCGACTTGTCTTTAATTATTTCCTAGATTCGATATGGTCTTTACGGAAGAAAAACTACCGTTTCCACCGCGGTAACAAGAATACACGAATGGTGTGGCCATTTGCAATTAGTTTTGGTCATTCTAGTGACTTCGATGTGTTTACTTAGAACGGATATGTGTATAATAATCTTAATGCAGTAATAATTCTTCGCACGCCAGTCTTTATATCCTGCTAACTTGTTGCAAGCTTTATTGCCTCAAGTGGATGTAATTGTCAACCAGCTTATAGTATGATCTAAAATATGTGCAATATCAAATAGCTTATTCTGCAATTTTAATGAAGTATAGACAATGAAAAATTTAGAGATTCTTTGTACAGAATAATTTAATATGCATTTCCAAGAGAGAAGAATTAATTTAAGTCTGAATTTTTGCCATAAATGTAACAGAAAAAGGGATAATTACGAAATATAAGACAACTCTAATGTAACAAGGCTATAATTATAAATGCAAAACAAATTAACTTGAACGAAAGTGGTCTTGTCCCGCGACGTAGCTAAACATCCGGCTTTACCTGACCAATCTCCATACTTGATCAGATTATCCTTTCACTAGCAACTTTAAGTTATTACGTCTAATAGAAGTTTTCCGGGATATCTACCATGATTTGGTTATTTCAATTTTTACGTCTAAAATAAATAATGAAGCCAACGCCCTAACAGGTACGGATTACCAATAGTTATGGTTATGGTTGGTTGGCCTTACGCACCATAGCAACAACTTTTTCCTATTTAGACCGGTTACAAAAAAACAGCCAAATCTTGTATAATCTGCCAATAATTTAAAATAAAAATAAAAATTGTCCCACAATTATTTGATCACATAAGTCCATATACAAGACAAAAAGGCAAGCAGGCGCACACCTTTGACTAAATTATCGCAACAACTAAAAATCTCAATCAAATCGAGACTAAGCAGTTGTGTGATAGATTAGTTTCAGGTGTGCGCTGTGTACGCTCTAAGCCTATAAATAGAACATGGAAGGCGTGGCAATGACAATAACCTTCCGTCAACTCCTTAACTAAAGCATCCTCAACTGACCTCAACACGACGTTTTATAGGTCAACGACCGAAGTTATGCAAATATACGATGAATAGAAAAACCCACCGATAATCATAAAACTTATGACGACAGGCTTTAAATTAAAACCTAAAATATTTAAGATAATCGATGTATCAAACTTGTTTTTGCTACATAATAACTGTTTTATATGTTTGAAGGAGTAATATTTGTTAGTTTCTGGAAATTTAGTAAAGAAAAATTTAATCGTTTATTTTATGTTTTCTAGTAAATTAAAAATTACAAAGGATTCTACAAAGACTACGTTACCAGCCATAGAATAGTTTATGTTAGGCGCACCTAAATGACGTACCGTGTTAATTGGCACAGAGCATAGAGCAAGCGAGAGTTGTCCGCACAATAGGTGGGTTTGTGTGCCGAGCGTGCAGCCGCCAGCCGCTCTGACCCACAATAGATATGTGACGCAACACACCACGGAAGAGCCAATTGTCTAGTTAACCAAATGAAAACCTAAATTTTGCTATCGAAAAAACAGTACATAGTAGACACAATATTAATAAGTTTACATAAATAATATAAAGAGAAAAGTAAAATTTACGCGTAAACTTGAAGTATGACCGTCGTTTTTAAATTAATACGAAATTTTAGGTGCCATATAGACGGACTGTTATATGTGTTGATAGACAAGGACCGGTATTCGAGAAATCTTTGAATGAATACAACTCAAACAATAGCTGTGCTGTCAAAACTAAAAGTATATATTCAAATTAATCTGATAGACGTTTCAAAGTAAAGGTAAACCTCAATCCAGTCACGTGGATGATTCAGAGACGCACGTAAACATATAGTTACAAAGACCATAGATGTACATATAGAGATAGCATCGCCAGCGCCGAGTGAAAGCTCTGACTGTACGACTATGAGCTTTTCAAGTTTATAGGCGTTGTCGCATATAAATTTATCTTAATCTACACAAAATCTGTCTGATTATGTTCTGTGATAGTGATACAGTTGTTAAAATTTGTACTGGTGTTTATCTTACTACTAGCTGTTGTTTGCGACTTCGGCCGCGAAATTATGTTATTCACTGATAACGTAGCTTTTTAACGGTGAAACAATTTTTGAAATCAGTCCGAAATTTTTGAGTTATTTCAATACATTTGTGTTATATAATACAAATGTTTCTTTTATAATATTGGTACAGATAGATATAGGTATATTAAAAAAGTCCTGTTTAACATTCCTATGAGATAATAAAGTATTGTATCCATTAAATAACATATATTTCATAATTAAACGTAGACAAATAACACGAACACTAATTGTTACCTAAAATTGATTAGCAGGAAAAAGATATTAAATCAACCTAAATATAAAAATTCCTCCTCCTCATTTTGGAGTTAAGTATGTTGCAATCAAAAAAGTATATAATTGAACATTGTGCACATAGAGTACTTGACCCACATGACTTGCGCAAATATATAATTAATTTTGCACGTTAATTAACAACGCGGATGCTAACGTTCGACTCCAATGAATTATTGTGCAGTATTGTAATAGTAATACTAATTATTGTTACGTGATCATTATTCACTGCAATACTACAAACATATTTTGTCGTTCCTCTCAAAAATAATCAGAAAAAATATCTATAATCATACTAATCATGCTAATATTACAAATGCGAAAGCTTAGATGGCTGGATGGATGGATGTTTGTTAGAGTTTGTAGCCAAAACGACTTAACGAATTTGGATGAAATTTGGTATATATGTAGAGGATAGTCTGGAAGAACACATAGGCTACTCATTTTTGTTTTTGCTTATTCCACGCGGACAGAGTCGCGGTCGAAAGCTAGTTTTATTATAAAATTACCGTAAGGATACTGGGACGAACTTTTTAATGTAACATACTCTACATCAAAAGTAAGCAGTAAATAAACAAAGTCAGTCAGTTTTTCATAATAAAAGTATTTGTCTGTAACTAAAAAGTCGATAGAGATTATTAAAATATAATCAAAAAGAACTATTTAAAACCTTTAGTTTGCGAATGTTGTCAATACACTAAAGGTAAAAGTTCTCTCCCAACAATACAGCACTTAACCATCGGTCTTACATAACCCTAGTTGTAAGAGAAAACGACCCGAGAGCCATCAAGCGTCACTTGTAAACAAACCACAGAGACAAATAGATCGACCGCCAAAGAACATTTTCACAAGTCGGAGTGATCGCGTCGGTACACACGATTGCAACAGGTTTGGCGTTTAACTGAGACTTTCTTTATCCCCGTCATTATAAATAATAGATTATTTAAGTCACTAACTGTTCTACTTGAATGAATAATCTATATTATTATTATAAAGAGGAAAGATTTGTATTTTTGTATGGAATGAAATAACTCAAAAACTACTTGGCCGATTTTAAAAATTCTTTCACTGTTAGAAAGGTAATTTCTCAGTGACTAAGATAGGCTATATTTTATTATTACTAATGTTTAGAAACTATTATTTCTAGACAGCGGCGTTAAAAATTCACTAAACTTTAACTTTTCTCGGCTTATGGCTTACTACTTTTTATCCTTTTTAATATCACGGAAACGAAGTCGCGGACAACAGCTAGTAATGAAATATAATAATCACCTACTGTACTGGGATAACTTTTTACTACCATTAAACAGAAAAACAAGCATTTATTTTTCGGCAACTATTATGCGTCACAATTTAAAAACGTTTAACAGCGAAGAGTTTATTTTTTAATCACATTTAAATAATGAATCTATAGTAACGACATTTGCATAAAAATACATTTCTCGTGCTGAGGAAACATAATTTTACACAAAATAAGGAGAGTATAAACCCACTTCAGGCTTTGTAGTTTGTATTGTGTAATGAATGTAACCGAGTGTAATTTCCTCAGTAATAACGAGCAGGCAATTATACAATGTAATGCGTATCTATCGCAATAATTCGAGATGCGATGCGATTAGCACAGCGAAACGAAAGGGAGCGCTTGAATAAATACTGTAATTTCATAACCAACACAGTGAAAGGGACCAATACAAATGCACTTAAGTGCAAATGCTATACAAGTGATAAAATATTAAGGGCCTGTCCCACCACTGGCTGATAGAGGCTCAGATAGCTTACAAGTGACGTTACTGTCAGATATAGTACCAAAATCCCACACTTCCATACTTTATACGTTGGATTGTTATCGAACAATTTACAAGGATTGTGGGACAGGTCCTAAGAAACGTGTATTACAAAAATAACTGTGACCGATTTTAAGAATCCTGTGATACCTTTAACATTTTAACTTAAATGTTTACTGACATTAAAAGGAAAGGTTAAGCAAGTTCTCTACGAGCCAAATCTCTTGAGATAACAATCACTTAGGTTTAACTTAACTTAAAATTCACAGATTCTATCTAAGTCCACACATTTTAGACTGCACGTGATTTTTTCCTTTTATAAAACTAGTGCTTAGGTTTCTTCACAGTGTCTGCTAGGTGCTGCCTTGACATCAGCCAAATATTTTCCAAACTCGATAATTCATTAATAGACAACTTTCAAATCAAATACATACATCATTAAACTACTTATTGCGTTTAACATCATACAATATCCATACAAACTGTTAAACTATAAATAATCAGTAAATAGCAACTGACCTGTGTCGCACCCTGGTGGTGATGTGACGCACTTCTCTGCCGCCGCTGCTCTCCCCGTCGCTACCGGACCCGCCCGCCTCCATCACGTGCGCAGACATCGACTTGTTCACCTACACATACATTCTTATTAATATCACCCACAAACGACCGGCTATCTAAATCCGTCAAAATAACAACCGCTGCCCATAGATATGCGCAATTTTTTTTATTTCCAAAGGTGGCAAACGAGCGAGCGGCCCTCTGAATTCACAAAAAGGCGAAGCGACCGATGCCCCTAGACATATCCAAACCGAATGTATTGCCTACCCTTAATCAACGGAAGAGAAAACGCAAATAACGACCACACAAACAGACGCGAATAAGAAGCAAAACCGTATTTAATCTGAAACGTGTACGCAAGACCTTATTTTAATCCAATTTCCGTTCTTACAATTCTGGCAAAACATTGAAAGGGAAGGTGGACTTAATGATGAATGGGATGCATAAGGTAAATATCCCCTTTACTTATCTCCCTTCCTCCGTGAATGTTTCGCTTTGTTTGTCAAAAATCAAATCAATTTTCTCAATTGTTAACCATAATTACAATTACGTTCTATTTTTATATTGCAATAAAAATATCTAAATCGTGCAACTCACCGGTGGAATGTACCTTCGCACGGCCGCAGTCAATTCCTCTATACTCTTCTCTTTCTTCCCAGAATCAAGTCCGAAGAATTTATTCTTCGCAGCTTGATTTAAAGCTGTTAATTTGAGCACGGGCGGTTTCTCATCGACCACTTGATTCACAGTTTTCTCCACGGGCCGACGTAATTTACCCAATTGTATTGGTTCATCGGTTTTCTTCAGGAAACGTCTGTACCTCGCGTTCTTATCATCTTCGTTGCTATCATCAGTCGGTCTTCGTCCTAATTTCCCTAACAAAGGTATTCCATCAACATTTTTCACTTGATTCAACTTCTCTTTTAACTCATTAGCCCCTGGTAGTTGTATTTTGCGAGGAAATGGGTCTTGTAATGTTCTAACGAGGTCAGAATCGGTTCTTGATGCTTTAAGTTTGTTGTTCTTTCGCTGAAACCTGGGTCTCGGCTTTGGGTCTGGCGCATCTTCGGAACTATCCGATGAAGAGCAGCTTTTCTCTGATGAAGAGACACTCGACGCTGATGATTCATCATCCGATGAACTGTCGATACCTTCGTCTTTTAAACCCTGCAAAAATTATGTAAATCAAATACACGGTCAAAGACATAAAACTACATACAAAACAGGAAACTTAAAATTTTGATGTCTTTGAGATTGTAAGCTATTACTAAGCAAATTGTGAAGTACTTGTTTAAGTATGTCGTAACTTAATCAAATCAGTTTGTGTTTATTGCAGTAATTTACCTCAGAGCTCTCCCCTTTGGCTAAGGTCTTGGGTCTTACAGGAACCACTGTGGAGCCCGACTTCAAAATACCTCGGACTTCGGGCGTTATCATTCTCTGTGCGCGCTCCGATGGCGGACTATCATCCAGGTCTGTGGATACAACAATAACTCAAAAATATGCTAATAGATATTGTTATAATTCATATACTGCTTATAAACGCTCTATAACGTTTACAATCATTGCTTATTTCACAATTTATATGGGACTTATCGCCGAAAATGTATGCAATGTACAAGTAGTGTTGTAGGTAGTATTTGTTCGAGAACATTCCAATATTGTAATCTTCGCCAATCGACACATTAATTACACAGGTGATGAAAGACAGGTGCATGATATTTGAGCAGCTATTATTAGTCTGCCAAACAAATTACGCCAAATGTGAACAGTTCGGGAAATAAATGGTTATATGAAAGTGCTTCTTTACTCTCTTTCTAGCACAATAAGAACTTGCTTTACCATAGTTCAATATTGTTTGAAATTGTATAATATTCTTAAAACTAAACACGTGTTACAAAAACCACAACAGAATCAAATCTTCACAATGTATTATAGAAAATCTACACATGCTCGCAGCTTAACATGCAAAGTGGGCGATGTCTATTTATACTTCTTTTGAAGTGTTGGCACTCATAAGGTGCTATTAAAAACAATTCTACTTTACAATTCTGTAATATTAAAGAGATTTCAGAATCTAAATTTATGTAGATACTTGTATCGACAAAATAAAAATCATTATGAAGTATTTTTGTTAATAAATTTGGTAAATATTTGCTAAAAATTGCTGTATCATATAAAATTTTGCCAATTTCATTTCAAGACATGAATAAATATTATTTTATATGGCAAGAAGATAAATTAGAGTACTTGTCTATTAAATTTAAAAACACTATTCGTAGAAATATGATCCATTACCGATTGTTTAAAGCGAATGACTGAGCAGCTGAAAATAAATATTAGTCAAGTAATAAAGCATTCACTGTCGGTTTGATGATATAATAGTCCTTCTTACAATGCAATAAAGTCTAAATTATTCGCAATGATTTTTCTTGATTCATAGATCAATAGTTTTTATAGACAAAATGGCGGGAACTGGACATTTCCTTATAATTGCGACCGACATATAGCTTCATTTACGATTTTTTAGACAGATATGATAAAAGATTGATAATGGTCCTTCGAGGTGGATAATTATTTTATATTGATTATGGCAGAAGTCGACAAATGACATTAGCAACAATTATAGTTTGGTAAACCAAAAAGTATCAACCAAAATCCATATTATTAGTATTTGAAACGCAACAAAGAAATCAAACTCGTATCCAAACTGTTAATTCCAACCTCAAACTGTTATATTCAACGAAAAGCCAGTAGTTCATAAACATGCAATGTAGCATCAACCATTCCGCATGCATAGCCAAAAACTGATACTTACCTTAGCAACTAATTAACTAATCGCTACGCAATTAGTGCAAAACCCAAAAAAAGCCCAACTGGCTCAAGCGAAAACGGCAAAACGAAAAATGAACAAAATCAGACCTAAGCTTCTAAACTTTGAGTTCTGGCGCATGAGAAATTCTAAAGACGTGTTGCGCGCGCTCGCCGAACGGAACAGTTCCATTTTGAGTTGGAAGTCGTTACTGCGAGGCATGTCCTCGTGCGTCAGCGACTTGCTTAGCCGCTCGTTCTGTTCCATTGCCTCCTGTACTTGGCTGGCCAGCACTGGCATGGTGCGCAGGCGCGAGGCCCGCGGCACCCTGTCCTCTTTAGGGCGCGGCAGACCAGCCACGGGCGGCTTGTGCGTCAGTTTCGCATTGAACATCCTCATCTTCTCCGCCAGGGACATCTTCGCGGGATCGTCCTCGTCTAACTTAGCTGCCACCGGTGAGTGCGTGCGTATTTACATAACATTGTGCAGTGTTTAGAGCCCGGGACATACACATAGTAGTCGACATGCAAAAAAAAGAAATAAAGCGGACGATCAAATGGAAAGCCTTTACTCGATCACGTTTTCGATAAAAATGCATTTCGCATGCATCTTTCAAATCTGTAAAATAAGTGATGTAGACTAAACGAAATTAGCTATGAAAATAAAATTCTAATAAAATAAATACTGTAATCGATGCGATTGAAGTTTTCTTACCATCTTCATCTCTGTCTAGCACGTTGGCGGTGCTCTTGGACTGGGCGAGGGGCAGGGGG
>NW_013528137.1:1025879-1030918 GCF_000836215.1 Papilio polytes | reverse complement strand
CTACTGAAGGACTGTCCTTCAACTTCGAGCGGCTGTGACGAATGAGCGGTTTAGGAGTGCCTGGAAAGTAGTAAATAAAACTAAATGAAAAAAGCTCATTGCTATAGATTTTGATAACATTAAAGTAACAATATAAATGAGAATCACAATTTTTACCGATCATTAAATATGAAAATTTCTTTTGGGGTACATATCTATACTAATATTATAAAGAGGAAAACTTTGTATTTTTGTATGTATTGTAATAACTCAAAAACCACAGGACCGATTTGAGAAATTCTTTCACCATCAGAAAGGTAATTTATCTGTGAGTAAGATAGGCTATATTTTATTATTACTAATGTTTAGGAACTATTAATAAACAGCAAGTTTCTGGACGCCGGCGGTAAAAATTCACTAAACTTTAACTTTTCTCGGCTTACGCTGCCTAAACCGTTAGTCTACAATAATTGTCGAACATAACATTATGTACTTTATCACGGAGTTCTATACGCAGACTTATTTTCGGCAGACATTGTATGCGGATCGGAGTGGCTATCTATCATAAATTAATGTCACGAGCACATCAACACTCTCTGAAAGCAATTTATCCTAGCCAGTCGTCAGGTGTCACTTTAAGATATTTATTACGCATTCAAAGTGTTACGACATTAAGTTTTTGCACAAACTTTGTTAACCAACATTTTAAACTATAAATTGGAGATAGTAATTAATTCAAAAGTAAATTGATATCTTTAAGTTTGCATAGAAAAAAGTGTTTTTAAATACCTTTAGCTTGTTGTTGCAACTGTTGCCACATGCTTGCGCGAGCGACTACACTGTTGCTTTTGGCCAAGCCGAGAGCGAATCCGCTGTGGTCATCATTGTCTGCGTTGTCTTCGTCACTCCCTCTTCCCTCTGGACTTCTCAGCACTTCACTCTCAGTAGACTTCCTCTCCCTGTCCATCGTGATAAGTTCCCGCTCGATGGACGCCGAAGACCAATCGTTACTGCTACTATTCGTAGTGTGATTCTCTCTTATTTCTTGACTTTCGATCAAACCCAACTCCTCTCCTGGAATTCGACATATACATTACTCATTACTATGTATAAACCAAAAATATACGACCTAAAACACTTAGCGTGAATATTGTTTTTACACCGCCCACAACAATTAACAGCGTCAAAACTGGACGCAAGTGTAATTCGTACAATATGATAGATAACAAAAAACGCTTATTGCAACCAACAGCTGACAGTGTATACGTTACATTGACCTAAATTAAAAGGACAGAGACATCGGCAAGGTTGAACGTGGTTTATTTTCAAAACCGTCCTAATATGATCGTAGCGGCGTTCACAAATTCTAATTTTAACAAACGCAACATAAACAAACGGCAAGCGTATGCACGCCGGCCCGGTCCGATTCCTTACACATGTTTACCTCATGACGTCGCAACTATTAGCTTAAACCTCGCTAAATAAGTCAAAAGTTGTTTGCGCAGCACAAAGCCATTCGCCGCACACCCGAGTCGATAAAAATAAATTTAATATAGCACTCGGAACGAGCAAGTTACATTAGTGCGGGTGCGAGGAGCAACATTTATCACGAACTAACCAGAGTGTGGGCCGGAGTCCCTGGACGACGCTCGGTTGTACACGCCGCTGTCGCAGGACACATTTAGGCTCCAGTTGTCTGCCTCCTGTTGTCGCTCGTCCTCCTCTAGCGCGCGGCTGTCCTCGTCTAGCGCTACGCGGACCTTGTTCACTTCCTGCTCTATCTCCTCGAGGGACCGATGATGCGCTTCACGATCTTCAACTACGTTTTCGTGGTCGAGGAACGTTGCTTCGCCGTAACGATCCTCCTCGCTCACGCCCAGCGGTGACTCGATATCTGACGGTATTTTGATTTTAAAGGATGCCGCGCCGAATGGGGGCGAGTCTAGGTCCGCGAAGGGATCTCTCTCGGGTTCCCCCGCGCAGGTGACCTCGGGCGAGAAAGCAGCACCGGACTCGACGGGTCGACTCGGAAAACTACAGGCCGCTGGGCTGTACGCTTGGAAACTCGCTTGGCTCGGCTCCAAGCTGCGAAATGAGAAAAGAAACGCGTTAATGTGGAACACAGGCGTTCGCGAGAAAGAGACGGCCGCAGTTTCAAATCACCTTCGTATATTGCAATGAATTATGGCACGAGTGATCTGCTCCAGCGTAACCGATTTATCGATTTAGGAAAGATTGACAAGATGAGGGAAATCATCTAAATATAAATGTCTACTACTAATTTTGAATACATAAATTTGCTTAGAAAACATAATATGTGACATTTATCAGCATTGGTGATCTATGATTTGATTATCTTCACGATTATCGGAGATTGATAAGAAAACATTTTCTAATGTAGCTACTAAACATTTGTATAAATTACAAATCATGTTAAACAAGGAATATATTTTTAGATTTCTCTTGTATGTATGTACATTTGGCAAGCGGCGATGTCTCAGTGGATAAACATTTCACTAACAATTTTAACGGTCACGTGTTCGATTCCCGGTGCTTAAAAATGTACGTTATCCGATTCTTCTACAAGATACAACTTGAAAGAATACATCGATATTATTAAGTGGAGGGAAAAGCCTAAAGGGATCAATCTATCCACAAATGACTTAAAAGATACAAAACTTCATGCAAACAGAGGACTTCATAACGATTGTTTCAAAGAAAATGTGTAGAGTTTTACAAATACTTGTAAACGAAACCAGTACTGGTGGTACCATTTCATATGATGTAGGTGCAATAGTTGTGCGTGTTGTAAAGTACAAGAGATCCAGAAATAGTGGTTGACCCAGTAACTGGAGCGCTTATTTCCGTCATCAAGATACCGAGCAGACAACAAGTGGCCGCAACTCGGATTGATGTTAACATGCCACCACTACACTGATTTAGTACGACCATACGTAATGACTGAACTTTTGTGAAATGAGAAACAAAGAAAAAAAAAACTCTAAAAGATTTTTCGAAAACTTAAAACTCGCTTTTTCATTTTTCAATTACAAGTGACTTAAAATGGGGTGTCAATAATTATAGTTCAGTAAAAGACATCGAAAACTCAGAAAATTTGGAAGAGTCATTGCATATCTTTTGTGAATTTATGGTGTAATGGGTAAATTTATCAGTCCTATTTTACATTAAATAACGGATACACGGAAAACAAATTATTGATGCAAACATTACAATAAAGCTTTTGTTTATTTATGTGCCCTTGTCGTTTCTATTTATTAAATGTTTGTTTTTCTGTTACTACATAAATTTAAAATACTAACAAATTCATCACAAAGTTTAAACGACAATAATTTCAACAGGACATTCAAACGAACCAATAAATCAATTACAGGCATTCACCGCAGTTCGATATACACAAAAAATTAACAACAAAACTGTTACTCACAATTCAGTAAAAGGAAACTTCAAATCGAAATTATCCATATCGAGTTTTTCTTGTTTCTTTTTTAAAACTGCACAAAACGAGCGGCAACAGACTGCACACGATTACAACACCACAAACCAAATTTATTTCTTACGCTATCAGTGAAGTGAAAATGATTCAAACAGCAAACTGAACCAGAGAAGATGATGTCAGACATGAAAACACGAAATTAGCGCGAACCGTACACTGATTTTACGATACGATAATTAAAAACAATACTATACAACGCTCTATCTTATAACCGTATTAAAATACAGAGAAATATTACTTTTTAAAACAAAATTCAATTTTATAACAAAAGTACTATTTAATTGCCAAATGTAATTACTACGAAAGCATGCGTTTAGTAAAATATTTAAGGACTTATACAAAGAAAATCAACGTAGAACACGTCTTATCTTGTCTAGTCCATGGCTTGGCACTAAAATGAACACATATTATTCTTTTCTTAGCACCACTGACTAATAGTACAGTGACATTTTAAGGTGGAAGAAAACAGACAAACGAGCGTCAATTATGTGATATTTATCAAAAGTTTAAACTATAAATAGAGGACACAAGAATGTATGATTTATGATATAACACTAAACACAAAGAGTAAACAAAGACATGGTTTGAAAAATATAGAGCAATGTGAGTATTTGATATCGGCACAATACTGTTTGGGCCATCAAAACAGTGGCGAACTGCCAAGACACAAACGGCAGTCTCTTGCTGCGTGCACTATAAAACATAATCAGTTGTACGTGAGAATATCCATAACATTGAACACTATCACAATACTATTTAATGACGAATCGCTGTACTAGTAAAGAGGAAGATAGAAATCCAAAACACACAGATATACCTAGAAATGCTCTAATAACATTTTTGAATATATTTGTGAAATGAAATAGACAATGCAAAAATGTAAGGTCCCGCCGTATGTATGTACATGTAAATAGAATTCAATGACAAATCTAAATATTAACTGTCGAAAAAGTCCGTAAAATTTATCAACATTATACATTTTCTAAGAACCAACATTTATGTATTCTAAAATAATTATTAGTTTCGTTAAAATTGGGAATCGAACTTATGACCTGCGATGCAACATCTAGCTATGTATTTTACTACAAGATAAAACGAGTACACAATAGTTGAGCTAGAGAAATAGTTTTTTTCTAAATTTATTACCTAGTACCAATAGGTAATATCCACCAAAAAAGCCTTGAATCTTACCTTGAAGTGATCGATCTCATCTCGTCAATAGTAACGGGCTGAGTTTTGAAGCGCTCCTTGTCACGTGATTTCTGTTTCGAAGTCGAGGGTTGATCTTTCATAAACATTTCCTTAGTTAAAGCTTGCTCCATTGTCTTTATTCGAGATGCGATTGATGGGAAAGTTTTGTTCAATGTATTTTCATTTGTGTTTGTATCATCCCAAGGTTGATTTTGATTTTCTTGACAATTTTCGTCTACTTTTATTCTGCGGTTATTTAAAATGGATAGCAGTTCATCGTTGACATCACATAACAGACTCATCGAGCGGGGATTTACTTTAGGTCTTAAGTTCCTTCGGCGAATGACAGCACTAG
>NW_013528137.1:1005902-1025871 GCF_000836215.1 Papilio polytes | reverse complement strand
CCCGCCGTTGACAAATCACTTCCATTGGCAGGGAAATTTGTATCGCAAATATTACTATCGTTTTCAGCACAAAACGATAGTCTCGGCCGCGGAGATTGACTGCGATCTCTCGTGAGACTGGAACATCTCTGCTTCAAAATAGGTTTCACAGTCGTCTCGCATTCTGAGCCGGAATGATCCGATGTCTTGGATCTAAGGAGAGAAGGTCTCCGTGAGCTTCTGTCGTCTTCGCTCAAATCGAAACTAGAAGCATGGCCTTCGTCGCCTGACAATTTTTTAGAAATTTTAAGTATCGGTTTTTTCGGCATGTCGAAATCGTAATCTTCGTGCTCTGTTGATTTTTTCTTTAAAATAGGCTTCGGTGTTTCTGAAGGTATAATGTCGGGGCACGGTCGTTCTTCAGAAAAACTTTTTTTCTTTAAAATAGGTCTAACTAATTCCTTTTCTTCTTCAACTATCTCTGCACCGCCTGCAGCGGCTAAAAGTACAGCTTGAGCAATAGATACATGAGATGATGTCGTGCTGCTACTCGAGCTTGAATTAGATTTTCGTTTAAGAATACTATGGGGCTCAGGAGAACTATGTGATAATTCATCATTAGTTATTTCCTCCTCACGGCTTAGTTTTCGTTTTAGAATACCTTGAATTTGACCATCAGGTGATCTATTCCTTACAACATCCTCTAAGGATGACCTTCTGTTCTTTAAAATTGGTTTGTTGATATCTGAGGTGCCGTCATCTGCAAAGGAAACTTCTGGACTACAGGAACGCCTTCTTGCAACTTGAGACTCGTCCAAACTTCGCCGTTTTTTTAGTATACCCTGTCTTTGTCGATTTTCTGAACGACAATTACGTGGTTCAACTACATTAGGCGAAAATGTAACAGGGGGCGAGGCAATGGCATTACTTGGAGTATTTACAATTGTACTATCCTCATGTATAGATTTCCGCTTTAAAATCGATACTGGGGTATGATAAGATAACGTTGAATTATCAAAACGACGATTTTGACTAGATATGTCATTATCGAGATCAGAAAACATTGCATTTTGCTTTTCGAAATCTATTAATCGTTGAGCAGCTGTGTCGATATCTTTCAATCTTTCCGTAACACCTCGATTGTGAATTGGTCTCTCATTAACAAGACCGTAGTTATAAGTGTGATTATTGTTTTGTTGTTCGGTCACAAACAAGGTGCCGCAACTGGGTTCAGGGATTTTCAAATTTATCTTATTACTAGTTAAGTTATTTGACAATTTGTTAACCCTATCTAACGTTTCTTTTGTTAAAGCAGCTAGGCTGTCCATCTCTTGAGAAAGTCTCGAATTACTTGAGTGCGGCCTAACTGACTCATGTAGTGTGAACATTGTAGTAACGTTATCTGTAATTTTTTCTGTGCCACCAGTAAAATTAGATTTAGACTGTACAGAAGAGTCACCATTCAGTGCAGGTTTAGAAGATTCGTTTTTAGGTTCATTCGTTTGTTTCGGTGAAGTATCTAAACTAGTCAGTCTTTTCTTTGAATTGTAATATTTTTCGCTAAGTTTTTCACTTTCTTTTTGAGCTCGTTGTCTTCTTTCATTGCGAATATAATCACTATCACATTTGACTTTTTCTGGACTTTTATAAGTCTTAATTCTGGATGAATCCAGTCTAGATCTGTTATCTGATTTCAATGTAGTATCTTTAACTAATTCTTGTTTTATAGGTGACTTTGAAGGACGTCTAATTTTTTCAGGTGTTTTTTTAGATAAGGGGATACAACTAGGCTTTGTGCCGTTTTCAATCGATCGGCGTTTTTCGATAATTTTGTTTTCGGTTATATTGGTTGAGGGAGATTTGTTTGCAGCATATTTCGTATATGATATATTGGCCGTATGTTTAGGAGATACTTTGGAAGACGGTAATGAGTTTTCAGACTTGGTATGTAGTATTTCGATGGATCTTCGATTCTTTGTTTTTGCAACGGTTCCTGAAACAAATGAAAATAGAGGTTAGAAACAATACTTTCGTAAATATCCGATTAATACATGATCACACCTCGTAAAGGACATTGTATAAAATCTTTTAGACACTTGTTACATATTAATGACAGAAATCCACACCTGCTTTCAGTCATGTAGATTTAAAATCATGTCGTCATATGAAAGGTTGCGGTCAGAATGGACGTTGACCGCAATGTACTGACTAGAATGTAAGTACGGTAACAAAACAACGTTCATCTAACATAAACATTAAAGTATAGATTTACTTCATAAACAGATTCGAATTTAAGGCCACAACATGCACTTCAAATTTTATTTAGCAATTCAAGCAAAATATGGTCATGGCAGAAATAATTCTGTTTCATTTCTGAATACATCTCGATTCCACTGTACCATGATACTCGCATAGTATAAAAAATGTCAAAAAATACGGACAAAGCATTTCTATTAGCAGAGTTGAACGAACCGAATTCGCAGTCACCAACTGCGATAGTAATACGTTTTTATTTCCTGCCACCCAAGCGTGATACCGTCCCAAATAGCGACCTATTTCATAGCCATTTGTGAAGTCACGATGTGGCAGTTTATTTAGTCAAAGTAATTAGCTCTCGCAGTTAACTGGTGCAAGAGCTATTACATGTTAGTTACATTTGGCATACGTATAACAAGTAACAGCGTTAAAAATGTATCGCAACTATCCCGCAAAAATACATACTCATCATAAACATACTCATGACCAATTTATATACCAACAGACGTACTGGTCTTACAATCATTTTATTGCTGTAATGCATTTTAAATTCTATAAACTTTACATTGGAGGGCAATATACTCTTTTTTGTGTATAAAATGTTTTAAACTATTCCTTTTCGTTTGGTACGACCATGAAACTACCATCACCACACAATAGGAATACATATTCAAATGAATTGCTGACAGCATTTCTGACTCGAGCAACTCTATAAATGAATTATTATTGAAATTCAAGGAACGATACTTTACATTTTTAAAGTAAATAGGTTTAAATAACTTAGTTATACGTTTGCATAGTAATATCGCTAGCAACTGGCAATATAACAAAGATAAGACTGACTAGAGGAATTCGAAAAAATGTAGAAGACGATTTGTCGTCTAATTTTTGTTTCCCATATTATAATCATCAGCCTAACTTTTAATTTTTAATTTCCTAATTTTAAATTTAACAGATACACACATCTTGTTTAAATACTTGCATATACGTAATATTATATCATCTAGTTTACAATATTTGTGTTCTATTTGTTTGTCAAAGACGACGATATTTCGCAAGTAATATCGCTTCTGACACAGTTTCGCCTTCGAAACAAAACATATTAGTTTAAACTCTGGAAGATCGCTTTAGTTTTGTTCCTATTTTGAGATACCAAGGGAGCAATAAATTGATGTTAAGATTAGAGTTTGGAGTTTAGAAACAGGAATGAAATCTATTGGATCTGCTGTTCCCCAAATTGTGATATTTAATATGCATTTTAGTTGAGAATTACAAATAACAAAAACAAAACCTAAGATAAGGTCTTTTCCATATTTACTTTTGTATTATCTGTTTACCAGATTTGGTTAAAAAAGTTAATAAATTATGAAATAAAAAAAATATCAGACAATAAACGACCTCTAAATCAAGTACACACACACACAGAGTTGCTGAGAAAATTAAATGTTTTCTTCAAATTGATTTTTTTACAAAGCCATTAAAAGAATATTAGACGCTTTCATTTCGTCTGAAGGTCGATAAACAAAAAACGTACTCGGGGACCCAATATTTAAGGAAAATTTCTTAGAAATCACAATATTCAATGAGTCAGTTGGTAAATGAAAGCGACAACGCCCACGTCTAGGTCCCTCGCCCTAGTAATTATATTTACGATCTGATCTATTAAATTACGACTACAAACCCGGACAAGTAATTATTTCTACGATCCAATTTATTGAACTATACTTTAAACAGAAATCGTCTTTAAACCTTTGCATTATTTTTAAAGACTGAATAAACACGCCACCAAATGTCTTGTGTTTGCAAATAATCATTACGATCGAAACATTAAGAATGCCGATGGTAAAGTAGATGTTTATTTCGAATTGATCTCTTACTCTAAACAAGTACAGATAAAGTACATGTTACAGACATTCAATCAAACTAGTTCTACTGGGGAATACTAATAAGACTAGTCTAGATTTTCATACACTCATCAATAAAGAATCGATATTGTGTTTCATTAAAATATTACAATACGTCTATTTCTCAATGACGTAACAGGAAAAAAACATAACAGCTGTTACGCGACAATACAGAGTATTGTCTGGCATTGCTTTGTGTTCCTACGAAATATCTTTAACAGATCTCCACTCGTTTATTTGCAAATAAAAAGAAAGACGAGACAATAAGCATAAGGATACCAAGCAGCTGCCTTTTAGCAGACTGTCCATAAGTTAATAGAAAACTGTATGTTAAGTGTGAAGCCGATGTAACAAAAATGTGAATATTGTATGAACATCCCTGATCTCGTTAGGGACACCCTTGTGCATCTGTAACTTATTACAATATAATGTCTAAAAGGAAGGATTTTCCTACTATTTGACTTAATATGGTAAACGTACGTACCGGATCGAAATACGCAAGAAAAGTTCCACAATTGCAGTTGGTTCAGGGGCAACGCTGGAACGTCCAAATTATAGAAGCCGAACATAAAAACTGACGCCTGTCGAAATGTTTCATTGTGCAATAATTTTTTGCTGGCACCCGTCGCCGGATAGAATTATTTTGCACTGTCCAGTAATTGGTGCCGCGTGGGCAATTGGTAAGCGTGAGGTCACAAACCCAATGATTACCCACAACGCCGACATGCCAATAATTAATTGCCCTATCACGCCCTTGACACAACATGTGCCAATCATTTAGACGACTAATAAAACAATACAAGTTATCTCTATATTATAAGCTATTGAACTATTTTATTATCTTTTAAATAAATACTACTGCACGTAATTTTTCTATTGTTCTTTAATACTGCTTTTACAAAGAATTATTGCGTAGTTTTACGTTCAAAGAAAGGCTTAATAGAAAAAAAAATCAAACGTTCATTTGAATATTTGTGGTGACATTGGTGCATGATGATTCGCAAAAATATTACAAACATACCGCAATGCCGTAAATTGTGATAGCATTTTCGGCAAACTTCATTCGCAGTTTTAAAACAAAATATTTATTTTAGTCCCGGTTACCAGCGGCATTAGTGCGGAAATATCCAAATTACAAAATGGCAGTCGACATTCGAATTACATTAAGCATCATTGAGATCTCTATTTCATTTTACTGCTTACGAAAACGTCATAGAAAATCGTTTACAATTCCAACGAGTTATAACATTTAAGTCTTTGAACTGAAATTCGTAAAAGTATTAATAGTTGCTAACATTTAAATGCAAAAAGTAGTTGTACTTTAAAAAAAACAATCCAAGCGTAAAATAAGTCAATGTCAATCGTCATGCCTATTTAGTGCAATATGGCGCAATGATAAAATTACGACAGCCGATAAGATCATAAAGTAGTCCCATCTTGATAAATAGCGAGAGAAATGACGGCATCCAATTATGAGATATGACAAGATTACGTCGAGTTTACGACTGACCGCGGAGACTGCAGAGACGCGGGGACCCGGGAAGACGAATGAATAAGTCACGTTCCAAGAGCATTGAAATTCCTTGTAGTCGCAGTAAAACAGATAACTTTACGATACGACAATAAAGTAAGCAAAGGTAATAAGACGAAACAAAAACCAATATCGACACCCATTTAAATAAATAAAATACTTTTTTAATGTCACATGCATTAAGCAATTACAAATATAAAATGTTTGTTTTAGACAACATTAAATTCACATCTTAGCGAAATCTTTAAAAGGCTAAGGAATTTCAAGTTTATAGCTGAGAGAGCAAGAGAAGAGTTCACAAAATGTCTGGAATAGCATTTCTAAAAGAAATTCCCGTCTAGTCTTGGATCTAATTCTATTAAGGGTGTCTAAAAGTCTTAGTGATATCACGTGTCAGATGAGATTAGTCCGATAAGAGAGGAGTTGACTGAACTAAGTTTCTTGCCAATCTGTTCAGTGTACTCGTAGCACTAACGGTATCATTGACACCAAGTTCGTAGCCCCAACTATAAGGATTACCTCCTTAATTAATCAACTACTAATTGAGTGTGCTTTAGAGCGCGCGCACACCTTTTTACCAAATAATCGCACAACTGTTTCATCGCGCTTTGATTTCTATGAGCTTTTATGGATGTGCGCACACTATTCGATTTTTGACCGACTTCCCAAAAGAAGGAGGTACTCAATTCGTCTGTATGTTTTTTTTTAAACATTTAAATGGGCTACGAAACAATCGACAATTGCAATGTAGTTGGCATAGTTTAATCAAAGACGTGCGCCCGCTCTTATTGAGGCCGTTTACACTATAATAAGACTTTTGGATATAATTGCTGTGATTGTAGATGCGTTATCCTAATATTAAAAAAAATTCAGATGAAAGAGAATTTATATAAAACAATATTTTAATTAGACATTTAGGGATGAGTAATAAATAATCCATTAAAGACATTTTATTACAATTTCATCGTTATACAGCAGACGATAAAAATATTTACTCAAGTGGTAAATATATTATTCACAATACAATCCATTTGTAACCATATACGCAGTTAAAGCTTCTTCGAAGTTGACGTGTAAGACTTTTGACTGGATATTTCTCGTAAAATTCTGCACAAAAGAATTTTAAATGTAAAATTCTGCGACCTTTGCGCTTGCAATCGTTGCTTTTTTATGCGGGTAAAATGCACAAAAGGTTAAATATTCTCAACATTAGTCTAGACTGGTATAATCGGAGATTCCTTCTTCTTAACTTCAAGATTATTACAATATCTTATAGCGCAGTAAAATTTCTTATCTCTTTACAAAATTAAATGGTCCAATTTTTTTGTTTATGAATAATTGTTACGGTTTTCTTGAAGCTTTATACATCAAAATTGAATCAATCACTGTTAATATGTTCTAAAAATAAATTAATAGAACTATTAGACACATAGACGACTAAAAAAAGAACATTATCATGTGGTTGTTTATACAAGCCTTATATTAAAAACGCGCACATAAAGTTGAACAATGACCTTTACCGTAATGGATAAATCAAATACATTCCAAAGACTGGGGATAATTGAAAGAAATCGTATACAAAGACAACAAAGCGAGCGCGTGATATTCTTATGGCAGGAGTTAGTTGATTCCTTGAAACATTACATGTGGGAAGATTTTGTTACCGAGAGATATTACAACGCCCACACGTTGGCTTCAGAGGGCACACAATTTCACATTTCGCTAACTTCGATCAATAATGATAATGTTATTTACTGTATACCATCGTGTAAACATCAAGAGAATTCAATTTCATATCAATTTATAAATTAAATCTAAACGTATTTAAAAAAAGTATTGTTATTTGTCTTGAATGTTCCAACTTCATTTAGCACGGGCGTTTTTATAACGCGTGTTAATATTGGATAAACAGAACAAATGCATTTCCATGAATCTGTTCATACGAAAACCCTTTTACGAGACACATTTGCACTACTGGGCGAATGAAACAAGGAAAGCGATAGCGTTAAAATCCGCCAACGTTAAGCGTTAAAAAAAACGCCCGTGTGCAGAGCATTTAAGGGTTGACAGTATAGCTTTGTACATATGTTCCGACAGTAGAAATCTTTTAAACACGAGTAATTTAACTACTACGCCACTGTTTGGATGTGTATTTAGTTCGGGCACTCATGGTCATACTGATACGAGTATTTCAACTGTTTAGTCCAATGCTGAACATAAACTTCGACATCCATTCAATTTATCGTGTTAAGTGCAGCATAAAAGCTCAGTACAAGCGAATTGACCTCTTGTACATGTTTAGGATTTCTCTTGTCGACAATTTTTTAAAGTTTAGATACTAACCAATTGACCCTCAATTTAACGAATTTATTAGGCATTCTAAATATTATGTTACACACTTTACACCTATCGAAACTATTGTTTTTAACTACTTTCTAAGTATAGTCATAGTTCAGTGGAACTAAGTTCAACTATAAAATAAATTAATTGAGTAAGTACACGCTTCGACAACTCACATGCAAGGTAATTAACTTTATGTAACTCACTTGTTACCATTTAATTTTCACTCGCATTCGACATCAAAAGTAATTATTTACGAGTCGCTCGTTTCATTGCAAAATTATCATTCCAGGCACACCTTTTATGAAATAATACGCTAGTATGCATAAAAATACCTCTGGGAAAATAACAATAGTTTTCCATATTACTCATTCTAATGTCATCACATTCATTTCACTCCCATTTTATTCACATTTGTGGCTTAGTTAGTTAATCCTCATAAAGAAAGATGTATAAAAACAAATACTATTTATTCGTCCAAAGAAATCATTGACTTACAAATATTAATATAATAGTTCAATCAGTTTTCTGATCAATTTGAAATTAATGTAAAACAAACCAATAACATAGTTATAAAACTACATTTCAATCAGAAAGTTAAACATGTTTTGATAAGAAAATAAGATATTCATGAAAATAGATTCTAAGAGTCATATGAAACTACTCAGAAAACAAATCATGTAGATCCACTCTATAAAGTAAACAACTTTATCAGAGCCATTCTGTCTGCGATCCCTCCATATTGTTAATGAGAGATAACACAACCAAGACTGACAAAGTCTATAAGCACAACACAATATTCATTGGCAAGGTTACATCATTCATATGCGGACAAACATTGGACAGAGTACACACAGACGTGGAAAAATTACACTGTGCTTACATTCGATTAAACAAACTCGTTTGATACCAGTGTGTGGTACAATGCGTAATTACTTTTATTTATCGAAACCAGTATTCAATGAATTGGAATAGATTTGACACGATCGTTTTAGCATAGTACTGATTCTAGATAATGAAGAATATCTTCTTTATTACATATGGCAAACAATTAAAAACCGAATCTTTACATACAATAAAACAGGAGTGTTTGCTTGTAATATCAAAAGAAAAATTGCAGATTTAGGAAAGTTGATGTATTTGCGTTGCTGATAATAAAAATCGCTTTTGAAAATGTTGGTCTGTCTGTCTGTGCGCAAGCCGCGTTTGTTCCGGGTAATCTCCGAAACGGCTGAGCCGATTTCGTCCAGACTTTCACTGAAGGGTAGCTGACATAGACGGGCATATTGTAGGCTATCTTTTTGACCGACTTCCCAAAAGAAGGAGGTACTCATTTCGTCTGTAAGGTTCTTTTTTATTTTTTTATCTTAATATTACGTGGACGAAGTTGCGTGAAACAGCTATTAGCAAATGACGTTTTAATTATTGAAAAAAATGTATATACCTTTATCGTTGAAAGCAAAAACGTATCAATCATTAATAGCAATATGTTAATTGGTGGTTAAAACTTGTCAGACAGGCTACATCTAGCTAAACTAGGCTTTGATAATAAAATTACGATTTATTTCAACTGAAACACGACAGAAAAAAAACTCGAGGCTTTTCCATTTAATTTCCAACTACGTAAACTTGAAAAAACGTTGTCAGCGAATGATATCCAACCATAATTTGTTCGTTGTTTCGTTTAATTAATTAGATATCGATCATAAATCATTAACCTACTTTGAAACTCACCAATCAATTACGGTTTAATCGAAAACTAGATATTCCACGAATACACAATAACAAGAGCTTGTTTTCTTGACCTTGCGTAAATACAAGTCTACAAATGAACCCTATTTACTGTAATAGCTCCAACTGATGTAAAAACAAGGAAGAAAGGAACACGTTCCAATTGGAAGAGGATTGTCCGACCGCATTGAACGTTCGTAATTTTCTACCAATTTGAAATTGAAGCGCATTTCCACCGACACAATCCAACCAGAACAATCTAAATTTGATCCAACTTTAACAAAGAACAATATTAATGTAGACCATAAATTGTTATTTATATTTAGATAATTTTATAAAGGATATTATAGCCTGTACTTACAAACCTACCTAAATTATTACTAGTAAGGAAAGTTGAGATGATTATGTTTTGTTAAAAGGGGTCTTAATTTGGTTTCACCTAAAGGTAAAGAAGTAGAGTAACTATTTTATTCGTTAAAAGCAAAAGCCGAACAAGGCTTAAAAGTGCAGTAAATTACATGAGTAATTAAAGTCTCCTTCAGGAAATATTACTTAAATAATTACCGCTGAACAAACATTTCTATTAACTGTGGTAATAAACTGATTACAAGCGAGACTCGGTGAGTTCTCAATGTCTCCGTAGAGATCTATTACCGGCGGAAATTTATTCCCCCGTCGCTTTGCGTCTGTTAAACGAAATTTATTACCATCGAATATTATACAACTGGCAATTCATAGAAAAATAACACAGAATTATCGCACACTTGTGCTTTCGTATCCCCAGAAAAGGATACAGTTCGATAAACTTATCCTGTGATTTTAGTTTGCAGCACTATACCAGGGGTAGCGAACTTTTAGATATCAACGTGCTATATTTGTAAAGAAATGATTAATGCGGGCATAAACCTGCATTCCATTAAATAATTTTGAATGTCATACATTCCGTAGCATAATTATAACTTCGCGTTCGCCTCATATCACCTACTTCAACTTTGATAGTAGCACAATTAAATTTATGATCTGTGCGTCGCGTACAAATAATTGCACATGTCCACCACCCCTGCAGTATACTTATCATATGATAGATATAATTCACTAATTAAAACCGATTTAGCTTTTAAGGTAATAAAGGTATTAACAAACAGACATAACAGCGGAAACTATTACTATCAGACATGCCATAAACTTAAAATAATGCACGATACACTTTTATTCAAAATTCACGGTTGAGGAACGTCGAATATACGGATCGGATCATTTCTACGAATTTAAATAATTGAATAATTAAAAAATATTCATGATAACTCAGTTCAAAAGTGTTTTTTTTTAATTTTTAATTCAACATTACTTAATTTTAACTTAAATAACGCATAAATTACAAAAAAATTAACACAAATCACGTCCAGAAATAATCCGGGTTCAAATTAAAAAAGGGTAAATTAAAAGCGGCCACTGTAAATTTCCGGGTGAAATGGGTCAGTTAAATATAAAGTGGATTAGTAGAAGACGCGGTATGTTATTACAACGGAAGGAACGACTTTATATTATTTCATTTCGTTACTGGTATCGAATGATTTAATTAAAATGCGATATAGTATAGTAAAAAAGTAACAAGGACTTGAGATAAACAAAAAACATCCTCTTAACATATTTACCGCATCTGTAAGTAAAACGATGAACAAGTCGTGTTACGAAACTAGATATAATAAAAAAATTAAGTATAAACTGATTTAGGCTTGAAAGGGGAATGGAATTTTAATTATCTAAACACAGTTAGTTTTGTGAATTCCCTTAACTTAGGTAAATTATTTTAATCTCCAAAGAAAACGGCGAAAGAATAAGATTCCCACAAAAAATTCAAAGAACTCAAACGGGTAAGATAAGTGCGTACACTTAAGATGCTTACGAAAAGAGATTACTCGCGAAGATTACTTCTACCAAAGAATTACTAAAGGTTTTAAAACCAAGGTAAGCTTTCATACATGAAATAAATTCCGGCTGAAAAATTACGAGTAAGAATATCATAACGATACTCATGAAGAGTTCTACTAGTATTAAAAGATGTTAAGGTGCGTTTTCACTGTCTAAACATTTATACAAAAAATAGATAGAGACAGTAAATGTTGATAACACCAAAAAGGCACAGTCTATTATTTTGAATTAGATTCGGACTTAACTATGTTTTAAATTACACATATACCATAGAAACGAGTGGAAGAACTCTAATCATATTAATATTATAAATGCGGAAGTTTAGATAGATGGATGGATGGATGCTTGTTAGAGTTTGTAGCCTAAACAGGTAAAGGGATTTCGATAAAATTTGGCATAGATGCAGAACATTATCTGGAAGAAAACATAGCCTACTTTCTTTTATTCTTTTTTCATTCCACGCAGACAGAGTCGCTGGCGAACCTAGTTCAACAATAAAATGTACATAGTAGAACCCGCCAAGTGGAACAGAAATAAAATCTTGGCGACAAACACACACATATCAACGCAATTCGTATAAACAAAAACAATTACAGACATGCATATATTAAATGCTATAAAAGCAACCAAAAATAAAGCTAAAATCCTGTTGCAAGTTTGCCAATTTCTGAAGACGCGCATTGATCTACGATCACATTTAAGCGAACGGCCTTCCGACATTGATTGATTATCATCGTTTTCATTCGATTGACCTCAGGAAAGACTGGGAATAGACCACCTGGTAAATCAAAGGTCACTTGCTGGGAAAATTTACCCTATAAAGGGCAATATTCAAAATGCGACCAACTGAGATAATTTCACGTAGAAAAATTTCAACATACTAATTCTACATAAGCTTAAATGCTCTTTGAAGGTTCCCAATAGTCGAATAGCGTGATTGAGAACTTTTAACATATGACTTTTGACGTTTAAATATTTAAAATTATTAACTTTGTCTACGTAATAATAATTTATGTACTAGCAGCGTAGCCTAAAAACGCAACATTATCGATTAAACAAATAATAACATAATTGATATCATAAAATAGCACACTTCATAGTCATTAAAACATACAAATATGCCGCGCAAACCGTTCCTTAAAAATAAACATCGCGTGTTCTTAACCCGTTTAGTCTGTTTCAAAATAAACAAATATAAAGGGAGCATGCCCAAATAGCTTGTTAAGTGGAACGCTGCACAAAACTGTCTTTTAGCATTACCGAATATAGCACAGCAATATTTTCTACATCCTTTAGACAATAAACAAAAGCCAAAAAACCATCCGCCTTGTAAAATACTTTTACATATTTATGAAGAACTACTGGATCCTTCTTTAATTAAGGTAATGAGTGGAAATAGGCGTAATTAACTCATTTAAAAATGTTACATCGTGGTATTATTACGTTAATGTACTTAATTTGTCCCATCAAAGTGACTAAAACAGGTGAACGTACGATAACCACAAAATATGTACTATTTAAAGGAGGCGTCAACAAGGAGTAAATTCGAGTTAAGAAAAAATAATTAGAAATAATAAATTCTACTTTTATCCCAATTTACTATGTGTAATGTAACGTATAATATGAAAAAGACTAATTTTACAATGAATGAACTATATTAATTAATACTAATATTTGTGGGCAACATGTGTGTAATAATATTTCAAAAGCTTATGTCAAAGTCAATGGCTCATAATAATAAAAAAATCGATAAATAGTTTGGTAAAAGTAACAAAAATCAGATTACCATACATCGATTTTAGACATACCATAACATAAATCCAATAATTAATCGATAAAGAAATTATTTACGTCAAAAGTCTGCCTCAAACGGTTTCAATATGTTTTTAATGCAGTGACAGAATGCAGATTAATCGGTGCTAATGTCAAATTTATTACAACTTTTAACATAAATAGTTTTGATCATTAAATTTAATTAAAACCTGTTGCTTGAGTCATTAAGCTGTTATTAACGATGTATTTTTATGTAACTTATGAAGGGATTTTACAACTGATACGTAATAGCTATACTAAAAAGGAAACTGCACATAACTCACAATGATTTAACGTTTGTTTTCTTCATTAACGGTACAGTTAGAAAACAAAATAACCACAACATTTTATAAATCAGCCAAAAAAATTTAGATAACATCCTCGTTTTGGAATCCAAAGTTAAAGAAACCGATAAAAGATTGCATATCACAAGATAAAGTTATGACATAACGTTGACAATACGATAAAGATGTTATAGCAAATTCAAAACAAAGAGGTTAATAGGATCATTTGCATTAACGGAACAATGCGAGAAAACTGCACTTTGCACTTACTAAGGCTCGTTAAGATAGCTACGTCGCCTACAAACTGCAGAAAGCATGTCGCCAACTAGATCATAGTAACAATGCTAGTGACTTTAACCGTTGTTAAATATTCAATTCATATTTCTTATAAAATTATTAATAACAATAAAGTTGTCTATATCGTTTTAAATTTGAGTTTATTGAGTTATAAACAAGATATGAATTACAGCGTAAGATAAATGGTACACAATCCATTAAAGTTTATAGCCCTCAAGTCATAGAAGCATCGGATGTTGCTCAGCTGATTGATGAATAAATAAACTCACCTTATTACTGTAAACACAAAATTCCGGTACGAACGCGTAAACGTTCGAATGTAATGTAAACTTCCTTTGTGCACTTTGTACAAGAACTCTAGAGTAGAGACACGAAATTTTCAAAGTATAAAATTTGCACGCCCGTAAGGGTCGTGAGAGTCACAGTGATAAAGGGCGTGCGCCTCCGTTGGCGGTCGGTCGAGGACTGGCGTGCTTTGCTCGAGCACAAAGGCATCAGGTATTACGACCAAAGATATTCGAGTCGAGCGTCTCTAATTGATGCGGCACGGACTGTTTTTGATAAGAACCTGTTGCATTGTCATTAACTTATAATTCCAATAAAAATAACACTTTTAATTTATAAAAGGGAACAACACGAAAAATTGCTGTAATTACACTGTTACATAGTGGTATTTTTAATCAGCTAAAGTATCTAAATATGTAATTAATTGCACTGCTTTGGAAGCAATGAACTTCACAAATTGTGCAATGCAAAAGTGAGCAATAAGATAATAAAAAAATAATGATTCCTAATAAAATTACATAATATTGTTAGTGCACTTGTAAAGTCTGACTTGGTTCAATTATAATAAGTTTGCGCAGCACAAAACTTGGAAGGCTAATGCAAATACTCGAGCTTCGGAAGCGCGGCGCCGAGCGCGAGTATTGCAGAATGCGCCGCCCCGGTCTGTTGCCCAGCCACTAGGGACACCCGATCTTACGACAAAATTTTAGGACAACTGACTAACCTGTATATTAAGTATAGATGCTTGTTACTAAGATCACAATATTTTGAGGACTTTCATGAATAATTAGCATAAAGGTAACTTAGTTTTCTTTCAATAACATGGGTTGTGAATGATTTTAGAAATATAACAAAAAATATAACAAAATAATTTTATAAATAAAAGGTCCTATAATTTTGTAGATGGTTTTGTGGTGACCTTAGACGTTATCTTGACAGGCTGTATAAGCACGGCCATTTTGTTTACGTATTTCTAAGAATAAGATATGCTTATTAACATTTACATATGCAATGTTTATGCAAAATATTATATTACCACAGTGTTACTACAATGTTTTTCTGTATAACATCTACTGTAAATGCAAATTCCTTTTCATGGCAATATCTCAGTAGAATTCCTGACATTTGTATTATTTTTAGAGATAACGTGCATACCCACAAGGTCAAAGATTACTTGACCTCGAGGAAATACATTTTGAGATACATTTTAATTAACATTTAAGATAAGAGTTATCCGATTTAAGTGATTGATGTATCTTTGTACTTCGATCTCTTTCGAAACGTTCCTCCTTCGAGGCGATAATATGGTGACAGTAATAATAATTTAATGTTTTTGAATTCAGGAATTTTATATCCTTAATCCTTACTATCGCAAACTTATGGAGGGCGTACACGTAATGTACCCGACCGCAGTCGACCGTGGATAGAAAACTCTCCAGAGAACCAGTTAGAATAATATTACCCGAACTCACAAGTAGACTGTTCCAGACTTTGAATATTGGTTTACATGCTGGATAAGGCATACTACAGTTCTGAGTTAATACTATTCCAAAAGACTACATAAAATTGTTGCTTATTTTGGTCCATTAAAATGAATTGCTGTCCTTTCTAGTAATTCTTATGTCATAATTATTAAAACCAGTATTATACAGTTTTATTGACCTTTAGGTGTATAGCATTTGTGAGTTATGCCTGCATAATAGTTTATGGTCCCAGCACTCATAAGTGTACTGGGAAGTCGTAAAATGTACATATTCATATGAAAGCATTTTATTTCCGTACGCCGCTGTTAAACGAAGAAAAAACATATACGAGTTAAAAGCAAAAGTGATGAGAAAATCAAATCAAATTCTCTGTTATTCTTTCTGGGTCACGGGCGATGGTTCATCTTTTTTTAATTTATAAAACTTTGAGCACTGCAAACAATTTAAAATGCAAAACAATGCAAAAATGTTAAATGAAATTAATACATACAAAATAAAACGTTGTTTTAAAAGATATTTTAAAATATTTAAATTAGACGCATAAACACTATCATCTGTTCCCTCAAAAATCACAATAAGTCCGCTTTATAACAAAATAATAGAGTTATAAGTTTCATCTCATTAAAACCCATTAGTTGGCCATCCTACACTGACACTGAAAAGTCTGTAATCTTCAAAAGAATGTACCAGCACAGAATTCATCATCATCCCGTCCTTATCCTACTCCCGTAGAGTCGACGCTCTAGGATTTTGTATTCCATGTCAATCTATCCTCCGTCATCTCAGTCACTCCCTTCTTGATTCACGTTTTACACGGGACAGAATTATAGTTTAGACTATCTTCATCGCAAACAAATTATCTAATAACGAAAAGTATGACAATCAATTCAGTAGTCAATTGTTATATAACTAAACTAATTTAAATACAGTATACGGTTAAAAAATTCAATTTGGCAAAATGACTTTCGTAAAACAAAAATAAAAGTAACGTCAAACCGTGCTATAAAGAACAAGATAATTTGAATAATTTAAATATAGCCTTTACGTAACGTCTTGTAACATAAAACATTAATGGCAACGAATGGCGGGATTCAATTTCCGGTACCACGACGCAGTTGGAATTTCAGTTTGATGAAAGTAACTTTGACACGACGCACAAATAAAAGGCAACAATTATTGTGGAAGAAATAATCACGGAATTCTTGTCATCCATTACAATCTAGGATCAATACTAGGTACGCGCTTTTAGATAGTCTCATAGGAAATTGGATGAAATTAAATACTCATAGACTTGATAACTCAAATCAACCTATAGAGAAAACAAGATCTAACATAACTTAAATAAATATTCTCGACGCGACAGACAGATACTAAGATATAAGATAAAGTCTAATAGTCATTGATACTAAGATATAAGTAAAGAAGATGAGTCACTTGTAAAGATTAGCAAAGCCTTATATAATCCGAAGAACCTAGAAATCAAAGTTATAAAAAACATGGAGTCATAACGGTGCCATTATTTTTTAATTAAACATAAGTCTAGCATTTAAGTCGGCCGACTTAAATACGGTTTAAAATTAAAAATAAACATGACCGGTGAAAAGTACTATGGAGTGTTTAGTTTTAATTAGAAGCAGTGCCGGACTGACGGTAATTGAGTGAAAAGGGACGTTTTAAGACTAACAGCGCTTTGACGCCGTCATCTTTGCGAGCTCATTTCAACGACGTTTGAGTTACAAGTGATTTATTCAAAGCTGTTTAACAAGTAATCCTTAACCGCGAGCTTTCACTGGGGAAAACTTCTATAAAAAATTATCCCATTTTACACAAAGGCAAATATTTATTTTCTTTCATTGAGCCCATACAAAAGCAGTTAAAAACAAACAAACAATGAATGCAAATAATCAAATAAGTATTGAAATAATGGGTACTTCAATGGAAAACTTGAAGTACGTAATATTGCGCTGAGTTGAAAACTTTTGCAAGAGATGCTATAAAACTTTTAAAAGCAGCTGAAATAGTCCATATTACATCTAATTAATAGTTTAAGAACAATTTTCTTTATATGCCAATTTAAAAACTTTTATATCACCTACGTAAAAGTATAAAAAACGTTTTTACTGGGCCATTCACAATGGTTGTAAGTGTACACTCAGTTAATAAAATCAGAAAAAGGTCATAAGACACACTTCAATTATGTCACTGTCTACAATTTTCATTAAGCTAAGAGTTACTTCCAAGCATAACAAAGCCAACGTAAGCGTATATTAGATCCAAAGTTGTAACACAAAAAGTTTTCCTTTCACTTCAACAAATTGTTCCAATGCTGCTACGTTCGTAACAATCTATAGTACAACTTGTTTATTAATTTTCTTTAAGACAAATCTTCAAGAAAATTAAGCACGTAGAACTTTTATGCATTAATCCTTCAACGTTGTAGTATTTACCACTCTAATCTAAGAACCAGTATTCGTTAACAGAGCATATAAATCACAACAAACAAGACAATTTAAGTATAACATACATATACACAATGCCTATAGGTGATCTAAATAGTCAACATTCCATTAAACCTAATTTTCCGGCTGCATGTCTCTTGGACCACAATATGCGTGTTAAAGTCGTTCTATTCCGGCTTGGTCGCAAAGGAATGCTGAATATGCTACCCCAGCATAGCGCCGGCCAGACTACAAAATGTGACTTTGAATAGCTGAACTCGATCACCAGATCGAAAAAGATGGTACAAATATGATCAAAATAAACAATTATGTAAACCAAAACCGCATTCACTCAAATGATTTGAGGAAACACGTAAAATTAGACAAAAAGAATAGATCTAGTCACATTTCTTTCGGCAGAGCCAATATTTAAGCTTTATTATTTTTTATACCAATTTAATTAGCACAGTCGCTGCATTACATTATTAGATAGAACGATATTAATGATGATTATCTTTTGTAACTACGCAAATATCAAAATCATTGATAAGATAAAGATCAGTGTACTGACAGTAAAACTAATTAATTCAAAATGCTGTTTATCATTGCTTATTTTACACTATCTTCAAATCCTATAGCAGAAAGTTCTTAAAATATAACTGTCACAAATTACGAAATGAGTATATTAGAGGAAGTTTGAGACTAGCCCCAGTGGTTGAGAAAATAAGGAGTAAAAGGTTAGGGTGATATGGGCATGTTATGAGAAGGGATGAATCGCATCTAATAAGACGGACGTTAGTTATGAATGTGGAGGGGTACACCGGTAGAGGTAGATCTAGAAAGAGATGGATGGATTGCGTGGAAGGTGACATGATCAAGAAGGGAGTGATGACTGAGATGACGGATAATAGAGTGATTTGGAGGAATATAGGAATAGCATAAGGCTGGGATAAGATAAGAAGATAAGAAGATGATGATGATGAAATTGCGTTAAAAATAAAAGAACAATACATTGAGTTTCCAGTAATTTTAAGATATGAAAGATAGGGGTCAAAAAAGTCCTAAAAGCCCCATTTTATTTTAACAACCTACCAGCAGTTAAAAGAACAACGCCCTTGTGTATTTTTGAGATATGTTAAATCTCACGTGTAATTAAATTGTTTGAAACCACATACAAAGTAAAACAGTCCCTGAGCACCGAAATTAAAAAACTTTAGGGTCTTTGTAAGTTTAAAATACAGTCGATTGGCAAAGGTGAATGCTTTAGAATTTAAAAACCGTTATTTTTAAAACAATTTTATTAGATTCATATGTTCTCTAATAATATTACAGTAATATTAACCATTACTAGCATATCTAAATAATATGAAACACTAGCTTACGCCCGCGTCTTCGTCCGCGTGGGATTAAAAAAAACTTAAGTGAGTAGCCTATATGTACTTCCATACTATTCTCTACATCTATACCAAATTTCATCGAAATCGGTTTAGCTGTTTAGGCTACAAACTCTAACAAACATCCATCCACCCATCTAAACTTTCACATTTATAATATTAGTATGAAGTACGAAGTATAACTAATGACACCATGGAAATTATTTCATATTAATAATTGTTGGGGCGGGTATCGCAAAAGTTAGATAGCAATTAGATACACTAATAGGGCATTTGCATTGCTAACGGTGCCTGAGGCGGGG
>NW_013528137.1:983799-1005889 GCF_000836215.1 Papilio polytes | reverse complement strand
AATTGACCGACCGCCAATTAACGACTGAATCCACAGACCATTAATATAACATCGGATTCCATTAAGTATACACTATCACTTTATTAATGAGCGAGCACACACCTGAGACTGAACAATCGCATAACTGTTTAGTCTCGCTTTTATTCCTGTAAGCTTATATGGAGGTGTGAACATTACTCATTTTTTAGTTGTGCAACTAAACAGTTGAATTGGCTGCGAAACAATCGACAATCTCATAACTGTCGTGCGATAGGTTAGTCATAGGTGTGCGCCCGCTCTAAACATACAAATTTTAGTTTATAAGCTGTTCAATTCTTTACATTACATATTGTTGCGTCGCATTTGAAATATATTCAGTAAGTAATTACACTTACTAAATGGAAAATTTACTGTGGCCGGTAAGTAAAGGAGTTTAGCTTCAGCTGAATTTTACAATTTCCGAGTCATTCCGTTACTCTAACATTTTTTATATCTGCGTAATATTTTCGGTATTGTAGTTAGTCGGCAATTAAAAGCGTACTCACATTTACAATTATATGTCATAAAGAACGTCATAAAAGTGAGGCTTTTTAATTAGTAGTGCAACTAGGTCACAGGTAATGTTATAATGTCGTGTATAAAAGTAAAAAAGTATTTAGTAAGTTTTTTAAATATACTTCGGTATTAATTTTAGAGACAGAATTATTTCATCACCACCAACCCAGTATAAGTCCCCACTGAGGGGCTTGGAGCCTACCCTAAGTAGGGGGTGACTAGGCCATAGTCAACCAAGCTGTCCCAGTACGGGTTGGTTGACTTTACATTTATCTTTGAATTTCTTCGCCGATATGTTCCGGTTGTCACTATGTTTTCCTTCACCGTAAGGACGTCGGGTAAATTATGTACATATGAAAATTCGAAAAATCGAAAATCACATTGGAACATGGCGGAATTCGAATCCAAGACCTGATTACAAGTCAAGTGCTTAAACCACTGAGCCACCGACGCTCTTGACATAATTATTTAACCGACTGAAATACTACATTGCACGTGTAATATTTATAATATTTCGATTTACAACATCTAACAGACTTAGATACCATACAATATATTATGCAATTGTTGAAGAAAACAAATAGAAACGCAGAAAACACGGTCATTTATTAGCTTAACGTCTTCAATAGATAATAACATAAGACAATTCACATAATTACAGCAACCTTACTACGGATTACAGATACATAAATATCAAGACTTTTGTCTTGAACACAATGTACTTAACCAATTAACCTACTAAAGAAGCTTCTAGGCGCGAACATTAGAAATCTTATTACTAACATACAAAGAATTGATATGAAAATACATCACGCAAATAAATACTTCATATATTTAGATTTTAATAATTTAAAGATAAAAAAGCACGGTTTATCAAACCTATGTTGAATAATAATTACAAAACAAATTTCTTATTTTATTCAATTGAAATATTTAATTCAAATATTCGTGTCATAACATCAATTTTAATTAAAAAAAAAACAAAAGATGAAAATTAATAAATATACAAAAAAGATCCCAATTTTAATATTAATTAAAGATGCGAGCGTGAAAGGAATATATTTTACAAACAAAATATCTCGATCATCTTCAATATTTTAAACAGATAAATTGAAAAACAAACTAAATCAGATGGGGCCAGACTTTTGGTCAATATTGGATATAACATAAAAAATAATAATTTACACAAAGTAATAGCAAAAAATATTTTTCATCTATATTTTCAACATGATATTTAGTTTTACGAACGAATATCATACTATTCATACTATTATAAATGCGAAAGTTTAAATGGATGGATGGATGTTTGTAAGAGTTTGTAGTCTAAAGGGCTGAACGGATTTCGATGAAATTTGGTATAGATGTATAGAATAGTCTGGAAGAACACATAGACTATTTATAAATAAATTCATAAATTAACCTTAAAGTAGGTTATCTGCATTTGTTAACATGTGCACTGTAACATAATGCAACATCGTGGGGGTCGAATGAATCGTGGTATAGACAAGCACAAAAGTGTTACAAAAATAATGATTTTTAAATAGTACAAGTTTATGAATTATTAAAAGCTATGCGGTATTACGTAAAACCTACGCCATTCGGAATGCGCATCCAATTAAATTAAAAATATCGTTTTCGAGAGGAAAAATATCCGGTGCACTTAACTTTTATACTCTCAATCCTAGAGATTAAAGTATACAATTTGTGATGCACGTAGCTTGCGGTGGCCGCTGGAAGCAGGTCACCTAGATCCCAGCTGTGGGTGGGGGGCACGTAGACGTCTGCCCGCCTCGTCCCAAAGTGTACGAGGATGTACTTTACGAAATGAGAAAACTTAAGGATCATTTAGGGTCACATAACATGAGGAATACAGAAAATGCATGAAATTAAAAAATGCAATCTTTTTAATTTTTGTAAAAAATAACGTAGACAAGATCATATGCTATGACATCACTGTAAGTATTATATGCCTACACACCACATATCCATATCCAGTTAACGACGTAACGTATGACTAATTAAGTAACAATCAATTAGTCATAATTAACTAGAAAAATTGTTGTTTGACAGAGGTCATAGAAACCACAGACATTCGATATTAATGTTCCAATCATCGCGCTGACACGAAGTAAGCAAAGGAGGCATTGTCAGCCACATCATTGCACCGTAATCCGAAGGAGAACAAAGGGTTAGTGATAACGTCATCAAATTATGAATTTCGTCAATGTATAATATAACTAGAAAAATTAAAATGTCACCATCAAATTATAAACTGTCATTTCCTCACAAGGCAATTCACATGCAGTTTGGCGACTTTATTTTATAAGGAAATGTATAATTTTTGTGAATAAATAAAAAATAAACAATCTATGGTACTCGAATCCATAAATAGATTCACCATGTTAATTTCTAGTATTTTGACCAGAAAAAAAGTAATTTCTAAAAAACAATAAAAGACTTTCGTCTATTTGATTGTAATTAGTTCATTTGTAGTTAACTATTTTTTCGACACTAAAACGATTAGTCGGATTACAAACAGTCTATGTTCACAATCTTCATGCGACAACGTCTCTATTCAAGCGGCATGTACGAGTATTTAAATAATTGGGACAGCGAGCGTGTCTATTTCAAACACTAATGCTTCAACACGGAAACATCCGACCCAGTTAACTGAGCTGTGGCTATAAAAACTGTGCAATCAAATACATTATGTGCATTTGCATAATGTAACCTGGGTGAGAATCAGCCGCAGTTTGCCCTCACTACGTTAGTTACGCTTGTAAGTGATATGTAATTGTGAATTTCCACCGCAACTTATATTAAAACAATCTCTGTCTTATTTATTGAGAACTAGATATTGCTCGCGACTTCGCCCGCATGAAGTTAAAAAAAAATATTAAAAAACATAGCTGTTACTCACGGATAACATAGCATTTTAAAAGTGAAAGAATTTTTGAAATAGGCTTAATAGTTTTTGAGTTATTTCAATACATACAAAAATCCAAATCTTTCCTCTTTATAATATTAGTATAGATAAAGATGAAAGATGTCAATTCTTATTTAAAAAAACTGCGGATCTTAATATATCAAACGTTAGTGTCCAATAGGATTTTACTATCTTAAAATCGAAAGTCAAAAGCATGACTTATTTTGTTGACCGCGCCATCTATCGCCGTACACAATCATCTATCTTTCTTACTGGGTAATAAATAATGTACTTAATTAATATTCAAACGCTGGCATACTTGAAGAAGTATCGATCTCAGTCTTTGCCCGTTCAGTAACGCTACATCAGGACATCGTTTGACGTTAATTAAAAATTTTCACTCTTTAATAAAAGTTGAACGGATCTTTATGCCTCATATTTCAACTTGGCTATTTAATTTGACGGCTACATTTTTCATTAGAGTCCGCTTCATTTAATGAAAGCCAAACGAAATCGTTCTGATAATTACAAGATACGATTAATATAAGCAAATTGTATTATTTGTTCTGTCAGATTGTAAAAGTAATTGGGCATTTATTTAAATGCCAGATATTCAAGATCGAAATCAATCTTGTTTGTATATTTACGCAGCATCTAGATCAGAATTGTACAGAATACAAATCAGCTATTTACGTATTCTAGAAGAATCCATAATACTGAAATTCGCAAACATTCGAAATATACATATTTATATGTTAAATGAAAAAGAATAAAATATATGTACAAACAAGCATCATTTTGCTCTTATCTTACAAAAGTGCTTTAAAGTTAATATAAAATTCAGTGAACCGTAAAAGATTTGGCAAGAACATTTGAAAGCCTGCCGTCAACTGAGCCATCACTCCACACTCAAACTGACAAGAACAATGTTCAGACAACGAAAACTTTACTTACAATAAACACTTTTGGTAACGACTTTGTTTTTTTTGCAAACGAATTTAACATATTTAAAATGTTGTATTTACTTTACATACCATTTTCGTTTACTTTAAGCAATTTAAAACACCCGAAAAGAATAGCAATAAACATAGACTGGACATAGGGTACAAAATTTTTTCCGGGTAACTTCTTTGTACGGTAATATCTCAATATCAAATTTGACACGCCGTGACTCGCTGTGTTTGAATTATTTGTTTGTTTGTGATTTTGACAGATACTACAGATATCTCATCGATTAATAGTTAATTCGGGCACTTAATCAGATGTACGGAGGTGCGCACATTTACAAACAGCCCGATTAAATCAGCCAATGAAATGTATATTTCTGCTGGGGCTCTAATGCAACTTTATCGAAATGCCAATGACTTTAACCAAGCATCTTGCATCCGTTTTGGTAAACTGACAATCGTCCAAAAATATATTCATTTGAAAAAAGCCAGCAACCGGAGCAATGACCAACACAGTTTAAGACACAAAGAAAACAATTGAAATTAAAACACACAGCTTCCGGGAACACGATTCAGTAAACATCAGTTTATATATTTGCACATATGGCGCATTGAACCATGTCTTGAAAGTTTTTAAATAATTTTTTTAAGACTATAAATATGGATTTAATAAAACCAAAAGACCTTTTTTACGTTCATAAGCTAGCTTGACCACGATCTCATCTGAAGAAAGTGATGATGCAATCGAAAGATGGTAAGAGCTAGCATAATAGGTAGCTGTTTACTCTTCTTTTGGGCCTTGGACGTCATATTTGGACGGAAAAACTGACACCGGCAACTTGTTCAAATCCCTTGCAGTACGCACACGGAACGATGATTCAAACTTTTTCGATCGAACAATCCTATTTATTTAATCTTCATCAAATCTTATTAACACAACTATCTGAATCAAATATTGTACTATTTTTCTTTTATTGTTTTTAAGCTATGAAACATCTTAGAATGTTTAATTTCATTGGTCTATAAATTGAACGCTAAAATATACATGTCTATCAGGCAATAACTCTGCACCGGGAAGCTATACACAAATCGTATCGTGAAACCTGGTTTAAATATTGCTTTTTAATTCGTTTTTGCCGCGTTATTTCAAATATTATAAAGAAAATGACGATAGCGACAGTATAAACGTGTAATTTACAACAATCTTTAACTTCTAACATACAAAACTAATAGATTCCTTTCTACTAGCTCAATAAAGTATAACGAAAGCGAACTTTTACTATATAGAACTCAGACATGTGTGAAAATATTAATTAAGTTTACCTATGATACACTAACGCAGAGAAGGGAGTTAACAAGGGAATTGCTCGGCACAAGCGTTGGGTTATATTATACAATGCAAGCAAGCGGCTTGCATTATAAGTAATGCAAGCCTCGCTATAACAGTGTAGTTATGCCGCCCTATATTTTCAAGTAACAAACTCAATTTCCTCCACACGTTGACAACGAGAACGACCTCATCTTATAATAATGAATTTACCGGCTTCGTAATAAAGTCAGGTATTAAAATTGATAAATTCTACATGATATAAGCAAAATGTTAATTTCTACTAATTATAATGCAAGTAAAAGTACATGAAAAATTAAATCCGATTATAAAACAGATGGCATAATCGCTAGGATATAGCTCGCGTATAACAAAAAATAAATCTTTAAACGACGTACGGACAAAATTAGAGCGAAAATTAATAAATTTGTAAAAAAAAATCGATATCATTTAATAACTGTAATTAATAACGACGGTAAACAACGAAATATGTTAATTTGTTTGTAAACAAATAATAAAACCTTCATAATTCACTAAACGTATTTAAATTTGGGTATAAATTCTAACATTTCTATACATTTTCATCAGATCACATTTTTCATGAAATAAGCAATCTATTAAACATATTTTCTAGTACTCACCAATTTGATAATAGCATAAACAAATCAACACCAGAAAAACAATCCAAGACACCACGATTGGGCCATCTTGCACCAGCAAGCAGCTCATTTCCGACACATTCAACATTATCACGTTTTAAACAGTTAACCCACTATACGGTCCTTTAGAGGACAAACAATACTGACCGAAGTATTCTAACTTGGATAATGAGCGCTGTAAGAATTGTCCATTATCTTTGGATATAAAGGGGCAACTCCTTTGTACAGCATGTGGGTAGGCGCGGGTCGATGTCACCACCTGACACTAGAGATATGCGACGCTTGGCAGATGAGAGCGTGACGCGATCCAAGTATTCGACGGAAAAATTGTTCAATCGACACCCGGAAATATCTTATTGCAAACAATTACTACGGAGAAGGTGTTTCGTCTAATCTTATTCCTTGATTCACATGATGGTACATGTGCTTTTAATTTTTTTTTTATTTCTCTAATAAATTAACACTCAAAGAAATTACAAACGTAATTCCAAAGTTATAAAAATAAAATAAACATCAACAACTCTTTGGTTGATTTATTTACACTGGCATGAAATGCAGTACGCTCGAGCCTTTAAAAAGGAAAGTGAATAAAAAACAAACAAATTTCCCGCGTTTTCGGTTGATCGCTTTGATGATCGATGAGATAAACGCGCGCGCAACGAACCCGCCGCGTGGACTGACCTGCGCGGGCGCGCGCCGACGGCACAATGCACTCGTAAATGATAACGAAAATAAAACCGCCTCCCAGGGGGAAAAGGAACAAAACATCTATTTTATCACCTGCTTTCGAAAATAAGACGATTAGAGTTAACGCTCGCAATCTCCAGAGTCAATGAACTAAACATGGAGACGATGAAGAAATATTTTAATAAGACATCTATTGACAGTTGAGCGCTTTGGAAATATGTATACTACATACCTAGCTGAAACTATTCACACCCGTGGAAAAATAAACTACCGACTTCTCCTCTGACTTTCCAATAAGACTGAAATTTTCAGACTAATGCTAGTTTCTATAAAGAAATCTGCAAGACTCTGATCTATCATCTATTCGAAAGAGACTGAATATTAATAGAATAGTATAAACTAGCAAATAGTAAAACTATTATGTGCAGATAAACTAAAACATTAGTTTACATCGAAAATATATGATTACTTTCAAAATAACAATAATTTTAATCTTTGATTATTTCTAATATACAAAAACAAAACCTAATGCATTTTACGTTATAAGGGTATTCCTATGCATGTATTAATATACGAAGACTGCATTGCCTCTCGTAAAATTCTTATAAAGTGCATTACGATCGGATTTACCATGAAATATTACTTTAATATACGGTTCCCATAAAATAACGTTTATATTTAAATTGCACAATCCTTTCCGGTAATTTATAAGATACGCTATTCTACATCAACAATACAAATAGCTCCTCACAAAATTTATGCTCTCAAATTGTCAGAAAAAATACAAGGTATGCAACAGCTGCATTCTCTGAATTCCATGTCACTTTCCGTGCTTAAAAAAACAAAGTAACAGAAGATTTCCGAAATTAACTTGTCTTGACTGCATCACGACAAATTATAGCCAATTAAGCTGTTACGTGTTTGGATAAATGAGGATTCTTCAACCTATTTCTTTCCATTCTTTTGAATGCTTCGATGGATTAAAATAAACTGTGATGCGTACACAATACGAAGACAATATTTAAAAAACTAAAGAAAGTCAAAAACATGGAATAACAATTTTCTCTGTAACTCGTCCTTTAATATAGAATACAAAAATATTGCTTACTATGAAATCAAACTATTGTAGCATAAAGACGTGACCAAAGCACACCCGTCACTTAAAATCAGAGCAAGCCAAAGTCGTCTCAAAACACAATGGTCTAACAAGGTTAATCGCGTGGATAAGTCTGACAGATGGTTCAAAAACCGGTATTGTAGTGCAAAAATGATTCATCTCGTTGCGAGGTAAGTCACGATTGGTTATAAATTATTGTAACATCAGTGCAGATGTAGGACCCATGGTGAATCATACACACCTTTTTAATACAAAAAAGCTGTGGATTGATGAATGTTGAATCAAAACAATTCGCTAATAGAATCGACTAAAGCTAAGTAAAGTACCCAATAACTGAATATAACGTCCTTTATAAATAGAATTATGATCGAATAACGTAGTTAAATAACCAGTTAAATCGAATGGAAATCGGACAGCCGACAAACACATTGCACTTTATAAACAACACGCAATTTAGTGGCAGATCCATAAATAAACAGAACAATGTTTGTCATAAACAATTGCCCTCCACAAAGTACAGATGCGTCAGTTCTGAAACTCAGTTCTTCGGCATTGACTAGTTGAATGAAATAACCGATTTATTATTAGTAAACCAATATTCTACTTACAAAAGCTATAGCAGTGTCAGCAGCTAAATGTAACGCTTATCGCATATTGCAATGGGTGCAAATTCATATCCTACTAGCTGTTGCCCGCAAATTTATCGACAAAAAATTGAGATAAAAAGGTAACCTATAATATGCCCATCTTTGTCAGCTACCGTTTAGTAAAAGTCGAATCGAAATCGTCCCAGCCCTTACGTAATCAGTAACGCAAATACATCATCTTCGCGAAATCCGGAATTTTTCTTTTGATATTACAAGCAGACACTTGAATTTTATTACATGTATAGGTATCCACCTATATACTATTTCTATATCCATAGATATAGGAGATATGGATAATAATTACACTCGGTATATAGACGATGGATGAAAATTTATTAAAGCCTTCAGAATAGCTGCGTCAAATTTATCACTGGCAATAAATTTTGTGGAAACTTTATGTGTTTTCACAATGCGCGTTACATTCCGGGTCAAGTGATGTTTCCAGACTGTTTCCATCTTCGCATTCATTACGAGAAACTACGAGGTTAAAGTTTAAAGATATAGATTCTGCTAATCCGCTTTAAATAAACTTTTCTATGTTGTTTTTATGAATCAACTTTGTGTTTGTCAACATTTTTGGTTGTTATTTCAGTGTTAACGTGGAACTTTAAAGCTTTTATTTAACAGAAGAAAATAAACTTTCAGAATCGAAACACTACAATAATATGTATACTGATAAATTAAAACGCCTAAAATAGAGTAGAATAACAAAAGCGTTACGTGAACAAATAAATAACCAAACACAATCACCAAATTGAAGATAAGAACAGTTCATTAAAACATATTACAGAATTAACCAGAACACTGTTAAAGCAATATTCCACTTAATAAAACTACCTCGAACTCTTTAGATCTATAAACAAACTTCACAGCACCGAGCTTTGCGTTAAGCTTAGCGGGCATGAAAAGGAGTGCTACCTTTGATGTTAGCAACGCACCGCTGAACCCGGCCTTACACTTGACGCCGCGAACAGCCCTTGACACTTGCCAGTTTACGAGGAAAAGTGATGTACACGTTAGACTTCAAGCGACCTTAATTGTTACACCAGAAATAAGGAAACCAGATCTAATAACTTAACTGACATCGTTATTACGATAACTATATGCAAACAAGAAATTGCAACTATTCCTTCAGGGCTGTGTAAGAAGTTTCTCATATTTACCTTATCTAAAAGAAACAATATATTTTTATTAATTTGCAACATCAGTAATATACAAATAATTTTTGTGTCCGTGATTCGTTTAAATCAAAAGTAAGAAGGTACAAAAGTAGACAATAAACATCTTTACTCATTAGAATTAAATAGAAACATAATTAAAACTTTACCTGCGATAGTAAAATATCATCAATGTTCATTAATGTCCTGCCGTTCAGGGACTTCTCCAGGCCCTGACCTTGCACTAGTTGCAACCGAGTCGGCCTTCCTACTTTGTTATTATCGTTTCATAACTACAGGGTCGAAAGCAACAAACAAGTTACATCTAAAAATGCACGTTGAACAAACAATATTCCTATTGCAATCTTTATAAATTACTAGCTTTCGCCCACGACTCTATCCGCGGAATTAAAAAAAAACAAACAAAAGTAAGTGGCCCATGTATTCACCCAGACTATTCTTTACAACTATGTCAAATTTTATCGAAATCCATTAGGCAGTTTAGGCTACAAACTCTAACAAAATTCCATCCAGCTATCTAAACTTTCGCATTTATAATATTGATCAAACTCATCATAAAATATCACTGATTATATTTTGATAATTGTGTACTGTTATGTAGTCACACCAAGTGTGTGTTTTTGTTCTCGCTTCGATTTCTTCATAGAAAATCATTACACGTGGCACTCAACCTGTTGTTTGATCAACGCCCACATAACCATAAAGAATCAAATTAGTTTAGCTCTTAACGGGTTATATGTCCTTTCATCGTATGTGACAAAGAAAAAGTTGTTATTGTTCAGAATGAAGCTAACGCAAAAATATCTATGCTTAATTAACTAAACAGTCGATAGATTACAGAAGAAACAAGCAATTGAAACATTGTATTTGAAAATATGCACATATACTATCGTTTATGTACACAATAATTACCAAATCTCAATAACAAATGAAGTACCACATTGATACCATTATAACGTATATTCAGTTCCCAAATGAAAAAGGTTAATTGTCTAATATCTTTTTATAACACCAGGTTCGTAAAGCCTTAGCTAATAAACAAAATATAGGCTCAGAGGGATCTATTTACATTAGTGGACAATATTACAACCAACAACATTTCGTGCAATATTAAACCGAGCGTAAATTCAGCCAGTAACTGAAATAAAAGTCAATAAAATAACAATAATATAGATTACTATCTACATATATTCAGTAATAGACATAAATTTCAGATAACTATATAAAAGGTCGAATTGACATACTAGATTATTCGAACAGTTACCAATACATTTTCGGTGAATATATCCCAAAGGAAACGAAAGGTAAAAGTGTTTGTGTAATTCTTAGAGAACCAAATTGAGTTTCGGCATTTTAACTTGAAGTATGCACGTTTTAACACTATCTCTATTTACTTGACTGAAGCTGAGTTTCTGAAGTTTCTTTTTTTTTTCATTACCTAGCGATTCATTAGTATTATGCTGACTTAAATTTCAACGGAATAAAACTTAAGTTACGTAGTTCGGAAACGCATTTCATCAATTTATCTAACCAAAAATACTAACGAATGGTTAAACGTAGATGAGAAACCGGCCATGACTCGTGTAGGTAATGTTGTAACCGCCTATTGCCTACGACTTTTTCGATACTGACGAGGTAGATATTATTCGATTGATTAGTACTCTGAATTTTATAGTCATCATATAAATCAATCGGGTATTAATAATATATAGTGTTATAATATTAAAACAACCGCTAGTTTGCACCGTCAGCTGCAATTATAAAAGACATGTATTAGAAGAGAGCTTGGAGCACCGGCACGGTCCATTTGCCTCGTCTCTTACAATTTCTCTCGCTGCGGTAACCTCAATAAACGTGTCATACTCGATTACGTTAATTAATTATATACTACATTCTTCCTTAACTACGCATAAAATGTTTACTCATAGCAGATAGTTAAATCAAGAATGCGTTAGATCTATTAAAACAAAGATCGAATCCCACAGGATCTTGTTTGATATAATAATCACATGAATTAAAAATACTACAATCCGCTAATAATTACGATTAGAATTAACTTAGCATAAACTCGCGTAAATAAAAAAAATATATCAGATAAAGAAAATTAATTCAAACGAAAAATTAACTTAACTATTAATGACGTTGACTTATGAATTGCTTAGAAGCAGAAATAAATGCAAGCTAACAACCTTGTCCCATATACCGCAAGTTTGCTGAGGCCGCCTCGATAATATTTCAGTACGACAGCCTCCAGCATACCTGCGCTTATGCTACTTTCACACGAAGGTAGGACAGTGTTGAAAAACAATAGGAGAAACTAGTACTGTCATCGAACGTCAAAACACTCTTTTGGTAGTACAAGCGCTTTCAAGCTATAGCAGTACTGCAATGTTTACTGCTCTATGTATCTGGACCGCCCTCGTGTGCATATGGTATTAAATAATTCAGGCTGCCCACACGGGCTTAGCTCGTTCGCTTTACTCCTGACGGCAAGTAGCTCTAAACATTCGCCTCTGAACTACGAATGGCAATGTTTAAATAATAAAGAACTTTCATGACGGGGAATTCTCGTTTTACCTAATAAATATATCTTTTAGAACCGTATTTCTAAGTAAAAGAAGATTTATAGATTTACATGACTGACTTAACATGCATGAATAAAATATAAAAATCATACTGTTATTTAAAAGATCTATTTTGAAAAAAAAAATCTGCTTACATACTATCGTCAGTAGTTCTCATATTGATAACTTAGATACTTCACCAATTTAATGCTATAAATAAATATTTAATTTAAATAAAAAGCAAAAGCTTGTGTTTGATAGCACAAACATCAGGGGACGAACATAAACTTCATGAGATACAGGTTTCTCTCGAGTACTTTTTGCCCTCACTCAATAAGATTAAAATTGAAAGCACCAGTATCCAAACCACACGGGTGTACTAAAGTCTACAATATCAGTCAGAAAGGAGAACCATTCTATAATGGAACATTACGTAATAGTGTTGAATATAAATACATTTTGGAAAATAATACAATAAGAAAACGAATGATCATCATTAAATAACGATAAAAAAGTTAAACAAGTCGATCATATTTTTAACTCAAACCCATTTATAGGTTCTCAAAGAATCCTCGAGCCTAACAAATTAATTAAATACAAACTCTAAGCTGATGAATTCAAGAAGCCCTTGTCTTTGTGACCGACTATCATAAAAAAGCAGAACAATTATAATGACTAGTATTCTAAGAACGCACAGATAAGACAAAACAAAGCACAGCCAAGGTTAGCTTTAAAAACTTAACGAAAACAAAGAATTTAGCTGAAAGTAGTAAACTTAATTACTATACAAAAGGGGATAATGTACGGAATTTTGGTATAATTTAAAAGTTTTGTTCGGGCATTTTTGTGTTTTTTATTTTACGTGCTGAGAACTGAAGGCGATATATCATTTCCAAAGACATACTAATAGATCAAGACCAAAGCAACATTTTTACGTTACATTTTTTTATGTTGCAAAAATTGTTAAAAATTGAACAGTGATTTAATTAATTTTGGAATAAAACCACTCTTTTGATCAGCCCCTAGTTCTGTCTTATTCAAATTTACCTACATAAGCACACTAAGGTAAGGCATAATTATCAACTTACCATCTCCATCGTTGGGTACTGGATTCAATCCCCCTGTGCGTTTGACGCTCGAGGCACGTGGGGTCGGCTGCGCCCGTCGGCATGGCGGCGTGCATTCCGGACCCTTCGTACGCTGTCAAATAAATAATACCACGTTAATATAGTCTTGGATCATAAAACATTTTTAAGCTAGAACCCAGACAGTCTAATTGCGAAATAACCCTAGAACATTTATTACATTATTTTTGCTTGCTAAACTTACTAAAAATATACTCAAATGTCGATATGCCTTTGCAAAAGTTGAGAGAGGATCATCATTTAGATTTGTAATAGAAAATCTACACTAAGAGACTATTTAAGTAACCATTAAATAATTTAGTGTAGCAGTTAATCTTAGACTGTTTATAAACGCATTTTAGTCTTTATGTTAGTATAATTGTAATAAAGTTGGTCATCAAGAGTACACGACTCACCACTTTAGCTTTATATTCCTTGAAGTAAACCCTCATCTCGAATATTCACCAAATAAGCAGACTCATATATTTTATGAGTATTTTGACATAAAAGAAAGAGTCCACTTTTTGACTATTAAGATCCGTTAAATTTAAATGTATGACCTACAAACGACTTGTAAATAAACTATATTAGTACACATCTTATTATTTTTATTATGTTATGTCCTTGTCATTGAGAGTATTTTAAGAATAATCTTTGAGAATAAAATATATTGTAAATTGCAAAATATCAACGATACAGTAACTAATAAATTCTACAAATAATTACATTTTATTACGGCTTTGTCGTTAGCAATGAAAAAATAAAATTCTAAACAAAGTAACTGCACTTTTATTAGATAATCAGACTAGGGTCAATATAAATATAAGAGCCACACGTCTCGAACGTGACAAATCCTGACATACCAATATTAAACTTGAGAGCTAACAAACTTAATCCGATATAATCTCGAAATTGGTCAGGATTAAGTTAAACCCGAGTTTGTTGACTCGATAAATCGAAAAGTCACTCGACAATCAATCGATTCTCTAATCTATAAACTGGATTGAAATCAACTATTGTTAGATTTATATTCAACTATTAAAACCAGACAGATAAGCATTTTGCATTCCAGTACAATATGCCTTGTCATGTTTCAAATCTGCCCCACTGCACAAAGTGTATTATTTATTTATTAATATAGCTTTCGCCCGCGACTCCGTCCGCGTGGTATTAAAAAAAAACAAGTAGCCTATTATGTTCTTCCAGACTCTCCTCTACATCTTTGCCAAATTTCATTGAGATCCGTTCAGCAGTTTAAGCCACAAATTCCATCCATCCATCCATCTAAACTTTCACATTTATAATATTAGTATGATGTTACATACATACAAAAATACAAATCTTTCCTTTTTATAATATTAGTATAGATTTTTACGGGTGGCAACATTGAATTTGTATTGATATTGGCTTTATAAGTTTGATCAATGCTCCGACCCTTAATCTATTATTAAGTGCCGTCTCTACGATGTACAGTCATTTTGTTAATTAGCGATCTTTATCTTTTACACGGATAAATTAAGTGCAACGTATGATAATGAATTTAACCCCAATGACCTTTATAATCGTGTTTGTTCTCTATTTATCAATATGTAGTCCGTGTACCAAGCACGTGTTATTAAAACACGTGTGAAAACAGCACATGTAAGAAATTTCGTTACTAAGAGCTCATGACTATAAAACATACAGTAATTTTCTAGTATGTAAGCATCTATTGCCACAACGAAGGAATATGAATTACTAGCTTGTACCCGCGACTCTGTCCGCACCGAATTAAAGAAATTATTTATTTATTAAGGGGAAAAAAATAGTAAGTAGCCTATGTTTTCGTCCTGTCCTGTTCCAAATCTGTGGCAAATTTCATGAAGATCCATTAAGTCCCTCCAAACTCCTAGTATATTTCTACAAAGGGCACTACTATTATAACTACGTTAACTAAACACATAATTTACTTATCTAAACTCTAATATAGGTGTCAATATCAATCCAATACAACGAATAGTCAAATCTGTTGCGAAATAACACAGCCTGAAACGAACATTGGATAGTAGCATACCGTCCTTCAGTTTAGATAGAATGTAGTTTTAAATGGACTGGTATACCCACTTGACCGCAAATCGCGTTCAATTTTGAGATTTGTTACTTTGAGTTACCACTATCCTACTAGTACAAATACTTTGCTATCTCATTTTTTCAAAGCGGGTAAATGGGATACGTTATTTTTCAGACTATCGGCAATCTAAAGATATAAATAAATATATCTTCTAATAATATAGGTTTGAAATATTATTTACACATGTAATCAATACCACAAACCAATAAACACGTCTTCAAACCTCTGCAATAAACTGCTTCAAATATGTGTTCTTAATTTAATAATACCAACATTATTTAATAACAAATAAATAGTAGTATACCGGTAAAGTTTATCTAAGAAATTACAACTTAGCTATTTAATTATTTATAACATAAGTAAAGTATAAAAAAACAGTAAATGTTACCGATTACTCGTGTGTTCGAATTTATCTTGTACAAACTTAAACTTAGTTTTTACATGTTTTTATTCTAAAGAACACATTTAATTTATTAATTACTAGCTATCGCCCGCGACTCCGTCCGCGTGGAATAAAAAACAACTAAGTAGTCTAAGTGTTCTTCCAGACTATCCTCTACATCTATGCCAAATTCCATCGAGATCCGTTCAGCCGTTTATGCTTCAAACTCTAACAAACACCCATCCATTTAAACTTTCACATTTATAATATTAGTAAGAAGTAAGGTTAGTAAGATTATCGCTAAACTTATATAACATAAGACTCAAACTGTTATACTTAATCAGCTCTATTATGGTTGAAGAAGTCTGCGAGTTAAAAAGCAACAGAAACAGTTCGTTTGAGAGTTCATTGTTATCATTTACCACGGCCTTGACCTCAAGATTGCGCGTGCAGCTATCGAATACTAATAAGGCATTGTTTCTTAGATAATCGATTTTAATTGTGTTACGAATTAAGTCACGTTTACGACACGACAAATTCTTTACATCTTCTAAATAACACTAACTTTTTAGAACGAATCGATGCGGACAATAGAGAAAAAAATGACACTTCACTTATATAAAGTGCTATCTTATATTTCTTTTGAAAGATTTTTTAATTATAGATTTCCTATAAGTTATATTGACTGACACATAACCGTTTCACCGTATACAGGCTTGGAAACAAGGTTGCACCATACTACTTCCGACAACCGACACTTAGGTTTTGTTATTGTATCGTCAATGCCAAAACTTCAATAACGTACGAAGCTAATTATATACACGACTGTACATAATAGTACATCGACAGTCATGTACACAACTTAAAGTTTGTTCTATTACTGTCTGTAACAAAACAATACCTCTTAGGATCTAGTATTGTATCATCGATGCGAAAAAGCATTAGAAAAATATATTAAAGCATAATGAAATCCAAGAGGCATCCAACCGTAAGACATTGTATCGTCACTAAGAAAAACGCTAATATGTTGCACAGAATAACGCGACTGTACTTTCCATATAAATCGATTAAAGCATGTTAAAATCCAAGGCTTTCATACACGAGCACAACAAATCTGATTCAGATTTAATGTCGCGTGACATTTTGAAAGTAATACATTCCATACTTGACACTTTCTCCATAACATGTACAATAACATTAACATCTATTCAAATATTCTACAACAAGTCTATTAAAAATAATATTTGACAAAGAAATACATTTCTACGCTATGAAAACAATTACTTAAATTGTCATTAAAACAACAATACATCCAGAGGTTAAGTCACTAACAAAAAACACAACAAATAAAAAAGCCGACGTTAATCAACACGAATTGATAAATGAAACGAATAAATCTTCTAGAAAATTCCGTTTTATAATTTGACAAATGATTATCAAATGTACCAATAGAACATATCGCGATGCGCGCGAGCGACCGCGCCGTCGACAACTGACGCATGCGCAGGCCTCTTTCACTTGGGTAAAGGCCGCCAATGCAACATAGAATTAGGTATGCCACTGCATTCATAATTAAATATGTCGAAATATATTACAGCATAACATATCAACAACATTAAACAGACCCAAATTATACATTTTTGAACATAATAATTGACATTATTAAGACAAAATTTACAAGAATTGTATAAAATTAAATCTATCAAACCACTCCTGTATTAAGACAATTTGCGTCATTAACCTCTACGAGTAATTTAGACCTATTAAATTTCACTTATACGATGAGTATTTCACAATGATATGTGTGTGGTATTTAAAAAAAAACAACGCAATACGTCATTACACATGTGAGTGAAGAGTGACATGCGATCAATACGAAATCATAAATGAAAACCTGTAAGCACGAATGTTTTTTTTTAATATCTAACTACCCTACTACGAGGTAAAGGCGTCACAGAATGATAATCTAGGCTAGGTCTAGGGGAGCAGCTACCATTAGCATAGTCCTTTTCGAAGAATTTTTTACTTGTTTTTTACATTTTTTGATTCTCTAGCCGCGTAGGAAAACCAGCTACAACGAGCAAGCAACGAGCCAATCAATGCGAATACTGCATCTTGTAACGCTACACCATGTAACTTCGGTCAGTACACGCCTTAATAAATGATTGTGAATTAAACAAAAAAAGTTGATAAGTTAAGACCACTTTATGTAACATTTCTTGCTCTCACAAATCAATGATAATTTTTTTTTTTAAAAATTGAAGATAAAAAGTTCAAGCAATATTTGCAAAATTAAGAATAATCAAATGCAAAATAAAGAAAAATAACAAAAGATGATATTAGCTATACAAAACAAACATTCATCGGAGATGGTAACCAAATACGAAGACCTCATGGCGACGAGACGAGGTCGACGGCGTGTCATGACTCCTTACAATACGATCGACTGAATACCGTGGGCGCTACCAAAATTGGCTATGATAGAATCAACCATTATAAATTAAGCTCTGAATCTAAAACAAATTAATACAATTTAGGGAAACGGTTCCTTATTAAACACGAACAAGAGTTCATAATAAAACAGTAAGCGAGGGTGACGAAGTATGTTTTTTTAAATGATAGTCCATTTATGATGGTCTTTTGTAGCTTGTAATTCGGATCTCTGCTATGATTCATGATTATAAAGTAAACGAAATTCAAAGAGTACTTTTAATATTATCTTTACGTATAGAGGAATTCTAATTGTCTACTTTTCAGTTACAAAAAATATAGATAACTAGCTTTTTTTAATAAAAACAAAACAAACGTAAATACGCTATGGGTTTGATTATCCTCTACATCTATGCCAAATTTCTGCGAGATCCGTTCAGCAGTTTAGGCTACAGACTAACAAACACACATAAATTTACGACATCAGTAAGTAGTAAGTTAAATAAAAAGCATAGTTAGAGATTTATTTTACAACTATATTCAATTAAAACTACTATTGTCAATAGATGTCGCTAAGAACGCCGAATAAATTTTAAAATCCTCATAGCAATTAGTTCCTACAACCTCCTTCCTTTCATTCTTGAGTTCGTCTTTATTCGGATACATTTATAAAGAGTAAAGATTTGTATTTTTGTATGTATTCGATTCACGTAAAAACTACTGGTCCAATTTTAAAAATTCTTTCACCAATAGAAAGGTAATTTATCTGAGAATAACATAAGCTATATTTTTGTAATTTCACAAAGGTGAGGTCGCGAGCAACAGCTAGTTTACAATAAAGATGTTCTAAACCAAAGTTAATAACGAAACGGACTTGTCTACGAAAAACCTAACCTTCCTGCCAGTTAGATAAAAAGTAAAAGGTTATGAAAAGATAAGCCATGCTTGTATTTCTAGATTCATTTTATTGTTACTGATATTTTATTAAGTAAATCTAGGTCAGGTATACTATTATAATCCTTCAATTTATTAACTCATCAAAACATAATCCGCTTAACGTGCATCGTTCATTGTTCTATTCTCAATAAAAAATAATTTTAGTTCGAAAGTTAAGCCGGTAACTGAAAATAGAAGGCTTTTACAAAGCTTTTTTAATAAAAGCTAAAGCTTTATAAGCTTTTTCGATGGATTTAGTTTATTTAATCTACGTTATTTAAAAGTGCATTTAGGAAAATTCTAAAACTGAAATTTTAAAACTGAGTGTAATCTTTAGTACTAAAAGTCTCATTATATCTTTATGAGTGCATTAAGAAACATTTAAAAACACTTATTCTAAGTAAATTTTTATTTTGAAAGTATAATAGATAAAGTATCATTCAAGTTTTAGATTATTACTCAGCTGATCATTATAAAAATTAACTAGCTATGAGTTAACAATAGAAATATTCACATAAAACGACAGAATACAAAACTTGTTTAATGTAAATGTTATGGTCAGTGCACATAATTGTAATTGGTCCAGGAAATCTCGTGGATTAAATTTAATTTTAATAAATTCGATGTAATATAAAACAAACGGAACTCAAACTAGGACAAGAGTGCAAACAAACGGCGGCAACAGAGAGGCGATGAGCATGAGCATGGACATCCACAATACCAGAGAAACTACAGAATTAATCAATATCACAAAAATAAAAAAAACAAACAAACACAAATAAAACAAGATACACAATGATAAAGCAAAACACAAAGGTGAAGGTTTAAACTTGTGGTGTATTCAACACCAAATATGGTATAACATTGGAGGAAAATGTACTAAAATTAATAAAACGACTTGCTTTGTTTAAAGCTAAAAGCCTTGGAAATTTAAATGTAAGGAAATTGAAATAAAAAAATTAACGATTATGATCTAACATTTTGACTTAAGATACCGAGAACTGGCAAATTTTAGTCCCACCGCTTTATTTCCTGATCATTTGTAGAAGTTAATAATATAAACTATATTCTCAAGAAACGTATTACGATATATGCTTGGTTAAGATTTTTTCAAAGTGATATTTATGTTACTTACCGGTGCACAATCCCCATTAATTCCGTTTTCAGCCAAGATGTCTTCAAATAACAGATCCGCTTCACACGGGGAACATAAATTACTGAGCAATTCACTAAATCTTTCTACTTTACGCACACACACCGCTCCCAAAAGTCCCCCTACATCAGCGCTTTTCACTTTTGGCACAACACACCTTTCTTCCAAATGCACATAACTATCATTCTTATGAACAATCTTCGTTTCTTTAACTATTGGAATGTGAGAATTTTTTTGATTATTTTTGAGCTCCCTTTGTTGATGCAATACATTCGCATCTAATGCTTCGTTGTTGATTTTAATTTCAACATTGCTATCTTTAATATTGTTCCCAACTACAATATCATTAAATAAATTTTCAAACGTCTCTTTCTCCATACTGTTAGAAAGAGTTTTATCACCTAGTATGTTATTAAATATTTCGTCGACATTTTCATGTTTTTCACCATCTAATAAATTAACTACATTATCATCAGTCAAGGATTTCCTCTTCTCGTCGTTATTCGAAATACTTTTATTATCGACAATTCTTCCTTTAGGACTAGTGACTATAAAATTAGTTTTGTCTTTTGCTAATATATTTTTATTAATGGAATGTTTAAGTTTCGTTCTAATAGCACCAATTTCTTTGTCTAATACGCAAGTCGAAGTCGCCATGCTTTTTAAATTTTCTTTTTCGTTGCTTTGTCTTCTATTATGTGTTCTTACTTTATCTCTTTCTATTACTTTGGAATTTTTCGTTGTTTTCGATTTATCATCTTCCACTAAGGAATTGACGGATGAGCTTCTGTTGTTGGTTTTCTTGGGAGAAGTGGAGGAGTCGGCATTCGCTGCGGCTGCTCTCAGACGAGATGTTCTTGTTGTTCTTATAGGCAGTGATGTTGTCGCCGTGTTAAGATTTATTTCTGAAGAAGACTTGAGGTGATTTGCAGTATTTTCTGATGGCGTTCGATTAGTCGCTTTCTTAGGCCGCCTGAAATTGAAAAATTAAAACAGTTATTCAAAAGTACTTGATTTGTAAAATAACTTTAGATGATGCTAATAAACTTCTAGAAAGATGTCTATCATATTTTTAACATCTTTCATTTTTATCAAACCTCTCCTTGATATTAAATTACATTAGTAAAAAAAATATGAACTACAAGATTTTAAAATATAACCCTTTTAATTATATGAAAGTTATGTGTTGAAATATGCTTACCGTTCTGTAACATTAGCAGAGAAGAGCGTAGCTGTTCTAGCCATCAACTGCTTTCGTCTCTCTTCTTTGTATTTCTGTATCCTGGCCGCGCGGGCCTCGTCTGGCGATTGACTCATTGTTCTACTCCTTCTAACACGATGTCACGTACACCAGCAACTCTTACAGTCT
>NW_013528137.1:954179-983779 GCF_000836215.1 Papilio polytes | reverse complement strand
AGCATGGAACTTCTTTAGCATGGCGACATCTAGTGCGCGGGGCGGAATACTTGGCAGTGATGAGTACAGGCTAAGCTGGAGGTAGGCGTTGAAGCTGCGGTTACAACCTGGAATTGATTAAAAACAAATGAGTAATAGGATCTACGTAACACGAACATATATAAAATGAGTAATCCGAACTGAAAACGGATCAGTGACAAAATCGCAAACAATGATGTTTGATTTGCGAATACGAGGTGAAGTAAGGACGCGTTGCGAGCGACCCATGGAAAGTCTTTGTTCCATTGTTGTGACTCCCCACATGCTATGGGAATGTCAAAACATGAATTGATCGTTTTAAAGGAAGTTGGATTAGCATCATTAAATGATGTACACATGACTAGTCATTATTTTGATATGTTAATAAACATGGTCAAATTTAAATGTTTTTGCTTATAACGATTTAGTGGGTGTAGAATATGGTCATCGGACGGCAACGATCATAACGTGTCATTGACTTTAAAGAACAAATATATTATTACGTTTTGGAACATACAGATATTACAAGAAGACAATTTTAACCACAAAATTCTAAAGCAGATGATATATTATAAAACACGCTACCATTGAAATAACATCTGCAATCCACTAATGAAGCAAAATATTTGCCAGTTAACACACAAATGATTACATACAAGTGGTCACGCTAGCAAAGCGTTTTACAAACGATACCCGGTTTCGTAACGTATTGGAAAACCAATTATCTGTAAACACACTTAATCAATTAAACCAATAGTTCTAGTTGTTACGAAGGGTTCTCCCCTCTCTCATTTCGTACTTGTGTCAGACTTTCACTTTACACTGTCCAGTGAGATAAATTTCATATTATTGCGAAAGTACCTTCGACTCCAATAATCATGTTATGAGCAGTGTGAACGTAAAGCTGCAGAACAAATGTCAAATGTAAATTGTGCCGCCAACTTATAATTTACTTTTTAAATACTGTAAAACACCACAAATTACAAACGTAACAAAGTTTATCTCATAAACTGTCACAGATATTTCAAACATTTCAACTTTCTTTAACATTCAACAGTTGTAGACTACTGAAATAAACGAGAAATCACGAATTTTATTGCTAAGTTATAACGAAAATATTATACTATTCTTCGCTATAAATGTAACATCAGACATTTTATTTACGTTACATATTCTACTATCCTTCAATAAAAGTTTCTCCCTATTACATCGAAGAGGTTATTAAAATTTACTTAACAAATTGACTTACAACCATTCTGAAGTTAATAAAAAATTATATAAAAGGCATATGGGCGTTTCCAATTGATATAATGATTTAGTTGGAAAAAATGATATCACCATTACCATAAGGGCAATATATTGTAATTCCATTTTAAAATTCTCGGCATTATATCTATACTGACGTCAGATAAATCCTAAGGGCGTGGGTATCCTGTTACACTAATTTAACTCCTTAATCAATCACAGTCAATTAACTAAGCATTAGTCGCCATTTAGCAATGATTAAATAGAATTTAAATTATATCGGCGATCCGTCACAAGATGCCCGTTTGAAGTTCCGCCAGACTACAGAGTGATATAGACTATTGACTCCTGTCAAAGAATCGATTTTTATCGTATTCAATCGATTATTACTCACGACAAATTATTAAATAAGTCTCTTCAGATAAAAAAAAGAAAAAAAAATCCATGAGAATTAAAGGAAAATCTACGTTATTGACAAAAAGAAAGGAAAGAGTAAGTAGAAAACTTACAGAAAAATCCACAACAGCCAATTCCGACAAATAGCAATAATGTCTACATCAATAAAAATCTTCGTTTGTAAAAACTAGACCTAAGAATGTAGTTCTACTAATAGAGTGGACATGGCATGTTTATAGACGTTCGATTTCTGACTTGCCTACAACTAAAACGAACCACTTTCTACATGCAATACTAACAAGTCTACAAAGATACGTTCACTAGTCATAAAAACGGTAAATTTGATTCTACAAAATTTGATTTTCGAACGCACCCGCATCTGGAGGTTACAACTTACAAGGAGTATGGTAACATTTGTCGCAATTAATTTAGTTAAACTTAATGCCCTAATCACTATTAAATCATTGTTAGCATTACTTCAACAAAATTATTATGAGTTAGATATGTAAATATAATTGTGACGTCATAGATTTACCGGACATTGTGTTATGTTTAAGCAAGTACTAATTCATAATGCACGTTTATTTTCGTAACTGGTTCTAACTCATAATAAAGTTATTATAGCTAAATGATACATTTGATTAAATCAGGACCTACGCATACAATTGTAACACTCAGCGTTAATTATTTTGAGTAATTACAATGAAGTACAAAGTAAGAAAGATAGCAAACGTAACAGAAAAAACTTACAAGGCAGTTCTTAGGTAATATGTTCATAACCTTAAATCTGCTGTAGTCCACCTTTTATAAATCCCAGGATATTTACAAAGTGAAACTCATTAGATAAAGTAAATATCCTAAGGCAAATAGATATTAACTCCTCTTAACATTTATAAAAATTTTTCGCCCCCAAATCTTACGAAATATCACAAAAGTCCTCTCAATCTGTTCAACGATTTAAGAGACACACATTTCAATTATTTCACAAAGACGATTAAGCTTAGGGGATCTACAGGAACAATTCTTTGAAGTTACAGAAGTGCCACGGAACTTGTACGGAAGTGGAAGAGGTAAAGTCGCTTTAGTCGTAGGCCGAGAGCTCAGACTTTGGGTTGATGCGCCTACTTTCCTCGTATATCTTTAAAAACACAACACCCTCATTAAAAAGCCTTGCGTGATAAGAGGCGTTATCGAACTCTCAGCTTGTATCACAATACGTTCACGTGACTGTCTCACAGTCTGATTCACACATCTGTGAGATGCAATATATGTTGTGACGAGAAGCCACGCGAAGATCCGTATACAGTACATTGAACGCAGTCAGCACCGTACCAAATTAATTGTCAGTTTTATTGGTACTATATAGTTGAAAGTCTTGATTCGAGATTGAAAACAAGGTCATTATTTTAGCTTGTATCATTTTATAGTTTTTTTTTATGTTCTGTAGTCGTCAGTTCAAATACATCGCTGCTGCGAGACTCAAGCAATGCGAATTGCTGCACCTGTTCTTATAGTTTTAGCATGGTAGTATCATAATGAGGAGGGATAAATCGGATGTAACAAGAAGAACGTTAGTTTGTCTCGGTATAGTAGTTTTGGAATGCATTGTAAAACGAGTGTTTCATGTACATTATAATGAATATCGACATAAATAAATTGAAAGGCAAACAGAAAAAAATTGCAAAAAAAATTGAATCGGTAACGTCAAGTATCTACGTAAGCTGATTTATAAACAAATCATATTCGATTCGATATCTCGATATGCGACCACGGAATATTTTTATATAACCTATAAAACATCAATGTATCTTTATGTTTTCTATGATGACTGTGTCTTTTATAGTGATGTTCTGAATTTTTACAAACGTCAGTTTTTTTAATAATTAAGTTACTTAATATCGTTTCTTTTCTTAAAATGAATTAATTATTTAATAACAATTTAGACATTTTTCATGGAGAATACTTAAACCGGACGTTCCAGACTGTAAAACAAGCTCTTTGTGTTGTTATAAAAGAAATTTGTATGTCTCGACGAGTCGCGACAGATTTCAAACCGGACAGGAATGGGCTGCATTTCACCGTTATTTAAATTAAGTAGCATTTACTCGCACTCCGGGCCATTACGTCGTATGCAATTATTTTTGATCGACGATAATATCCCGAACGCGGGAAAAACGTAACTGGAATATAAATGAAGCCTGAATGGCTTTAAAATATAAGTTCTATCTAGTCTGTATATTGTCATTCTGTAAATTACACCCAATAAAAGCAATAATACTATCTTAGAATAATGATAAATCTGAAATAATAACAAAACATAAACAATATGCTAACTAGACGAGTGAGACGATAGTGAATTGTGTTTAAACGTACCAAATTGTTTGGTACTCTGATTTTCCATTAAGGTTATCAGAGCAATAGTGCAGAACGTAATAAATAATTAATTACTTAGCAGTGTACCGATATCAATCTACGCAAATACATCTGCCGCATCACGCGACAGACGACACTGATTGATAACCGTTCAATATTGATGTTAACGTTGTTAATAAGACTTTATCTACATTACCTGAACTATAAATCTAAATACTTATCAAATCTTCGAAGTTCGAGACGAATCTGGAACTCCATTCAAGTCGCTAGCATGTAAGTTTTTGCTTGTCTGCAAGGAATATTCCTAACCGTCACACCGCTCTGTCCCACTTGAGAATGAAAAGTTTCATCGGTCCCACCTTTTAGTCCCACTATCACCAATAAGGTGACAGATGGAACGGTTATAAAATAAAATAAGTTCCAAACGTCCCGTAGTCGCAAAAGGTGGGACGGATGAAACTTTTTATTCTCATCTGTTCCCACGTAGGGACAGAACTGGGTGACGGTTGGGAATAATCCGTCTGCAAATAACTTAAACATATTATATCATAGTGGTAAAAATATCTGCAAGAACCTTCACTTTGCGGTAAGTCGACAACAAAAATTCCATAGTCTATTAGCTCAGACCACTCGAAAGTGAAGCCACAGTACATATGACACGCCGCACACAAACGCCATACGTCAATATTTGTGCAACTCACGTGGAAATATACATGACACCTAACGACAGCTCGGACTTTTCTATCTATATCTCAAACATTTCATATGACACCTTTACGATGAACTACGTAATTTATCTTTGTGATAAGACATGCGTGAGGTTTTTGCAATGTAAAATTGAAAACTCTTTGTCTATTGGACAGGCATTGAAATATTACAATGAAACTCGTACAAAGGTGAAGGCCGAACGTGCAAGTTCATTTGGTATTGCATATTGAACTTGTTCATGTACTGTAAAATAAACAATTGACTACGCTTTTCAACCATGAACCCAATACTTCAAAACATACAAATACTTTAACATGAAAGCAAACTAAATAACAAAGACTTCAAACAACAGTTAAAATGGCGAAACGTGTTCTTTGCAAATTGGCCTAATTTTCTAAAAAGAACTTTATTTATTTGATGTACAATATACAAATATAAAACCAGATCACCATTCACATATCGTTAATGAAAACCAATAAACATTAATTATGAATATTAAAATAAATTATCGTTAATTAATGTTTGTTAATAAGAAAACACATCAATCGTCACACGTACAAAGCAAACGATACCGCAAACAGAGATAATGCACACAGCGGAGTAAACCGAAGCCAATGAGTCAGAGAAACTAGTTCTTTACATTTCACTGGAAGAACAACAAGGCTAAAAAGAACTCGGACGCATGCGCAAGAGCCGGGGACGTGTTTTATTTTGATTATAAATATAACCCGTATGAATTGTAAACGTCAAGAGAAATTTTTGCAAAGATCCTTGTATTGACAGTGTAGTACGAAAATATAATTTTACAACAAATTGCAGAAGCCCTTGGTATGAATAGTATGATATTAGAATTGGTAAAGTCTAGACTGCTAGTTACCGAGTATCGATCGCTTGAAATATTAATTTGGACTGAGCCAATTGCCAGATATCAAGAACATTCAATACTGTCTCAGCAAATTATTTTTTAAAGAAATAAATTGTAAACTTTAAACCTGAAAATTATACTTTGAACTGGTCATTAAATAGTGAAGTGTAATAAATTGAGAATCAAATGACCCGAAGACTAACATAGAAAGTATATAACCCAGTATACATGGTTGTTGCGAATTGACATTTTTAAAGAAGAAAGGAAATCTACCGAGTATAAAACGCAGGACTTATACCAATGTACAATTCCTATAGTTCATACAACATTCAACTTTCATACACGTCTCAGAGGTATAATTTTTCCTGCTTCAATACCCAGTAATCGTCGATCGTAATGAGCACAAGGCGTCGTACATCACCTTTTTAAAGGAATAAAAGTAAAGCCGGTCAGGACCGGATTTGGTCGAGAGCCAGTCTCACCGACTACGGTTAATTTATACCAAAGGTTGAATTGCGCCAAAATCTCTGTCCCGTCACATTTTTGGCGCAATGCACCGCAGTATGTTCAGCTGACCCCGATATGTGCTAGTTTTTATCGACTTCATTGACGTTGAGTAGCTTATAATCCTTTGTGCAGCAAAATTCGATATGCAGTAAAAAGTAGTTGTTCAATACTTTTAATGTATAAGATCAGATTGAGGTAGCTCTCCGCTTTCGATTGTCATAACCAGAACGCAAAATCAAATTGTACTTATAAGAAACGGTTTATTTGTTAAATTAATTCTTACAACCTAAGACTACATTACATTATCTTTTTGCCAAATCTTGCAATATTAAAACTCGGCCTGGGAAGGTCGCAAACATGAGCTGATTATTAAAAAGATCACGGCTTTTCTGTATTGATCGAATACAAATCCTACGTACAGATATTCGGAAACAAGAGTTCTATCTCGAATACGCTATTTGCATGGATACGTACACCAAACAAAACTAAAAATTACAAAAACATTCTCACGAATATTCCTGATAAGCTCTTTACTATCAGTTTTGACTATAACATACTACTTCGCCTTATGTTTGAAAAACACTTTTACGACTTCTTTTATGTCCAACAAAACAATTTATTACAGACTAAGAATTTCTTCGTACTTTTAACTATTTTATACTAACTTTCGCCCGCGACTTCGTCCTCGTGGAATTTAAAAAAAAAAGTGAGTAGCCTATGTGTTCTTCCAGACTATCCTCTACATCTATGCCAAATTTCATCGAAATCTGTTCAGCCGTTTAGGCTACAAACTCTAACAAACATCTATCCATCCATCCATCTATCTATTATTAGACAACTTATTTACTTGATACTGTCGCTTTTAACTTAGAGCAATACTTCTCGTCAAGACTCAAGTTACGCGCCAATCTATCCATACTTCTAGTGACATTGACAGCTGTCAGCTAGGGACGTGACGTTTATGCCGATAATCTAGAGTTGCGCCAACTCTACAGCACGGTACTAATTTTGTTCCTAACACTATCTATCCATCTATCCGTCTAAACTTTCACATTTATAATATTAGTAAGATTTTCTACCTCAAATGAGACAAATTATTTTGATATGTGACAATGCTTATATGAATAGCTTCAGTCATCGTTTACATTTTTATCTAAGTAGGCTAACTATATCTCAAGAAAGGTGCTATTTGAAGTGGTTTATAAAATTCAAACACAGAGAAGTATCAAAAACAACACGTGATTCACGTTGCTCAGAATCACATATATTTTTAGATGTTTAGCCGATGACATTATTGTAAGCGACTTATTTATTGTGTGGGTTTTACATCCACGTCAAATATAGAAAACATTATAATTAAAATTTGAAAAACAAACAAAAATACTGGTTATTTGACAGATAAATTAAATTAAAATGTTTAAAGTTAATCTATACCATAAAGAGGAAAGATTTGTATTTTTGTATGTTCTGTTTTGTTGTATATAACTCAAAAACTACTGGGTCGATTTCAAATATTCTTTCACCAATAAAAGCTACGTTATCATTGAGTGACATTTCACGCTGAGGAAGTCGAGAGCAATAGCTAATAATTAACAAATAAAAAATCGAATCACAAATTAAGTTAACGACCAAAGAATAATTAGCGGTAATTAAATAAGATCAATACAATGTTATGAAGTAATTAGAATAGTAGATCACCATTTAGATTGTTTATTTCTTACGATCATGTTTGTTATTCTTCTATTGCATAGACTAAACATTAACAATAGATATTGTTATATTGCATAAACATACTACAATGACTGATGTCATAAAAATAAATACTACATATGTCTATTTAAGAGAAACTATTAGTAACATTTCAAATAATTTAGATAACTCTTGAGCTATTTTATAAATGAACGTAAACATGAAATGATTTCATTGCTTTTGGATATCTCGATAATAATTTTTATATTAAAAACTGTGGCAATATTACAATACGTTGTGATTTATAATTAAAAGTAGCTGTTGCTCGCGACTTCGTCCACGCAGTAGTAAGATAAGTAGCCTATAATATGCCCGTCTATGCCAGCCGTGTCGGAGATTACCTGAAAGAAACACGACTTGCGGACAAACAGACAAAAAATTGATTTTCGTTATCAGCAACGCAAATACGTCATCTCCTCGAAATCTGGAATTTTTCTTTTGACATTACAGACACTCCGATTTCATTATACGTATAGAAGATAGATAAAGGTAATTTAAGTGACATCATTAACAAAATAATTAAATTAATTTTACAACAAACGAATACAATTTAGTATTTCTACACGTGCAATGAAACTCTATATTGACGAGTGGTTTTATTGTTCTGTAATTGTAACTTGGACTATAGTGACCTTAATGTCTAAAGTTAATTGTGTCATTATAAGGTAAACTTATACATTCTCTATTCCATTTAAAGTAGTAACGTAGTTAAAACCATAAAGCGACCGAAATCACTCACGTTTACTTTTTAAAAATGCATGTTAAACTGATAATTAAGAAAAGAAACCGCTATTGAGTAAAATCAACACAAATTTTATAAATAAAGTTCATCGACATGTGAATTTAAGCGATCCTGTATACAGGATGATTCTTAACGGACGGATTTCAAACTTTGTGGAGTTATAGAACCACAATAGCTATCGTATCAGCGCAAAGTATATTGCCCCCTTTTCTACATTTTTTTTTTTATTTTAGAGTTTGTAAAAAACATCATAATAGTCAGATTTCCTACTAAATTTGCCCGTACATCTAAAATAATGTGTTTACAGAGGTAATTTTTTTTAACAAGCCATTAGGCTTTCGTACCGTTAACCCATTTTTGATAACTCAAACGAAAACCAAATTTTAAAAAATTGAAACGGTCCTTATTTTTTTTTAAGTATCATACTGTATAATGTCAGCCAATGTGCATAACCCTTAAGGTCACGACTAGATTACATTGACAGCTGTATTTATTTTAAACTCTACGATAACACGAGCTAATGACGTCTGATCCATTAACACATTAATATTTTATGACAGACTATTTCTATGTTAAACAGATAAGGGCACTTGAATACGATTTATCTCATTTAAGAATTGCAAGCAACGCATTCAACTACAAAAGAACCTCGATAAGTTAAAGTCCAAGGAAAACACAAAATATTTTTAGTTATAGAGGTTTTAAGTTATCAAGGGTCTATGTTATAGGGGTTTTGGGCTCTGATGGGAAGGGGAGATATTATTTTTAGAAGTTACAGACGTTTTTACGTTACCGAGGTTTGAGACATCGAGGTTCTACTGTGTATGGAACTACATAAGTCGACTCGAAAGTACCAAGACTTCATAAATTGTTGCTAGGGGTGTGAATTTTGATTGCATTCCAATTTTATCCATTTATATCGCGTATTATAAACTTTAGAAATACAGAGTTAGTGGGTCCATGTAGTTAATTTTAAAAACCAGTACAACAATAAGCATAAACAATTGTGTTTATGCTTGCTTGGATACATGGACCCACTAACTCTGTATTTCTAAAGTTTATAATACGCGATATAAATGGATAAAATTGGAACATTAGACAATTCTAACCAAAGAAGATATAATATAAACAACTTCTGATGTCAGTCAATTCAGCTACAATCAACATTTGCAGCATTTTAATAACAATGATGTAATTATGTACGGATACATTAAGATACAAAAACTGATTTAATGTTTGATCTATTTGAATGACGTAAAACAAAATATTTATCTTATACCATATTAATAGTTACACGAATTCTTAGAATAGAAAACAACATTAAATTGCTAAATAGTCTTAATAAAAATAAACATTACGTAATATAAAAAAAATATTTTAACCTCTAAATTTATCCATACTAATATAACAAAGAGAAAAGATTTATATTTCATTTCAAAAATTCTTTAACCATTAAAAAGCTACGTTATCTATGAGTTATCTACATTTTTATAATTTATTAATTTCACACGGACGAAGTCACGAGCAACAGCTAGTCATAACTAAAATTAAAAAAAATTGTTACCTTTTAAACAAAATTAAACAATTTTCACATAACACCACACACTAGATTAACACACACAAACATATGTATACGTATTATTCATTCAGGGTACCAGGAGAACAGAAGTGCAAAGGAGCTATCAAAGCACCTGTTGTCACGACGCGAGACTAGAGACTGGCCGTGGTTAGCTTCGCACACGTCACACGGAAGCCGGTTCTCAGGGCATCGGTAGAAAACCTAGCGATCGGAAGCAAGCGCATTGTGACCAATTAACTCGATCTCTACGCTTAAATACATAAATATGCAAAATTATAGCGTCATCGGCGGAAATCATTATAAATATTGCTAACAGATTCTTATATATTTTCATAGTATCACATATTTTAGTTATATTGACGTGGGGCTGAATAAATATTTTAGAGCAAAATATGACCCAAAACAAAGTTGCTGCAGCTAACAAATTTCTTCTATTTTACAAGTCATGTACATGAATAAGAAAAAATGTAATTAAGTATATAATACCCTAGTAATTCATTAAACATTTACAAGTCGAATGTATTAAAACAAACACTTGTATTTTCAATATTTAACCAAGTTCTTTCAATGTTTAATAATTTTCAAACTATTTTGTAACAATAGTATTATAATTCATACAGCACGCATTACGCATTAAAGCCACTTCATCAAAACACCGTTATATGGTTTCCGTTTGCCTCAGAACATCAATACTATGTCTATGTATTAGATAACTTAAATACTTTCAACTTAACTCAAACATAAACATAGATATCCTTATATTACTGCTTCATTACACTATCTAAAGCTAATTTTATCTATACTTCTATACTAAATGTTGGCGATGCAAATAAACCTTTTTGTGTTTTTATTTTTAATCCTTTTTTAAAATAAGAATACATATTTTTTTAATCATTCTTTTTGTAAATAATTGAAGGAGTCTTCAATAAGATGTCTCAACGCTAGGCTGAATTGTACATATTTCTCAATTTGTATATTTTTATTAAAAGTTGTTAGTTTTGGTTATTTTCTTCTTATTTATTTGTTCGCGCGTTCCTCCTCGTTCAAGCTCGTATATTTCACTAATACAATAAAGCGTAAACACGCTACTTTATGGCGTACGATTTCAGCAAACAAAGTATACATTTGTATAATTCTTTCTTAAAGCCCTACACTTACGCTTTAGGCTATATATTTTCACGCTATTAAACGTAGGGGGTAAATAAATTGTAAAAATACCTTAATGTGGGAAAGGGACCATAAACTACAAGCTGCCAACATCATGGAAGCAACATTGTCATTACTACATTTGAATTTGACATTTGACAAATGTATACAATAAAATAAAGTTTTTACAATTTCATTCGGATGAAGCCGCTTGTAACAGCTTGTGTGTTATAAGGAAGCAAACAAGTAAGCGGCCACCTAAATGGCGAAGCGAGCGTTACCTACCCTTAATCGACGGAGGAGTAGGCACTTATAAAGAAGATATTTCTCCTTATTTCCTCCGTCAAATCCACTTTTAACACTAAACCTATCCAGAGATAGCATTAATGAATTTGCATAAAATATCACATACATACTTATACACTCAAATAGTTACATAAAATTTTAAAAGTGATTTCACTTAAAACATAACTTTTATAATACAAGCACGCTTTATGAATATTAAGTAGAGATATTAATGCTTACCTAAATACTTATACCGCAAGTGAATGACTTTTCATTTTGAACTGATTATGCTAGAAACTATTTGTGCCGATATTTTTAGTTTTATCGACGGTTTTGGTTTATTTTTCAAGGACACTTTGGCGTCAATTTGGGAAATCTGCTAGGATATTATGAACATATATCCATGTTCTGTCTAAGTACACTTCAAAGTTGCATTAAGTAACAACTTAAAATCTTGTACAGCGTCTTACATACTTTATGTGAGGTCATTTACGTCGAGGAAAGGCTTCCTCCATAATACGTCACCAAAGTTTACGTATGTACTAAATTCCATAATATCTTTTACTAAAAGAAATGCGTAAATTTGTATTAATGTATTCATGTCAAACTGCTAATCAGATCTGAATGACATTTGGAACAAAGATTATCTTTACTAATATTATAAAGAGGAAAGATTTGTATTTTTTATGTATTGAAATAACTCGAAACTACTGGCCGATTTTAAAAAATGTTACCATTGAGGAACATGCGCGTTTTTATTATTTTTTTAATTTGACGCGGCGAAATCGCTAGCAACACTGCTTCACGTGTACTTATCGCAACAAGAATCATTCGTGCAACTGAGAATCGGTCAGTGTTAACCGACTTAGATTTCTATCCATTATTCGGGGGCAATACAAATACCTAGTGGCCTTAAAACCGACTTTCATTGATGCGCGGCAATTACTAATACAGTACGCTTTAACGGACGCGAAAGAGAAAACCCGAATGTGAAATAAACATTAAAAAGAACGATTTCTATAGTTCATAATCATTAATCGTTACATATCGTACACGAATATCGATTTCGTATCTTGATAGTCATCATTAAAGCTTTCTACACATTAAAAAAAATTATTACTCTTTTTGAAATTAGTCATATTTTTGTCTTCTTGTACATTACACAGAGAACAACCATAAAAAATAACATGGAAGATTGCAATAAAGATCCGGCCGCCGCTAGATCCTTCCATGGCCGTAACCTCCTATCATACCAATACTAATATTATAAATGCAAAAGTTTGGATTGATGGATGGATGTTTGTTAGAGTTTGTAGCCTAAACGGCTGAACGGATCTGGATGAAATTTGGCATAGGTGATAGTCTGGAAGAACACATAGGCAACTTGCTTTTGTTTGTTTTTTATTCCACGCGGACTGAGGTGAGAAAGCTGGTTACTAGCATAACCTAACTTTATCCCTGAATATCAATCGAATGTATTCCATCTTTACAATCCACTTACTCTACAGAATGAAACGGACTTAACATAACCGTGAAAATATTCCTAATGTCTTACCAAAACAGATAACAAATCGTCTATTTCAATTACAATAAAAGACGTAACCGGTTAAATAACAAAATGATCTGTAACGAAGGTTGCATTTCAAACGAAACACTTCACTCAAGCTTGCACAACAAAGAGAAGTATGGAACTATGCCAAAAATATTCAAGTCTTTACCGTATGCAAAACGATATCACTTTACGCCACTATATACGATCATTTACACTTAATCTAAGCTTGAATGGATTATCAGAGTACTAACGTTTTCATGTAACCTGAACAAATTGCATCGTTAGTAACACGATATCACAAGTGATGGCAAATTTCTCTACATTATGGTAGTCTGTGCCATTACACGGTTAGGTAACTTAGTAACCGTATAAGAATTTCCCAGTAAAATCTTCTATAGTTGCAATAAATAATTAAATTTTCTTAGTTTGAAAGACGTGTAATAAAATGAATACAAGCTTATTAAAGTTTTCTATAGCAATAATAAAACACTGAAGTGTTGTTCACAACATTATTACTAGGAATTAATGGAAAAGTTTTCAATACCCTTGTATACATCCAATTCCTCAACTAAGTATCTTGACAAGATCATTATTTTCGTTTATAATTCTATTTGTATACCTATATCTATACTATTATAATAAAGCGTAAACACACACTTCTTTGCCTAAGATGTCAGCAATCACAGCATATTTTCGAATAACTTTTTTTAATAAAAAGCCCTACACTTACGTTCACTTACGCTTCAGGCTATACATTTTCATGCCGTTAAACTCAGAGGTAAATATTTCGGATAAAAACCCTAATGTGGGAAAGAGACAATAAGTTGTTACCAACATCAAGGAAGCAAGGTTGCCATGGTTTGACATCATGTCATATCATTTCGACATTTGCAATCGATGACTTGACAAATGTGAACAATCAAAATATTTTTTTATAATTTAGATGAAGCCGCATGGGAACAGCTAGTACAGAATAATTCGTAATCAAGTAGTTACGAGTTAACAATAAACTGTACATAACACGCTTAAATGGATAACAGATACAGTGTTTTAGAAACTGAGAAAATGAGTACATGTCGATAGACGGAAACAGCTATTACAGGCACTATATGGTTTGTATTCACGGTCCGTCGGCCGCAAGAGCGTTGCACGGATTGCAGACCAACCATCAATCAATCTTTCAGTGTTACGAGTATCCAACCCGTTAATCTATTGGCGCAGGTGTAATTTCGTTACTTTCCAAATTATCCTAAACAATTATCTAAATTCACACTAATCTGCTACTGATTCAAAGATAAAACACAAACGACTTATATTTGTTTTTTTTTCCATTCCATTCGTGTCATCAACCTCATTGCAATATGACCTACACCATCCAACAGACAAGGACAACGGTAATAAAAATTATTTCCTCGATATTTCGTATATTATTGTTAATTTCCGTAAGATTGCGAGAACATTGTTATAAAATTATATACAAATCGTTTGACCAGAGAGAGTTGATACAGCCTCGCCATTTAACGGTGTAAGTGGTTTGACATTTGCATAATTTTATGGAGAAGGACGCTAAGGAACAAACGGTACAATGTTTATTAAAACAGTATCGGCAATAATCAAAACGATTGCACAAAGATATTACGTTGAAAAGTTTAGTAAAGATACGAATATTACTTCTATCATATGCTTCATTTACAGTTAAATAAAACAAGTGTAGAGCTATCTAAGTTCCCAGTAGGCTTGTTCTAATTGTTTCTCTGTCTCTAGTAGTTAACTATACTTCTATCTATTCTATATTATTATAATAAAGCGTAAACAAACACTTCTTTGTGCCGTAAGATGTCAGCAATTACAGCATATATTTGAATATTTTTTTTAATAAAAAGCCCTACACTTACGTCACGCTTTAGGCTATATATTTTCACGCTATTAAACATAGGAGGTAAATAAATTGGGTAATAACCCTAATGTGGGAAAGAGACCATTAGCTACTGCCAACAAGGAAGCAAACTTGCCATAGGAAGGTAATTGGTATTTTGACATAATTTTAAGCGGACGAAGCCGCTCGGAAACAGCTTGCCGTATTGTATTAACATACTCTTCAGAAACGTTAAACAAAATTTACTGAAGGTTACCTCGCACTAATACATCTTGAAGTATCAATAAGTATTCGGTTGCGACGGTTAGGTTTTCAGAGCGAGATGCGAGATATCGTTAGTATTTGGCTTTCTCATGTATCATATACGTTCTGATTGTGATAAAATATTTGATAAAACTGTCAAATATTATCGCAAATGGGGCACAGATTTTGATACTTAAAAATGAGAATATTTCAGTTTATTAATATTAACGTAGTAATTCCAAAACATCCTTTATTTCTCGTAAGTTTAAAAGCAAAAACCTATTATCAAGTGATACCTGGTCAAAGATCAATATTAATTTTAGCAAACAAAACAATATAGGAACAAAAACATTAGATTAGATAGCTAAACCTTGCCTTTTATCTCTTTATCTACACTTTGGATTACAAACTGACAACTAGGATATTAGGAGAACGCGGAATTTATACTCTGCTAAAATCAAACATAGCGAAATATTTAAAGAACAAACATATACATAAGAAGTTTAAGAAAATACATGTTTCAAAGATAAGCAACTTTACTTAAATAGGGTTATACATTTTTATCTATTCTTACTTTGAACTAACAATCATCTGCTTCTCTGGATTTTTATTAGGGCGTCTAGACACCGAGACAGGTGTCGACAAACTTTTGTTAACAAGAAGGGTTGTCAAACTATAGTTTGCTGATCCCAGCATTTAAGTTTAAAATGGTAATACCCGTGCTATTTATAAAATTACACGCGATATGTTGTGGTGTCGCCTAATTTAATCTTATCAAAACGTGTCATTGTTATTATTGTAAAACAGTCATGTTAAGTATATTTTCATAACAAATTAAGAAACCAAATTTAATAATGAATTGAACGTATGATCAATGACAGTCTATTTACGCAATTCTAAGTTGAAATCTTGTCATGCTAAAGTAAATCTATACTCTATACTAATATAATAAAGCGTAAACACACTACTTCGTGACGTAGGATGTCAGTAATCACAGCATATTTTTGAATAATTATTTTTTTAATAAAAAAACTTACGACACGATCTATATATAAAATAAGCAACTAAAATTTTATGTGGATTAAGCCGCATGGGAAGAGCTAATCTTTTTCTTTAGAAAGGTAAAACAAATCGTGTATGCAAAATAATTGCATGTAATTAGTTCATCAAAGTACTAGTTATTTTGAAATCCAATTAATAAAAAAAACCTTAATAATGGCTCATAATATTTAACTTTCTCTAAGTATTTCAAATACTAACATAACTTAAGCTTTTTTACAGTAAAACATTTTTTTATAACAACACATTGGAACAGCTAGTTAACTTAAAAAAAATAATGCTTATTGTTTGAGAAGGTGAATTGTAAACAAGATACACAATGCCCCCAGGAAGACAATGTTAAAAATAGAAACAGGGACCTAGACACCTCATCAAATGGGAAGACAGATATGATTTACCATTTTCCTGTCCATGACACTGGGTACAGTTTTTTTCGTCACAATCATTTGTAGGCTCATCCATTAAATAAAATACGAAATGAGCATATTAGAAGTTTGAGAGTAGCCTCAGTGGTTGAGAAAAGAGGAAAGAGATGAATCGCATGTAACAAGAAGGATGTTAGTTATGAATGTGGAGGGGTACACCGGTAGAGGTAGACATAGACAGAGATGTATGGATTGTGTGAAAGGTGACATGATCAAAAAGGGAGTGATAACTAAGATGACGGATGATAGAGTTATGTGGAGGACGAAAACCTAGCGCAACGGAGCCTACGGGATAGGATAAGGCAGGGGAGAATATAATGAATCATTTGTAGGCTGTAACTGTTGCACAAACACTGCAGGAGTAGAATAAGAAGAAAAATGATAAGGCAGGCTAACTGTCAATTAAATATACAGTTGTAATAGTGAAATTTGCATTATAAAAGTATTTTTTTTGGTTGTTTTCTACCTAACATGGTACTAAAAATGAAGTGAATAAATCTCATCATAATTAGTGTAAAAACATAAAGAAGATTGCACATTTGTTATGTTATAATTATAATTAATTCTTTAAAATGTAGTAAAGATGAAAAAATGTTACCTCAACACTACAAATGTCCATTAAATAAAAAAGATTGTGTAAAGCGTTGATTATCCATTAGTTATAATTTTCTATAATTAATAACCAGCATAAAAAGCAAGTAAACATCAGTATTTGTTATCACTAAGTACAATAATTATTAAGTAATGAATTGGCACAGATAAAAACATGTCAACAAGATAAAACCAAAAACAGTGACTGTCACAGATGTAATTCAATAGTTAATTAAGTTTTTTCTAGTAAGCTATATCTTTAATTGATAAAAATAGCGGGAATAAGATGTAAAATCTAAAGATTTAACATAGTAATTTATCTAAGTTATATTTACAGATAATATCAGCACCAAGACCATCTCCAATCCTTCAATCCAAGATCAGAACGGGACATACAACATAAGGACCATACTAATGAAGCAAAATTCTGTCTAAATAAATTTTAAAATATTAAAAGAAACTGTAAACTGTTGAAAATAGGACAATTACATATATACAAATTCGATCATCTCCATAATGCTATCATAATCCGAAATAGACATTTTAAATATGAATGGACTAACTGGTAACTTATTAATAGTATGAATCATTGAAATTTTTGGTGAATAAACATGCAATAACATTATTACAAAGACCATCAATAAAAAAAAAAATAAGTCAACCTAAACTCCAGTTGTTGTTTGAATAAAAAACAAAACAGTTACGAGACTCAACTGATGATACCTCGATAGCTTGCAAAGAACTGATTTGAAGTCTCAAATTATGATACATCAATAAAACTGCCCATAGTTTAAGATATTTGTAAATTGGAAACCGTTACCTTTTTAAAAAAACCGCAGTAGAGGCAGGTCAACAGGAACAAAGTAGGTTGATGTTTTGATTACAGTTAAAATTTCACGCGAATTGTCACATATCAACAAAAGTATAATATTAACCACTAAAGTATAAAGGCTGCTGTTTCTCTCAAATGTAATACAAACAACATTCAAAAGGAAAATAAAAATTTACTAGTTCGCAAATAAATTTCACAACACGTTACGCGATGCAATCACAATCATCTTTCGTTTTTTGGTAGCAAATAATTTGACAAGTTGACAACTGTTAGTGCAATGTTACCAGTTATAATAAACCAAGGCAACGACATTCCTGCCAGTCTTAATTCTCGAACAAATATTCAATATGACATAAACACATTTTGATAAAGTGATCTTCATTTGTGTTTTTCGATTGTACGTCAGTTCATTTATTATATGTATTATATCCAAAAAGTTCATTTATTATATCCAAAAACAAAATCCTAATAGTCAGTTGCAGATTTTACATTTGGCAACATTGAAAACGACTTCTGCAATCTTTCAATATGAGCTTTTTAAATTTCATACATTCTTTATTAACAAGCTTTTTGGGATTTAGGTACAAAAGCCTATTTAGAGACATTTCTCTAGAAAGGTCTCATGTTTTTCATGTAAACATGGACCATCATGGAAACAAGTATTGCCATCTGTTGTGGACTTTTTACACCTCTTACAATTTAAGAAACAAAATCATACGTAAGTGTTATAACAACATCATAGATGGCGCTTCCACCAAAGCTAAAGTTTTTTGATTTTAATGATAAAAGTCAAATCTTAAATGTAGTCTAAGTGGTATGAATAAATTTTAGAAGTGTTTAGGAAGTTGAATTAGTTAGGATATTTTTCATTTACTGTCACTAATGCAGCGCCCACTATGTCATAAATTGGTGGATCATTACATTTTAGGCGTTATTACAGCTTTCATAAGGTAATAGAATGGCATAGGTAAAATAAAATGACAAATTAAACTGAAACATATTTATTTAAATTATAACGTTTCTTTTTATATAATAACGTTCTTTTAAAATGTAACTGGAAGCCTCTACATAAACATGGTTTAAAAGGGTATAACAATACAATAGATTGAATAAGCTTCGATTAAAATAATTTACACGGTATAGAAATAATCTTGGAGAACTTGACCGTAGCTCGAAGAATCGGCATCAGTGTTCACCTAAAAATTTACAAAGTATAATATTCAGATAAAAGAATAAAAACATTGTTAAAATGTGTGTATGTGTAATATAACACATCGGCATTTAGAAAGAGACAGACTGCTAATTTCGGACGTATAGCATTCAATTTTGTTGAGCAATATTCATAGTCGAGTCCATCACTAATACAATATTTATAAATTATAATCAAAATTTTTGTTTTAAAATCTGGATTTTATTGTATGTTAAAAATAACGAAAATAGTTTTGCTAAAAGCATGTTAAAGCAGTCCTTTCATTGTGTCAATTTATACATGATTGTTTTAATATAATGTACACATAACTCTGTCAATCAAAAATAAACATAAAAACATGCAAAATATATTAACTACACCTGCGTGCAAGACGATATATAAATGTTTCTCAAAACATTTCTAACATACTAAAAGCTTTGTTCAAAAATCTTACATAATTAAAAATAAAACATATACATTTATAAGTATATTTACTAAGGATAATGTTTAAGACAAATAATAGTAAAGCTTTAAAATTTAACAAAACATCACAGCAAAGCAATAAAATGTAACTTTTAAAATTATAAGTTTTAATAATTAACACGTTTTAAAACAATTTTTAAAAATGAAGAACGACCAACTTGCTTAAAATTTCTTTTGACATCATTCCTTTTATTTTAAAGTAATTTTTAATATTGTTGTCCTTTTTTATTTTAACTTATTAATAAATTTGTAACACTGTAAATTAAGTACAATTAACATTCTTATATGCAAACAAATAAAAAAAGCGATATACTTAACAATAAGGGTTACGCACAAATCTTGCATAAAATCCTCTTACAAAAGAAAACAGTAGGTAAAGAAAATATTAATTATACTGATGCCATATGGGCGGTGCGGGTGGTGCGGTTTCATCTGCTACAAAGAATTTGGTCTCGCGGTGCTATTGCAACATAGCCGCCTTACCGCAACTATAGTGCCCATGTGAGATCTCTTAGGCTAGGCGCGCAATTGCGATTTTTCGCAGTCAATTGATTGGTTGATAGTGCGCGCCGAACCTTATAGTAAAGATTTGTGTGTTGATTAAATTAATAGCATAGCTATGACGGTTATCATTGCCAACAGCAAGCCCAGCAGCGTCAACCAGTCCATATCGGCCAGGTGTTGGGAGAGCAGCAGAGTGTAAGAGCAAGCTAACATCAACGTGCCTGAGTTGTGCCAGTTTCGCTTTGACTGCGGATTATTGCTTGCTAAAACAACAAAAACAATGCATACAATAAAATAAAACAAAGGGGTCAGTTAGCTCGGCATTCCAACAGTCCTATCTTCTACATAATACAGCTGTAGCACAAATGGTGAAATGAAAATAAACAATGAAGGGGATGCAAAATGGTTAAAGTGACATCCAAACACCGTGCATGAGAACAGACCACGTACCTCTTTTTTCTCTGTCTGAACTACAACTTTGGTTCTTAGCTCTCCATGGAACTACGTTAGATGGCAGTGCGTTAGATTGACTAGTATTGCCTTCATCTACTGAAAGCCTCCTCAGGTGCTGATTCATTGTCTTCACAAGCTTGGGTGAATTTAAGTCATCTCGCGGTTTATTGGCAGTTTCGTTATTCAAGTCCGGGAATGCATTTGTTGATTTATTAGAGCCGTTAAATTTGAAAATTGTTGCAAGTTCCTCTGACGAATTATACTCAGTTGAATCGGCACCATCCTTTTTTACATCTAGTAAGTCGTTTTCATAAATTGATAGGTTAACTGATTTTCTTTCAGGAATGCTTTTATTATTCTGGTCTAGATTTACCTGATTAACACGCCGACTTGCTTCTGAAATTCCGGGGATTCCACTTTTGTTTTCATCGTCGTGTTTAGCACATTTATTCATAAATAATTTATCGTTAACTTCAGATATACCAGCGATCAAGTCTGAAATCCCGTCTTTTAATTCTTTGAAGGCATTTATTTCATCCAATTCCTTCATTTTATTTGTTGGATTCAAAAATGGATTTAAGGAATTTGTGTGTGAAGGCGTAGAAGACTCGAATTTAGTATGACTTTCAATTTTGGTTGCATCATTTTGTATCAAAAGTGGAATAACATCGGGAGCGGGTTTTACGTCTTGTATCATAACTATGCTTTCTTCTGCTTTTAGCGGTTCAGCTAGTTTGTTCGTGTTATCGGAAACTTTCAAGCTTTCATCAGCAAAGTCAAACTCTTTTTCAAAACTATACTTGAGTTGGTCTTCTACTTTGTGTAATTGATTTGAAATTGTAAATAAACTATCTTCGGTCTTCTCAGCCTTGGATTTATTGAGTTCACTATCACCCTCTTCGTTGTTGTGTTGTTGGGTAATATCCTCACTAATAGTTGTCGTATGTTTCTCTTCGTTTTCCAATTTATCGTTACATTTGTTTGTTAGCTCATTTAAAAAACTTAAACGACTTTCAGAAATTCTATTTTGAATATCTGATGTTTTTTCGCTATTATTTCGATTTTTATCTAATTCTGCTAATGCTACACCTAATTTATTACTTGTGTCCATAGCTTCTTGTGCTAGCATACTAAGAACTTGTTGAAATTCATCTTTCGATGATCTTTTTGATGATTGTGGCGATATGTGCGACGGGGATGAGCTTTTGGACTTGTCACATGATGATGATTTAGCGAAACATTTGTCATCACAGTGAATGAATGAGTCGTCTTTTGCAAAATGATGAGAAGTGGTGTGCGGGTTATTAACAAAGAGATTAACAGTATTGTTACGTTGTTTTACCTTATTACGAGGAAAGTAATCTAGTTTCGGTTCTTTATTTTCATAAGTTTCACGAAGTCGTCTCATAACATCACTGTTACTATGAGTCTTTTGCAAAGCGGGCGCTTTGGTCATATTAAGTGCTTCATCAATTTCCTTCTGGATCATTGTAAAAATGTTTGCTGAAAGTGATCTTATGGCACGTTTCTTTTTAATACTTTCACTTGATTCTTTAGCATGGAAACTTTCATGGTAACTATGGTTATTATTTATTTGTCCGGTGAGATCTTCGTTATTAAATAACGACGTATGTTTATTATCTTTTCTAAGGTTCCTGTAAGCTAAGTCATCAGAAACGATATCAGGAGATCGTTTCGGAATGAAACGAGATCTACCCTTATTTTCTGGGGTAGCATGCAAATAGTCGCTCTGCGGAGCTGGTGACACCGGTCCAACGGGAATACCAAAAGGCGGTTGAGGATCAAGCGTTTTGAGGCGATTGTTAGTCTGTTTTATATTTCTATAAACGACATCATCATAAACAATATCTGGTTCGTTGCGTTCAGAATGTTTGTCATCGTCCGAGACGTAGGGGACATATACGGGCGATGCTAACATGTAACTAATTTGAGCCTGTGATTCTTTAGTACTTGGTTTATCTTTTTTAGAAAATGAATTCATTCTACGGAATGCCATATCGTCTTGCAACTTATCTGGTAAAGTAGATCTTCTAGAAATGCGCCTTAAAGGGGTGGTTGGTTGACTTCGTAATTGGATTTCATTATCGTTTCCATTCCAATCATTAAATTGGTCGTTAAATTTTGGTGTCATCAATTCACGACGTTCGGCCCGATCCAGTAAATCTTCATCTCCTAATCCTAGACTGTTATAAATAGCCTCCAATTCATTTAGGGCGTCATCCAAGTTTGTAGATTTTCGCCGTTCAGAACTTTTCTCGTCATCTGAAGGTACTTGATAACTGTTAGGAATGAACGTATCCGATTTATGTCGAATATGTGTTTTACAGGTCGGCGAAGTTGCAGGTTTCGGAGGTTCCACCGTAACAGACCTTTTATATTCTGTAGTAGCTTTCCAAATTTTTGAACCATCTGACTGATCTACCGATTTATTTTTATTTTGTATATCGGAATTCTCAATTCTGTAACTGTTCCTTCTTATTATTTTATTTTGATCGGCCAGAGGCCTGTACAGTTGGGAATTGCTAGAACATTCACTATTACTTCTGGAATTAGCAAATGATGTTTGCTGTTGTCTTTGCTTCTCGGCATCATCTATTTTTTTCCAAAATTCTGACGCATTTCTAGGTCTTCTATATGTTATATTCGTAGAAATATTACTTGAAGCTTGAGAATCACTTAAATATTGATTCTCTACGCCATTGAGACCAGTTTTGACACTTATTGGCCTTCTTGATCTAGGACTTTGATCTGCATAATATAAATAATCCTGCCGTATCTGTAACGGTTCTGGTTTAATTAAATTTGGTTGCTCGATTTTCTTGCGCCATGGGGGAGAGTTCATGTAAAGTCCGTAATGATTAGGCTCAGCGGAAACTGATGCCGGTCGTCTAGGTTGTTCATTCCTATAATACGTATTTTGCATATTTTCGTTGTTTTGCATAGCAATATGATCTTCGGAATTTGATAGAGGCCTGCGTAGGCCGTTTAAACCGTAACCGATTGACCGCTCTTGGCTTCTTCGCATAATTCTTTCAAAATCGTTATTGGGTACACCATGGGTTATTTGATTAGATCCAACTCTATCAGCCACTATGGGACTATTTTCATAGTACATTGATAGAGGTGTTGTTACTTTTCTGTGCATGTCTCGTGGCGGAGGTACTGGAGGCGCTCTCTCTTCTTTTTTTACATTGGTAACATTTCCTAAAGGAAATTTAACATACATAACGGATTCTGGATTTTCGTAATTAATAGACGCACTTCTTTCTCTGTTATTACTAGCGGTAAGTGAATCTCGATTGTGGTTAACATTTGGATATTTTATGGAATAATTAATATGTTCGTTATTAACCTTGGCGTTAAAGTTTATGGATGATGGATAACTTTGTGTGGAAGGAAATGATGATACTGATTCTGTCTTTAAAGGTTGTCTACAAGATTCATGCAGTACAGGTTCAGGCACAGATTTATTTGCTGGTTCTCTTTTACAAGTTCCATATCCGCTGCTTTGACTTGTGGGTGTTCTTGTTAGCATTTCAATTTCGGCTTTTGTATAACCTTGTTGCAGTAACTCAGCCTCTTTGTTTAATTGGTTTTCTTCATCACGTGACAATCTCTTAATATATCTTTCATTTCTGGCGCTTCTGGATTTTTTGTTGAGAGAGCTATCGCGTGACCGCATTAGAGAATCTTCACTTCTAAAACGTATCATAGAAGAAGAATTAGAAGACTTTAGGGATTCTTCATCACTACTAGACTCCCCTCTCATACTATTCCTTAATGCTTCAACCCTAGCTTTCAAACGACCCTTTCGTGATTTTCTCGATGGAGTCTCGCTACCAATCCGACTATTCTTTTCGACGAAGTCGTCCTTTAAGCTGAGAGACTCTTTTGATAATCTAGACATGTTCTGTGTTTTAGCTCTATAGTTAATGAACCCAGCAGATGGGTCGGACAATACTCCATCGTCGGTTGCATCATGCAAATTCGGCTTTGCCAAGCTTTGTGCCCTCCTCGTATCCCTAATCACAATGTGATCGAAATTATTAACCGGAGGTGCTCTCTTCTTTTTCTTTGCTTTCCTTTTAGGTGACCGCCCACTAACATCGTCGTCACTTTGTGATGATGTGCCACTTTCTTCTTCCTTTTTCTTTCTTCTGAATAGTTTTCCTATTGACCATTTTTTATCTTTTTTGATGCGTTCCGTTTCTATTTCCGTCTGGATCTGTCTGTCCGGACGACGTGGGACGGATGTGTAGTCATCATGGTAGGCTCTATATGACGGCGTCGATGCTCCGGTGATGTCTCGGTGGGGCACTGGCGGGGAGTTCACGGTCTGAAATTAGAAATAAAAACTATGTTAATTTTTGTAATAATTTGTTAGGCATATGTAGGTCATTCAATGATGTTATAAAACTCTTTATTCTGTAACACGGTTAAAAATATTCTAAACTTCTATAAATATGTTATCGATAAATAAATTTGAACAACACAGGTATCTTTACTTTAAAATAGATTTACTAGCAATATTTTCGCCTTGCTATCTACAACATACTCAAGGACAGTTTTTTGGCTTCGTTTCAAACATCTGTAACTGTGGTTTTTATTTTCTTTGTTTATTTTGAGTTGGCAAATAAAGGAAGTTATTCGTCGTTGACCTATCCGCTGCGTAACAAGTTGATAAAGAGGTCGTCGGTTCAAAGCCATAGTATGCAGTAGATAATTTTAGTACAAGACCATCATATATTATTAAGTAAGCTACTATAATCTTATCTTCTACAATTTTATTGCATATGTTAGTTTCTGAGGTATAATTATATCTATACTTATTTGGCACTTTGGATAGTTAATATAAGAAAAAAATACTAAAATGCACTAAGCATTGGGTTATGGGCAAATCATAAGAAATAAGAACTTACAGGTAGAAATGACGAAAAATAATTATTAGTAGCTCGTTCGGAAATTACTAGCATAGCAACCATTTTGAATTCCTATATACTTAGTAAAGACACATCCACACTATATTTAAAAAGATTCGTTTTTCACTTATTTAACACGATATTCTTAACATCACTTAATAAAATAACAAAATATATCACAAATGATTAACACATTTTGTAAAGCGAACACAATTATATTATTTTTAACATTTCAAATCTTAATTTATTGCAATTTTTTAATTTTTTATTTTAATTGAAGAAGGCAGGCGCAAGCGCTCGCACTCGCAGCGTTTGCCGAACGACTTGTGATTATTTCAGACTGGACTATAGATACATGCCAAAATACCTCTGCATATAAACGTTACTTCTTCGCCATAGCGTCGGCGCGATGCTCCACAAATCTATTTATTTATAGTCAAGATGTATTATTTATTTTTTATTTGAATGCAATTTTCGCTCGCTATCGTCGGGAATCCTAAGCATGTGGCTTATTTATGGCATGTAATGGGCATCGTTCATTAACATTGTCTAAAATAAACATGTGATTTAGTAACGATGCTAAACAGCACGTATTAGTCATGTTAGAAAATTCCCTTCAAGTAATTAATTGGTTGATAAAATAGGGATAAAAGATTAGGTTAGTACCAAAAAGATGGGCAGATTCAGGCTATACATATCTAAACAAGAAGCCTATTTCTCAGTAACAATTTATAAAGGTTTTTATACATAATTTATAGCAAAGGAATTGAAACTCTCGACCTTCTGACAGAAGTCCAGAGCCAATCTACTATCGCCTATTTTATATTTCATATAGCCGCAAATATAACTATAATATCGGTCAGTGAGAGGTTAATTTATAGTGTAAATTTATAATACGCAAGAATTCTTAACCTCAATATTTCTGGCACGACGGAATAGAATATTTACAGATCAAATTCTTAGATGTAAGAAAGAAATAAGTGCTAAATCAGCATTATTTACTGAAAATAATCAATAATACATTAATGTTAATTGACTAAACAAAACTAATATTAGTAGTTTTAAAGAAATGATGCGTTTATCTCCGAAACAGCTTGGCTGGACTTTCACTAAATGGTAGCTGACTATGACTATTTTTTATCTTAATATTGCGTGGACGAAGTCGCGGGCAACAGCTAGTCAAAACTAAAACTTTTGTTTGATATTTTGACATATAAAATTCTGTGTAATCATGTTTTTGTTACGTTACCTTGAGATGAGACGTACATGTCTCGTCAGACTAGACCTAAAACCAAGGCCTGTTTTCTTGTAACAAGCGTAAGGGTAATCTGATATTTGATTCGAAAAATAATTTAATGTCAAGGCTTTGAATTTTTAAATGCATTAAACTTAAACAGAAAACAAAGATCTTTGTGTTTCCATTTTTATTTTATTTTATGTATTTCTTTAAAGCGTTTATGTATTCAGTTAAAATAAACAAACAAATAAAAACGTTTACAATTTAAGATACTGTATCCACTTGATGCGGAATAAATCTTATTACTTTCATCTCTTAAAAAATAAAATTAGAGTGAATAGAGCTTTATTGGTGTGAGCTATTTTTCCCGCGACGTGAGTAAACGATCTCATCTGTTTGGATTATCAAAGTATTAATGGAATATTTGTAACTAACCATTAAGTCTCATTCATGTTTCAAACAAAAATCCTATTGTACGGTAAATTATGATTTTGATTTCTAGAAATTTTTGACAAAAAGAAACACGCATTAATAAAAAAAAACTGCTTCGACTTTGACATTAAGGGGAAGAATATGATCCAAATTATCTTTGCACAATAACAATGGTATGTTCATACATTTCCATTTTATATACATTTTATAAAAAAAAAATGTTGCTCCCGACTTTTTGAGGGAAATATTACAAAATGGCCAAAAATATAGCCCAGGTTACTCATTGATAACGTAGCTTTTTAATGTTTAAGTATTTTTGAAAACGGTCCAGTAGTTTTTGAGTTATTTCAATACATATAAAAATACAAATCTTTTCTCTTTATAAAATTGGTATATATATTGATATACTACTATGAACACCTACATCTGTCAACAATACCTTATCTTATTGTGTTTTAAAACAAACATAAACACACGCAAACAAGTTACGTGAGCACAGCCTTGGCGGTGACAGAAATAGACAATAGTGATGACTATGACACAATTCTTTTACTCCGAAAGATCACACAGAGTTTATCATAGCGTTTTTTTTAAATACGTATAAACATACAGTGCAATCTGATATATATGTTAGTGGAACTATTGAAAACAAAATCAGGCATGAGGTTTGCAAACCAATTGCAGAACAACAGGGAATTAAATCCAATGAAGTCCAATTTTATTGTCCTTCCCGTTCCATCCTTTCCTTACAAGGAAAGGATTGGATGGGAAAGTGAAATTGACGGTGGAGGTGACGCATAGGAAGGGAAAATATCCTCTTTATGTGCGTCTCCTCCTCCGTCGATTTAGAGCATACAAAGCATCTGCAATTGCAGATGTTATAGGTTGCGGTCACTTTGCCATTTTTACGGATTTAGGTGACCGCTTGCTGGTATGCTACCTTATTGTAAAAAAAATCCACTGATCAGCAGAAAAACATACTTATTTTGTTGATTTAACCACTGCCATCTATCGTCAGAATTAGAAAATTATTTTGTTGTGAGAAATCTTTTCTTTAGGTAGCATTTTTTATTAATCTCAATGATCCCGATACAGATGCCGGCATCTAATTTAATGTGACGTGTGACAGGCGTCACGCTGCGCTTTGCCTGACGTGTGACTAAGTATGGACATCCGTTGGTGTGATATTAATCGTTCTCAGTAGTACTACGGGAGATCGTATGTAAGGGAAACGTGCATCATGGTGTCAAGTGTGTCAAGATTTATTTACGGCCGAAGTCAATTTTCGATCTCGAATGGATTTTGCTTATCCACGATATTTTTTCCTAACAATTTGAATCCACTTTACAACTATATTAATTCCGTATTTGGATAAACATTTTTAACAAAAAATAATTCTATTTATATAAAAGACCAAAGACAAAGTTCCTTTGTATGTTATAGGTTATAAATAAAACATTATAAATCATATTTCTCTGTAAGAAAAGAGGAAAGGATTCATAAGTTCACAAAAAGAATGTTTAAAAGTACTGAAAATATCACCGAGAATATCCGGTGCGTCTTTTGTCTGAGAAAAACATTAAGAGCACTGAAGAGTCCTGTATATTGGGTTTATAAAATTAGTCTTTGTAATGTTTTTTGGACGGACAGTTGTAATGGACCGTAGTAACCATGAGTTTATACACGTATGTCAAATAAGAGAATTTTTCATTATTCTTTAGGCACTTTGAGTTGAAAATTCATTTATGAAATGCCATATTTATTCTTAACTGTTGCTCGCGACTTTGCGCGCGTGAAATTAAAAAATAAAACTATATTACTCACTAATAACGTAGCTTTTAATGGTAAAAGAATTTTTGAAGTCGGTCCAGTAATTTTTGAGTATTTCAATGTTTACAAAAATGCAAATATTTCCTCTTTATAATATTAGTGTAGACATAAATACTATAGGGCTTAAAACTTAGGTTAAGCATGACTGGATCGATTATCGGGATCGGCCGTTAGCTCTTTTATCTTGAAATCTCTCAAAGCACATTGCCAGGGGTTTAAACATGTTTTAAAAACTTTTCCACGTATTTTTTTTTATAATATAAGGTGGCAAACGAGCAAGCGGCCACTTAAATACACCGAAATGGAAAGCGACCGCTGCCCATAAACATCCGCAATTGCAG
>NW_013528137.1:913666-954095 GCF_000836215.1 Papilio polytes | reverse complement strand
ATGTCTGGAACAGGCCGTTGGACGTTATCCAAATCCTTTTATGTGCAGTTAATCTACATTTAGACGACTAATAATGTATGGATTTAGTACGAAAATAGTTTCATTTTAATGTAGCGTTGTTAATTAATGACGTATTAAGGATTTAAAGCTGTTAATTGACCGCTAAGGGACTCTCTTAACGTAGTTTTCGTTATCTTCTATCCATTTAGGAATTCTAAGGTCTTACATTCATACATACAATTTTCTTTTACGTTAACAAAATTAAAGCGCCGATAGCCTAATGGTTTGGGGTACGGACTACCGATGTTGGGGTCAAGGTTCAAATCCCGCCATTAGACTATTATCGTGAATATACTAGCGCAGGCCAAGAGCTTAGTTGGAAAGGTTAGAGGAAATGTTAGTAAATTAACAAAATTAACAATATTACTTAAAAAAAAATGTTAGTATTGAATAAAATTTGGACTTACGTAAGGATTCTGATTAACTTCTCTTGTCATTTAACAAGACGGAACTTTCCGTGAAACATCAAATTCGATTTCAACTTCGTCAGAAGTGGATAAACCTTTGTTCCAATCAAAGGGAATCGCCTATTTCACTCAAAACAACCCTCATTGGGAACCTTTATACAAGGGTTCACTGGATTTGATCGGACTATAGAACAGTAATACAATTCCTAACAAAATTTATGCATTTCCTATGAAATGAGACTTTAACAAATTGATACATAAAACTACCTAGCGAGAATATACAGACTTCTTACAAACCAAAAGATATAAGAATTTGAAGAAAGAGAAAATAATATCGTATTTATAAACGACGCCTATAAACCACGTAAGTGGTTTGGCGGGAATGACTTATGTCTTACTTAAGTATTTTTTTTTTTGAAAAAAAAAATTATCATGTTATAAATTTATACTGATATAAAGAGGAAAGATTTGTATTTTTGTGTGTATTGAAATAACTCAAAAACTGCTGGGCCGATTTTAAAAATTCTTTCACCGTTACAAAGATAAATAATAAATAAATACTAAATACTTGAAATCATAGGTTTTTTAATATGTATATGATCGATCAAAAACCTTTTAGCACAGACAATACAAAGCTATTACTTTAATGTAAATATAGTGTTGGGAAGGATTTAAAAAACTCACATATATTGCTCGTCCTAATCTTTATAAATGTACGAAGTACGTTACTCCGACTAAAAAGATAAAAGCCTCAACGTGTTACTGCTACTGATCGATCGCGAATACGGCCCATATGTAACTCGCCTAGGCAAATCGTAAAAATGTCCAATCCTATATACAAGTACAGGCACTGATGAAAAACTGACAAAGTACTTAAATGTAAATTAGCTCTCGGCCGCGACTCCGACCGCTTCGAATTTAAAATACAGTAATTAGCCTATGTCTTCTTGCAGATTATCCACATCCATACCAAATTTCATCCAAATAGTTCAGCCGTTTAGGTTACTAACTCTAATAAACATCCATCTAAACTTTCGCATTTATAATATTGGTACGATTTCGTTCAATATGCGATTACCTGAATACATATTACCTGGGTTACTAACAAACGAGCGGGATTCGCGATTGTTCAGTGACATTACCACGCCTTATACTTGCAATCTAATTACGTTGAAGGGGAGCGTTAAATCTTTGGTAATTTAATTTAGGCGACGTGACTCGCAAATGGGATGGCGAGGTGACGGATGATCGAAGCTGGAAGAATATCGATTAAGGCAATCATTTAAGATGAATTTGAATTAGTTTTATGCCTTATTGTACTGAATTATTTCCACTTTCATAATTTAAGGGTCACTCGAACATTTCTTTAGCATTGATATTTCATACTGATAACTTTTTTATGTCATAAGGTGGATAACGAGCAAGCGGCCACCTGAATCCGCCAAAATGGCGAAGCGACCGCTGCTAATAGACATTCGCAATAGCGGATGCGTTGCCTACATTTATTCGACGGAGGAAGAGATGCACATAAAGACGATATTTCCCCTTCCAATGCATTACCTAAACCGTCAAATCAACGTTCCCTTTCCATTCTATTCTAATGAGAGGATAAGGATGGGAAGGAAAGGGGACTAAAGTTAAAACTACATTAAAAATCTACCTTAATTAAAACTCAGAGTGATACAATTTGATGTCTATACTGACATTATGAAGTGTAACACTAAGACAGAACGGCTCGTTGCTGGTTTCCTCGTAACACTACTTACTACAGGAATGCTCGACATATAACATAGTACATTCCTCGTAGCATCCAGCACTGTAGCGATAAAAATTCAATAATATCTTTCAAGTAGCAAATCGCGTTGAAATATGCAACGAATAATCTTGCCGACAGTTAAATATGAACACATCGCAATAACGGTAAGGGTAGGATGGGGAGGAATTTAAAATGCATTAACCTCCACACATACTCGTGTAAAATTTATAGCCGCCCAATTCGCAACGGAAAAAGATAAGATGTTTGCTCACCGCATTGTCTTGAGTAATGTAATTAAATTCAATGAGGTTGTAAATCTTAGAATAATCTAATTTAGGGAGGACAGGGTACAAAAGGGAATAAGGTTTTATATAGTTGATTGAATTGTAACTTTTATAGTACGTAATCTCTTAACTACTAACTTTGCTAACGTCAATAAAACTATGATTGTACAAATATAAATGTTTGTTGTATATAATCTTGTAAGTTTTAAAATAATGCAATAACGAATTTAGTTGTAAAGAAATTCAAGAATTTGTACCACTGTTTCCTGTGTATTCACTGTTTTTTACTATTTTATTATGTGATTTTCTCTACATTTTGTTAACCCTTACATTTGTAGTCCTGGCAGTATAAAGGACTTTTTAATTTCTGCTCCAGACAAAGCTAACATTTACTTCTTTAATTTTCCCCTTTGTTCTTTGTTTTTAAACAGCATACGACTGTATGGACAGGGGATATTATTGTTTACTCTTTTTAAAATATTTAAACTTCAAACACTATACTATATTATATATAATAATTGTAATCAACTCTTATCTGTACCATTAGTTAAAAAAATTAACGTCAAAAATTAAGTATGACAATACTGACAACTTTTTTTTGTGTATTTAGACACCGAAGCAAAATGGAATTCTGTTAAATTACATTTAGACCAACCAACGTTTTTAGCAGTCGTGTCAATCACAGCTAAGAAAACGTGTTCACTTGATATGGAAATAGAAATTCAATTTTATACATGATGATCAGAAATTGACATATTTTTAGCAAGTGGCGAGAAAAATTGTGCTATAAATGCTATTAATAATTCATTAAAAAAACAAACTCCAAAAATAGTGATTTTAGAAAATTACCAGAGAATGTAATATTTTGTGGATTTAGAGCAAAAAAACGAACAAAATAGCGGTGTTTTCGTGGATGTGAAAATTAAAAAATAGAAACAGAAAAAGCCTTTGGCTTTCCGATTTCGAAACAAAAGAAAGGAATAAACAAATGCTGACGTAAAAATCCTATTCAGAAGGCGAAAAACGTCAGGAAACTCGAACGTTTTGCATCTATCTATAGATATGGATACTACCATGGATATGGATATAGATTCATGGATATCGGTGGATATAATCCTTACGTGACTCTGGATGCAATTATCGCGGACGGACATTTTTCATGAAATTTTTACTGTGTACCGAATTTTTTTTTTTTTTAAAGTGCCAGAGATTTAACGATGTCAAGAATTTTATCCTGTTCGCAACCCAAGAACGTTGTTCCTAATTTAAAATGTCGACGTTTTTAAAAGTTGTCTTGTAAAGCGAGCGCACACTTTTGACTGAACTATAGAACAGCTGTTGTGCGATTGTCGATTATTTCGCAGCCAATTCAACTGTTTAGTTGCACAACTTCATACAAACTCATATGAATCAAAGCACGACTAAACATTTGTGCGAAAGTTTAGTTTCAGGCTTGCACACGTTCTTAATGCAATATAAAACGTAAGGCATCGCTTTATTTTTAACAAATGAAAAATTAAACTTACTAAGCTTTGGCAATAATTACTTTGGTGCCTCATACTTTGTTTCTTACCTGAAAAAAAAATATGTAAGTTAATAAAAGCATGTTTAAAATCATTAGTACATGTAAATTTCAAGAAAAATCTACCTAAAGTAAACATGCTATAAGTATCAAAAGAATATAAAAATAAAACGATAAAAATTCATCATAACTATGGACCGTGATAAAGTAAGGAAAAGGATTGCTAAAAAACCAATTCCATATTTCACATAAACGGCATACGCGGGGGCAATACTTTCGTGTCTGAAGGGAGGTGTTTTTTCATCTGCATTGGAAACACGGGCGCAATTTTCCTCGCTGATATCACGAAAGATATACAAAAATTTAATTCATTTTACTGAAACACAGTTATATTTCTGCCTATACAATATTTAACACTAGTTGCTAGTAGCTCACTACAGTAACAACCACAAAAATTAGTAATTATGCCTATATTACTCAGTGATAACGTAGTTTTAATAGTGAAAGAATTTTTAAAATCGGTCCAGAAGTTTTTGTTTTATTTCAATATACAAACGTTCTTTCTTTCCTCTTTATAATATTAACAGAGATGTAAAGTGTTTGATTTATTAATCGGTTTAGAAATAATTAACTGAAAATAAGATTTAAAAAGAAAAAATGTACTTGAATTGTGGAGACACGAGCTACGGCGCATGAATTTGAAATTACTAAGCACCAAAAATTCAATGGCAGTCTTTCAATTATTGAATTAAAAAACACAACTTTAAAAACATACAGAACTATTGAATATAGCAAACGTATAATAAAATCTATACAAACAAAAACCTATATTTGTTTCGTGCCTTTTTCAGCTGTAGCGTTCTTTTGTTTCAGTAGTAAAAAAAGGTTTTGTAATCAGGCATTTATATGTATAGTGCCTATAAGTTGTAACCAACACAAACAGGTCGACTCGTTACAGCCGTTATGAGGATTTGGAACTCCCTTAGGCAAGCACGTGGTGTTCACAGAAGGTACAAAATTCAGCTAATATAGACGCAAAATTGACAAAACAACGTCTCTTTGAAGGTTAACTTTGTGTTCTATTTAAATAGAAAACGTTTTGTTATATTATAGAAAAAATAAACAATTTTTTATTGCATGTTTTCTATTATCATAGACTACAATTGAAATTATAAAAAAAACTTATAACCTATATTAAATTGTTGTTTTTATATCTATTGTATATGAAGAAGTTGTTGTTGAAACGTGTTCTTTAAAAACGTGCATAGCTTTTAAATAACTAGATGTTTAGACAGGCGAAGTCGGCAGTAAAATCAAGTTAATACAATTACATTTGTTGAAATTAAAACAGGGTCAGAGCCATGTTTCTATAGACTAAGAACCTTGCTGAAGGTTTAATAGTCTCAGAAAAAATGTACTTACATCGTACGAAGTCTGTTATGCACTTGGCCATGCCCTCGTTGCTTACACTCAGTAATGAGACGAAAATGTACTTTTTTATAGAAGTAAAAACTCATGATGTTTATTTTTTATTTTTTAAACATTTTTCTTTTTGGTGGAATTTCAAAGTATGTAGAGTAGCTAATGGATTTTTTCTATAAATTATGTTCATCATTTATCATCATCAGCCTTTACCTCCCCCCCCTCTGCTTGACATAGGTCCTCCCGAATACCTTCCACAGAATGAGATCCTCAGCCTTCCGCATCCAACAACTTCCTACCATCGATAGCGTTCTTAACTTAACTAAAATTGTGTTCGTCATTAATTTTAGATAATAAACAAATAATCATTTTTTTATACTTAAAGTAACAAAGAATTCTAGTATACATTGAGAAGAAATCTATCAATCTTTGTTACCTAGACCCATATTTATCCATCAAGCAGTAACCGGCGATTAGATTTATGAAGGTACTGAACAAAATCAACGCATATGTAGTGATTAATTGTCATCTAAAAGTATTGAGGTGAGGAATAAGTAGGTAATAACTATAATTGAATCAAGGCATGCATTAGTAATTAAAGGAACGTCTTTTTAAGTACTAACTAGTCTCTTTTATATAGATTAAAAAAGTTCCCAATTCGTATATTTCTAACAAGCATCCTGTATTTGAAGGACTTTAAAAGTACAGTTTACTTTTAGTCTTAGCATAAAACATATAATTGGAATAGCAAATAGTCATTTTTTGTAAAAAAAAAAATCATTTATAGAGTTTAAATATCTTAGTACTTAAATCAATGCTTCACAAAACGTATAAAAATCACTTTCTCTTATAATGCTTCGCAACACAATATGCATGATGGAGTAAATAAAAACATGTTTGTCGAGTTAAAACAAAGCACTTTCGCTACGGAGCGGAGCGTCTGTCTACGCCACACTACGTAGACAAAGAATCGATTCATTGATGCACGAACAATTCTTTACTGTGGGAACGTGTTATAATTGCATTGTTGCAACCGTAATCACATTTTAGTATAGAATCTTCTAGAAAAAGAAGCTTAAACAAATATAAAGGTCTTTTAAAACATCGAAACCATAACACAAGTGCATTCTAGGGTTTGAAAGAGATGATATTTATAATACTTTTTCACAAAAAATACAACGGGAAGCTAAAACTAAGTTAATAGATTTGCGCAAGGGCATGATTATGTCGGTTATAAATTGTAAACGTATAAACCTGCCTGTTATAAAGTCGATTAGTTACGTAAGAAAATTTCATTTTCATAAAAATCTCCATAGTAATTATTACTTTGTTGATTTTTATTGTATCTTATAGGACAAGTTAATTCCAGCAAATTAAGATCATACTGGCAAACAGCGTTTTAGTCTTGTTACTCCAAAACCTTATAAATTTGCCCTTTTATTCTAAGCTTTCATATCACGGTATAATGTATTCCTTTTGCAGGATATTACATTAGAGATCAAAGTAAGTATATTCAGACAGAGATTTTGAGTAACCTTTCATAATTCGCTTTTTTCACGTTTAAGTGAAGTAAGCGATGATTTTTGATATCATCATTAATAATTTCAAAGCGTCAAAGCCTAATGGTTAGGGGTATGGATTCCCGATCATGTGGTCGATGGTTCGAATCCCGCCATTCAACTATTGTCGTAAACCATATCACACAACAAGCCGAGAGCTTAGTTGGAATGGTGAAAGAAATATTAGTAAATTAACAAAAATATACTAATATTCTTATTTAAAAATTGCTGGGTTGCTGAAGTTTCCATTTATTTTATCGTCCGCATGGAATTAAAAAAAAAAGTATCCTAAGTGTTCTTCCACACTATCTTCTACATCTATGCCAATTTTCATCGAGATCCGTTCAGCCGTTTAGGCTACAAACTCTAACAAACATCCATACATCCATTTGTACTTTCACATTTATAATATTAGTAAGATTATATAGTGATCCTTTAGTGTTTTCAACGAAATAAAACTCAAGTTACGTAATAAATATAACGAATAAAGTTATCGAACCATAAAAACTAACGAATGGTTAAATACATGGGAAACTGGACATTAATCTTGTAGTTTATATACTAGAATTGATAAAGTCATATACCATCATCCCTATTATTCCCTATGGTATTTTGAATGTTTCGTAAGTGCAAACTTTATACTACACCTTTATGAATCTCGTCCGAGGTGCGAAGTAGAATTTAACGAGGTATTGTTTCTACAGCATAATGCCGCGGAGGTGCACATCCCTACGCTACTGTCTTTTAAATTATCAATTGTATTTATTTTTCACCTTTGCCGTATTATTCATTAAAAATCTTTTTAAAATACTTAGTTCGAGATGCATGATGATCACTTAAGTGGTCCCTTCATGCAGGTTTATCTACTGTCAGGATTAGTAACTATGTATGAGGTCTCATGAGAACTGTCACATATGTATTAACATTTTTTTAAAGTAACATTTAATTACAAAAAAGTGAAAAAATATAAAAATAACTTTATTGTTTTCCCCTTTGGGCAGGGGACTGCTGTCCAAACTAGGGTGGCGCTCTGTGTGATGGACCACCAGACCCCTGCCCCACAGACCACAATGAAACTGACAAAACAAAAAAAAACAAAATGAAAACAAAATTATTACTTTACTTATTATTTATTAACTGGATTATTACAAGTATGGAGATATGTTAAGAAAATAAAAAATAAATTAAAAGCATATCTGAGGTGGTAAGGACAATGAGTCTTTCTTGATTAGAATTAAACATTGATAAAAATTTTGATTGAAAACTGTAGCATATATTTATAAAATCGATAAAACTGATTCTTAAATGGTTCATTTATCGGAGTGCACCGCACACAGTGACCCAGTATGTGCGGGACGCTTAACCTATTCCATTAATGAACTCAAGCGTTTACACATACCATTTATTAAGCAAATAATTATACAATTTTGTTTATATGACGTTAAATAAAAGTATAAAATGATTTTCACTTCCATAAATAAGTTATTTAATTAAATTCTTTTTTGAATTTTCTTCTCTTTCAAATTTGGAACGCCGTGTGCAAATCATTCTTTCATACTAATATTATAAATGCGAAAGTTTAGATGGATGAATGTTTGTTAGAGTTTGTAGCCTAAACGGCTGAACGGATTTTAATAAAATTTGGCACAGATATAAAGGATAGTCTGGAAGAACACATAGGCTACTTACATTTTTTTTAATTCCGCGCGGACGAAGTCACGGGCGAAAGCTAGTCTAAACATAAATCATAATTGTGTAATGTATTTTTGTATATATTGAAATAACTCAAAGACTACTGGTCCGATTTTAAAAATTCTTTTACCGTTAGAAACGTAATTTATCTGTGAGTAGGCTCTGTTTTTTATTACTTTTTAATTTCACTAGGGCGAAGTCGCGAACGACAGCTAGTTGACTATCAACACAAATATATAGTTAACTCAACACTATAACAATACTTACTGCATACAAAGTATAAAAGTACTTGTCTTTTACAATTTCTAATTTTTCCCAACTATTATTGCTGAGTACATATAAACTAAAAAAATGCTTTTCCTACTTTATAAGTCACGCAAACCCTAAAAATTACGTTGAATAAGACTCACAAAAACATGTCAATTACTAGTCACAAATTATTGTTGTAAATCCCAAATGTATTTACACGTTTATTACGGTTGTTCGTATGAGGTAGGCACTCGAGTCCCTAGAGCTAGTTTCACACTAGGGTAGAATGTTGAAGCAGAGCAGTAGACAGTGCAGTACTGCAATGCACTACTATCGAAAAAGTATATTTGTTGTGTCAAAGCAGTAGCATAAAATTAGTAAAGAAACATGATTGTTACCATCCAAACTGTGTAAGCTTTCCAAAGTTCTGTGTGTTGACTGCCCTCGTGTGAAATTAACATAAGCGTGTTTGCAACACGAAAGGTGACGAATGACTACGTTCCATATAAAAATGATTGTAAGTGAAACGAGCGACGTGTTATTACTGTAAAGATATGACGGTGTTCGATGTAATGCGCCGCTAAGGAATTACTATGAATAATTCAAGTTTTAATTTCGAAAGTGCCTTCCTCGTCCCTCGAATACAATTCTTTTACCAATTGTGTGTTGTGACAGGAAAAATATTTTGTTTTATAAGCGTTATTAGTGAAAATCTATTTTTACAATTTTATACTGTTTCTTAACTTATTTAAAATATTTCGCAGTATTGAAAAAAGTTATTATTTACCTCCGTGTGTCAGCTCGGCTACCTTGTCATCATAGTCTCGTGAAATCGAAAAAATCAGACAAAACTATTATGAATCTTGTTTCTTTAAAACCGCCACAAATATATCATGTTAGTGAAATATGATTTCGTATATTTTTTCATTTCAATTTATATAATTGAAGTATTAACAATCACACCTAAGAGTTCTTTGAATGTGTACAAGAAAATACAACAAAGTGTAAGCTAAAAGCGTCAGTTACGGCACAAAGCTTTTGTCCGAAACATCTACACGAGGTTAATGTACCGACAAACAACTTCCACGTAATTGAATTTAGAAATATACACGTACAAGTTAAGAAATTGAAAATGGTATTAAAAACAAAGTAGATTTTTATAATATTAAATTACGAGTTAGCGCCCCGACTACAGACTTTTTATCGGCCAAAACCTTGATCGTTTTAAAATAATAAAAAAACAAAACCGGTGTAATGTGCGAACATCCATACACGTTTATATCACATGCAATAGCATTATCGTAGTTAGTTTTTGTTTTTAAATAGTGAATCGAAAGAAGTTGGCAATTTTTTGCTTACTGGTTACTAGTTGCGCCCTTTTTCTACGTCACAACACTGACAGAAGATCCTTATTGGTATACAAAGATCTAGTTAAACTTTATTACATGGACAGGATGGCGTTAGTTTGAATCATGGCCACAGGTTCAGATATCCTTGTCGATCTATACCTGTGTGATTCCAAGTAACACAATGACAAACGTTCATTCCTCTACTATTACAAAGAAATATTTTACTGAACAGTACCCTTACAATTCATTATAGTAAAGTAAGCGGTGTTGCTTTATTTTACACCTGAGCTCGATTTTATTTATAGTTAATGCGGGCGCTTCTCAATACTGTTTTTAAAGTGATTACGGAATATTACGGTTTAGTTATATACTTTTAGAGCGGGCGCCTTTGACTAAACTAGCACAGAAATGTTTTGCGATTGTCAATTGTTTTGCAGCCAATTCAATTGTTTAGGTGCACAACTAAAAATCGAGTAGTGTGCGCACCTACATATATGTTCATAGGACTCAAAATGAGACTAAACAGTTTTGCGATAGTTTAGTTTCATGTGTGAATACATATTTATTAAATTCTTCATACGTTCTAGGTACAGGTACAAGTGATATCGTTAGATACTTAAACGTATATCATACATGAAGCCACACAATAGACCGTTGCGCTCGCTGGGTGCATACCGTATTACATCTAATGAACTTATTCCCTTGTAGTCTCAGAATAACTTCCAAGTAATTTCTTAGATACATATCATAACAAAAATCTTACTAACAATATAAATGTAAAACTTTGATGGATGTTAGTTTGTAGCACTGTTGTACGGAACTCGATGAAATTTGGTGAAGATTTAGAGGATAGTCTGGAAGAACACGTAGGCTAACTTCTTTTGTTTTTTTAATTGCACGTGGACGTAGTTGCGGTCGAAATTATAAATACAACTAATTTCTTGTTCACTACAGATCTTACTAATATTATGCGAAAGTTTATATGCATGGATGGATGGATGGATGGACGGATGGATGTTTGTTAGCGTTTGTAGCCTAAACGGCTGAACGGATCTCCATGTAATTTGGCACAGGTTGAGGGCATAGTCTGGAAGAACACATAGGGTACTTTTTATCCCGGGAATAGTTACAGTTCCTGTGGGATTCATTAATTTAGTTTTTTAATGTTAACTCGATCATTCTGCAACGGTTCAACATATCCTTTTGAAATTTGGCACAGATATAAAACAAAATCTGGAGTACACATGGGATGAGGTTCATCCCCGAGAAATGTCCGGTTCGCGAGGGTTACGTAGCTTTTTGTTATTTATATAGTTCTTATGTTTTCTAATACCACGCGGACGACGTCGCGGGCAACAGCTCGTATTAAATAAATGTAAGATGCTCTGGGAACTTATCTGAAGCCAACATACATGATGTGTTGTCTTCAGATAAGTTCTCAGAGCATCTTTAAGAATTTTTAAACTTCCATAGTAATGAAGAGTTTTAACAAAGGTGTAAAATTTAGTAAACATGCGTTATTCAACCGCTAAGCTATTAGTTATTTTTACTCGTACGATCAACGGCCGTAAGTCTTTGTTTGGTCTCACACTTCCGTAGGGGAGTGTGATGAAGACGGATTGAACGAGCTTAATATTTTATAGACATACAATATGACTACTTTTCAAATGATAGTGATACATTTGGGCCTATTCTAATATAAATTTTCTTTACTATTCCCTTATTTAAAATTAACGTATCAAAAGAAAAAAGAATTATAAACTTGACAAAGTCAAAGAAGTAGTAAAAATTCCTGCATCCCTTTTACCTTTTAGTTTATGACGAAACGGACAAGTATGTTAACTCTATTTCACTTGTATTTACTTTTTGTATATGTTTGTTTATGCTTTAATTATTATTAATGTATGTGAATACATTTTAATCATTAAAATTAAAATAGAAAACATACCTTAGAGTGCTTTTACTCGAAAGTAGCGCAATTAATTTCAATGTAGGCGGTAAATACTAGAGTAATTTAATTTAAACGCAAGCACGACGTGTAGCTTGTGACGTCATGAGTAATATTTTATAAAGGAATTTGTCTGTAACATACTTTTTTATGGTTTAATTACAAAAACAAAACACATACTATACTTATTTTCCTAAGGATACGAACAGCTATTGTGTTTTTGTGTGTTTATGAGACACTTATGTATGTCATAGTTTTGAATGCGTTAAAAAGATTAGGCTGAAATTTGCTGTATGGAACCCGTGTACAGTATGTTTAAATTATTTTAACGTATTAGTGTTAAACACAATGCAATTTAATTAACTCATGTTAAACAGATTTCAAAGTATTACAACAAATCAAAAAAACCCTACAAGAGGTACCTGGAATCTGAGGTAATTGGAAAATTGACCAAGAGGACTAAACGGAATATCAATTCGACTTTCCAAAGTCAGCAAATTCTGCAAATTTAATGAAAGGTAAACGAGATACGTTTTATAATTTTAATAACCAATGTTATTCAAATATAAGATTTGAATAAATTAATTTATTTAGAACCCATTATTTGTGTTTTCGATGAAACGAAACTAAGAAAAAAGTCGGTTAATCCTATCGAAGTTAACAAATAAACAAAACTGGATATGTTTTCCTAAACTAAACAATGTCAACGTTTCTTATTCCCCTCACGTAGTTCGGAAATCAACGTTAAGTCGTAGTCAGCCGCAAACTTACACTGTTATATACTAACATACAAATAACTCGTAAGTTTTGACACTTAAGGGATCTTTGGTAATAAAATATTTATTATTACTCTAGATTATAACATCATTTTCTGTCCTTATCCCATTCCCGTAGGGTCAGCACAACAGGTTTTTTATCCTCCAGGCTAACGTTTCTTCCGTCATCTTAATCTTTACTCCCTACTTCATCATATCCCTTTTCACGCAATCCATCTCTGTATAGGCTACTACAATTTAATATACTAGGTCAAACAAGTTGTACCTTCATGTTAAATTTACGCAGCACAGAGGAAATATTTCGTAAAGGTTTTGGCACACATAAAGCAATGAGTAATTAAAAATACATGTCGCAATAATGTCATGTATGATAAAAGCCGTTAATTATGAGCGCAGGACTTAACTTTACAAGCATCCTGTCACTTCGTTATCAGTAATTAGAGGTCGATGTACGATACGGAGCTTAAAGTTCAAATATACTATTGTTTGTTTACGAAACTGCAAGTTACCGTTTTCACCCTTTGTAACTAATTTTATAATTAAAAAAAGCTTTGTTTTCATGCAGGGAATTATTAACTTATTTCTTCTGTCACAAAGATTAACGAAAGGAAAAAAATCTAATACACTCTCAGTCTTGTCTAGCTTTAATGTGTAGCTTGGCTTTAACTAGTGGTAGTGCTGTTTTAAATTACTCTCCTAGAGCCACTTTCATCTACTTTAACACACGTCTAGCATTCACACTGGACCTACATATGCAATGTAGGGTGACCATGACACAAAACTGTACTTAAAATAACTTAAATTTGAATTATTTTGCATCTATGAACTTTCCTTTCAACAAAATTATAGTTTACATAAAGAATACTCCATTGTACAGCGTTTATTGAAACACATTAGTAGTCCTATTTCCAGGATATTTTAAGCAGAGGGAAACGCTTTGTTACCCTGTGTCTAATGACGATAAATCCTCGACGCATGCAAGCTGGCACTTGTACATAAAATACGCTAGAAAACAGTTAATACCACGATTATTCTAGAACGTTGTAACAGGCTGGAAAGAAATCTGCATCATTTACATTTACTATAGAAAAAAATCGTAAAATGTTTTACATTTTACTGTAGTAAAACTAAAAGTTACGGTTTTGAAACTGTAAAGTTTAAACCCAACGTTTAGTTTTAAATTATATAAACAATGTACACGAAAATATTAAATTGCAAAATGTGTACTTTAGCACGGAGAGTTTACAGTTGTTTTTAGGTTTTTACATTTTGCCCATTCAATAAAGTTTTTCATACAAAACCAAGCATACATTGAAATTAACCTCATTTACATTACAGCATTTCAAGTCTCAAAAAATATTTATCGATTATTCCTTGTAACATTACAGAAAAATATATGTTAAATACAAGCTTTGGTTTGTTTCAAGCAGTGCGGATGCGTGCAATCAAAACAAACAGAACATTACAAAGGGATAGCGAGTTTAATCTTAAAAGAATAAAACAAACATTGCCCTAATATTTTCCGGTAAAGTAGACCTGAGTTATTAATACAAATGATTAAGGAAAAGAACCGTTCAACCTAATAGTGATATAGCAGCAAAGTATTAAAAAAACGTAAACGTAAACGTAAACGTAAAATTAGTTCATTAAGTATCGTGAAGTAAAGTTCATGAAATAGTTGTTATAACTAACTGATGACTGCGACTCCGTCCGTGCAGAATAAATAATAAAATTAGTAATCTAACCTAAATTGTAGTAAAATCCGTTGAATTGTTTCACAGATACATTGTAACAAACATCCATGCATCTAAACTTTCGCATTTATAATAGTAAGATTTTATAACAGTACTAGCTTTTGCCCGCGACTCCGTCCGCATGGTATAAAAAAAAAAGAATGAATAGCCTATGTGTTCTTCCAGACTATTCTCTACATTTGTACCAAATTTTATCGAAATCGGTTTAGCCGTTCAGGCTGTAAACTCTAACAAACATCCATCTATACTTTCGGATTTATAATATTAATGTGATATCAAGTACATTTAATAATAAACGGATATATATATGATTGTTATAAAAGTAACAATAACTTTGCAGATACAGCCTTAAAATGAACTAATTCACACGATATTGCGATACGTCCGTACAAGAGCGATAACATCACAACAAAATGTTACCTTACCGCATTTTTAGGAGATTTATAACTCTTATCTGATTCTGTTCATTTCGTAAAACATAAATAAAATTTCACTTTTTTTTATAATATAAGGTGGCAAACGAGCAAGTAGCCAAGTGAATCCACCGAAATGGAAAGCGACCGCTGCCCATAAACATCCGCAATTACAGATGCGTTGCCTACCCTTAATTAACGGAGGAGAAGACGCACATAAAGAGGACATTTCCCCGACCTATGCGTTTCCTCCACCGTCAAATCCACTTTTCCGTTCCATCTTTTTCTCTTAAGGAAAGGATGGAATGGGAAAGGGACTAAAATTAGGCCTCCGGCACCACATTCATCAGACGAAACGCGGATTTGCTTCCACTTCACGCCTGTTTTCTGTGTGGTCGTGGTATTACACCGGGCGAGCCGACCCATTCGTGCGAAGATGTTAAAGTGGGCTCTACCACTGTTAAAACTTACACTTATGCTTATGACATTACGTACCTTCAAAACATAAAAACCTATCCAGAGATTCAGTTTATCATGTTATCTTTATTCTACTTCAGTATGAGTATACTAAATTATTTCATAAAAAATATAGTATTTTTAGTTATTGTCCATAACAATAGACAGATTTCCTACTTTAATTCGCTTTCAGACTTCAATGGACCGTATAGAATACAGATCCTTTCAAAGAATTCCCATTTCCTTGTTCAATTTCCGGTTTTATTTACGCTGAACTCATATTGATAACTCAATTTCTTTTATAAATGTTGTCATTGTGCTCCAAGATTCTATCTTATGATATATCGGGAAAGATCGAGATAGAAATAACATAAAGAAGTATATGAAACCTATTTTTGAGAATGTATCAAAACAGAATATGCTATAAATAACATAAATGTGTTTATATTAATTTTTCAAACAATACTACTGCAAACAAGTAAGCACCTTGATAACTGTTTAATATTGGATGGCCAGGATAGGAAAATATTTTCTCTTACGTCTCCTTTGTCATTAAATATATGAACCTTTCCTCCAAATCAACTTCCTTGCCTAAAGGAAACAGTGATCGGAGGAAAAGAGTCCTAGAACCAGGCAGTCTCTTTAATTTGGACATTCCAAACAAATCTTAACCTCAGCAAAATTGTATTGTAAACCACTTAATGCATTTACGTTTAAATTGGCAATGGGCCATATGGCCGAAGGATAGCATAGAGTATACATTAGTGTTTTGCAGGATGCAATATTTCCTGCTCTATATTTGGCAAGCTGTGCGCAACGATGGCCAGGGAACAATTGAGAATTGGCAACATATATGGACACTGACGCTAAAGCCACAGCCTAATATAATCGTTGATAAAGCTTGATAAAAGAATTCGTCGTGTTAGAAAAGGGTTAACAAGTTTAAAATGAATTTAACTATATTATGAATGAAGTAATACGAACAAAGTTTGTGTGTCGTTAAAAGCGTATAATTGAATTGATCGGGCCCGCATTTTCAGCACAAAGTTCGTATCGGCCTTTGACGATAACTCGTTAACATGTCAAGTCGATCGGAATTCAATGAATACACACAAACACAAACACAAAGGAAAGTAGATAAAAAAACATAACAAAAAGGTTTGCAAATATTATATTTTACTTACATCATAAGGTAATTTTATTGTGTTAAGGGATTTTCTAAGCATTCACTACTTACCCTCGCACTTAAAGTCACTTAATGCTTACTTGATACTTGTCTGGTCTAGACACTAAATCTACACTAATGTGCTTACATAGTAAACAAGTTAAACAGCTCTAAATGTTGTTAAACTTTATTCTTTAGTTATAGTTTATAATTTACAGTTCTAAAGAAACAATAATACACCGGACATGATAAAAAAATAATAGAATGAGTAATCATAATATCATACTTCATACTAATATTATAAATGCGAAAGTTTAGATGGATGGATGGATGGATGTTTGTTAGAATTTGTAGCCTAAACGGCTAAACAGATTTCAATGAAATTCAATACAGATGTAGACGATAGTCTGGAAGAACACATAGGCTACTCACTTTTGTTTTTTTTTTTAGTTCTACGCGGACGGAGCCGCGAGCGAAAGCTAGTATTAAAATAATCCTAAAATAAACATAGATTATTTAAACACTAACGCGTTCACTGTCCTAGAAAGTGTTGAAAAACCAATTAATTCCCACGCACACGTCAGCCAGCGGCTAGTTCAAACAGATCGATATTTATACACATTTATAGCCGACAGTGGTTGAATTAAAGGTCAATGCCTTAGCTTGAAACGTGCAGATCTTTGCAATAGAACTAATAAAAATAACTAGTAACAACAAGAATAGGTGCAGATGACTGAGAAAAAGACATACATCCAAAACGAATCCATTTTCAAACTATTTTCTTTGCACCCTTTTAGGTATTTGCAAACTCTTTACGACTCTAGATTGTTTATCCATTCTAAGGATGTCGGATAAACGTTAGGCTTCGATGCTTACGTAGTTTTTATGCCACATATTATAAAGGCCCCTTTCAACTCTTTCCATTAGTGTCCATAAAACAAAAGGTTCTTCAACGTTGGCATTAGCACTAATGGACATATGACGTCCATTTCTTCCTGTATGGCCGGTCACCTCACACGTACACAATTATTGGCACTGGATGGTTTTATGCCACACAGAACAATGCGTTTGTTTTAATAATTAATGTTAATATATCGAACGGTTGACCATCTGCAATATTTTGCAAAAGCTATAAATATTTGTTTTGCGGACGAAAGCGTTTTGTTGCCACATATGTTCAATAAAATTTTACGCCCCATATTCCTATTCTGTCCTAAAATATGTTGCAAGGCTTTATTACAATCGCTGTTCAATCATACATTACGAGTTCCTACTTTATTGTATCTTGAATGCGGTTACTATAAAAATCTAAATGAAACAATAAGTTTTTTATAAGTTTCACGTTACAGTAAATGGCATTTATACTACGACAGAAATTCGTAATATAACATAAACAATCAAATAAAATTGTATATATTCTGAACATATGTAAAAAAAATATTCAGCCAGTAACATATTAGTTATAAAAAAAAGTAATAAATGAAATAGAGATGGCCGGAATACCAACAGACATAATAATAGCCTTCGGCGGCAAAGTGATTTTGTATTTCGGTAACGTCTCCTTATTTTTTTTTGCCTCCGAGAACGAAGTAATATTGGAAAGATTCTCCGCACTTAACTTGTAACAAAGACTTACCCGTGGGATTTCATTCGTTTCATAGGTTTATTTGGAAACCATACAATGTATTGTTATGTTAAAGGTAAGACGCTGATATATGTACATAATAAATTAAAATCGAATCATCATCATCTTCTTTCTCCTTATCCTATTCCCGTAGTGTCAGCGCAACAGGTTTTCGTATTCCACATAACTCTATCAAACGTCGCCCAGTCATCACTCCCTTTTTGATCATGTCACTTTTTAAGCAATCCATCCATCTCTTTCTCTACCTCTACCGATGTAATCTTCCACACTCATAACTAAATTTAATGAAAATGGAATAAGATGCAATTAAAATCAATGGAGAAATTGAAGCAGTAAAGTAGAGATCAAGTACATCATTGCATTATATCTAAAGGTATATTTAATGTGATTCGTATACTGTCTTTTTTCTTTCATTGTTAAATATTAAAGAAAAGATCACTTTTGTGTAGAACATTTTTTTCTGAAAACTGTCATCCTCGTAAGAAATATTCAATCATGCAAATGATGCAAAAACCATGATTGACTGGAAGCTTATTATCTCATGGAATCTTGAAGACTAGATAACGGTTTATAATATAATTGAATTAAATATATACCACTATGCGTACATTGTATTAAAATGAGCGCACGCCTTTTAGTAAACTATCGTACAACTTGTGCCATTGTCGAATGTTTCGCAGCATTCAACTGTTTAGTTGCACAACTAAATCGAGTAGTGTGCGTCCTCCATATAAGTTCATATGCATCAAAGAGCGGCTAAACAGTTGTGCGATAGTTTAGAGAACGAGATTCGAGCAATCTGCAAAATTACTGGATTAAATGAATGAGAAACTTTGAACGAAAGTCCGGAACGAAAGCCGATTGACTAGATAATTACTTGTAGGGTACGTTGGTGCTTAAGACTTAATCTCCGAAGGCTCTATTCTCGCAAGAAAAAAAACTTAATTTTTTTGTCCGCAATTAACTTGCTTTCTCCGTTTAGATTCAAAAGGCGAAGCGCTATGTTCTATGTAAATTAAAAACTTAATAGAGAGGCAAAAGAAACTATTATTTTTGAAATACCTGGGAACATACATTGTATGTTTCAAAAGCATACATTAAGGGTTTTCGAAAAAATCAGAAATCTCCAATTACTCGAAATACCAGTCGTTTCTTACCTGAAACAAGAAAAAAGTAAAATTCAGTACCGTGAAAATAGTTAAGTGGCAAGTCAGAGATTTGACCCATTTTTACAAGGAAAGCCGTCACTCGAACAATGAAATATGTTAACGAAAAATAAAACTCTTTTATTTTTAGTCACTCAGTCAAGGTTTGAGTTTATTTATTAACAGCAGTGTGCCTGGAAACAAGCGCTGAGAGTAAAACTTACCTACGTTTAAGCTGTAAAACTTTATGTGATAAAGTTTGCGATACTTAAAGTAACTTAACAGCATATGAATGACACAATTAAAACAACAACCTGAGGCATAACCACTTTATAATAGGTTTTTATGCATTTATTTGCTAAAGTATTTTAAATCCTCCCATCATAATTGGAATAGTTTCAATGTGTGGATATTTGTTACCATATAATTCCAGATTGCCTCAAGTTATCTAGGTGGTATCAATAACAGAGATTACCGTCTGGAATACCACATAAACTACCAAGATTTTTTCACACGAACACAGTCATAGGCATCATCTAATAATGCAAGTATACTATCACATAAGGTTTTAAAACAGGGGTGGCGAACATTTATATAGGAATGTGGCATTTTTTAAACAAAATGTTTAATGCAGTTTCAGATGTGTCATCGAATAATTTTGACTTAGATTATTATTGTATCTACTATGGTGCACCTACATAATTTTTTCGTTGTGTTTTTATGATTATGGACATGGCCAAAATATGTCGTGTGCTAATTATTGCACGTGTGCCACTGGTTCGCAACCCCTGTTCTGAAAGGTCTAATTTCAAAGTAACAAGAGACGTACAAATATGAGTATCGCAATCAGACTGCAAAGACACAGGCACGCAAGAGGTGTCCTACATTTCAAGCTAAGGACTGGCCTAGGCTCAAATTACCGCTACTACGAGTATACCGCATGTCTACGACAATCTGTTTAGCATGCTTTACAACGATGCATGACTATGTGTAATGTAACAGTGTCGTCTAATTAACGCATTAATGGTTATGCATCTGTGCTCTTTGGAAATTCAACCTTAATTCTACAAATAGTAAAGGCTTTGCATGAAAATATGGTTATATTAATATTATAAAGAGGAAAGAAAGATAGATTATTAGAAAGATTATTAATAATTAACTACACTAAGATTGTAAAGGGGAAAGATTTGTATTTTTGTATGTATTGAAATAACTCAAAAACTACTGGGCCGATTTCAAAAATAATGTCACCTTTAAAAAGATACGTTACCATTAAGTAACATAGACTATATTTTTTCTATTTCTCGCGGACGAATTGGCGGGTAACAGCTAGTTAAGGATAGAATACAGTATACATTGATGATACGATTATGTTGTCAGAGACATCAGAGGTTTGTCGTCACCGAGTTCAAAGCTATGAATGAATCAGTGGTCGTCAACATTTCTCAAGGGTTTACGACTTTGAATTATGAATTGAGTTTAAGTTCGTGTTTGTCCATTGTTTCTAAATGTATACCAAAAGTTTTATACAATTGTTTTACCATCTATCCACTCGCGAATTATCCGTACAAAATATTGTATCTCATTTGTTTTCAAGAAGAAAAAGAGAGATAGAGAGATGATAATAATGTACTAGTGTCGACAGTGAAACGTGGGGTTAAATTGTTTGCAATAAGTGAAGTGCTGGATTTAAATACACAGGACTGAACTCAAATTGAATATTACGTTTGTTTTATCAATTAAATTTTAAATAACCACTTCAAAATTGCGAATCAAATTAATTGATATTTCAAAATCAACAAAGTAAAATGGCAACCTTCATAGATGAAACTCGAATAATAAATGTTCAAAGTTCAGAAACCGATAAAATAACGTAATTTCAGCATAACATTGTAAGTTGATTAACCGAATTTCGATTATCTGAATTTATGAAACACTCAATTTTCAATTAGGTTTTTTTTATCCAAAAGAAGTTACAATATTTAATTTGTACATTTATGTTATTCTAAAATTATTTCTTCCTTTGTTAATATCTTCATAGGAAATAAGACTTTTTGAATTTACTATGATTTTATGAATACAAGCGTATCCTACAAGGTTATTTTGAGATACATACAATGTAACCGCAATATCTTATGCGATTTTATATTTCATATGTACATTTATAACTCACAAGCTGTATACTCGCGACTTGAAATAAAAATGAAATTAACAAAAACATAGCCTATGTTACTCACTGATAACGTAGCTTTTTAATGGTGCAGGAATTTTTGAAATCGGTCCAGTAGTTTTTAAGTTATTTTTATACAGACAAAAATCCTAAAATACAAATCTATTCTCTATATAATATTAGTATAGATTTAGAAATGACTAACATAAGATGGTATGTTTAATTTATTTTTTAAATTTACAGTTACTATACTTTTTCTGAGTTTGTTCTCAAGAGGTAAATCTAATTTACATAAGTCGACAATCGCGCTGAGAAGTATCATTGGGTCAACCCTAACAGAGAAATGGACTGGCGTCCTTTCTAGAGTGTCATTTAAGAAATTGAAATAGAAATTGCGGCGTCAAATAACACTTCGGGAGTTAGTTGAATTAGAAGAAATTAGAAAAACCTCACACAAAAAAAAAAGTATATTGTGTGTAAAAGAATATGAAAATACTAAATTGTTAGGTGTTAGGTATACGGTTGCATTTAGTCTTGACTTCAATTTTCTCTTGAAGACTAAAAATTTTCATAAATTCCACTTAGTAAGGGAACTAATACGAAGTACGATTTTAATTATAGTAGATAATACTTTTTAAAGTTCATTAAAAAGTGCCAGAACTTTCATTTGCACATTGCGCCATAAAAATGTCAACAGCGTTATGCTTTTAGTAGATACGGCACTGGAGTTGAACCGTGTTTATTATAATTTAACATAAAAAACTGAAAACACTTCAAAAGTATTGTAAAACATTCATAAACAAATAATTGAGGCATTTCAATTGATTCAGAACTTTAGTCTTGGTTTTTTAAATTTTATTCTATACAAAACTAGGCCCTCTAATAAATAGTTAACATACAATAAAAAGGCATAATTGTGATTGATGTGGCGACGCGGGTACGAGGCCGAATCGATCGGACCCCAATAGACACATTAGCTTTATTGGTAACTAATTATACATACACCTACCTTGTTTAATAGTGCCATATAGATAAGCGTACGCAACGATTATAGTACAAATTGGTTTATACACAATATTTTCTGTACTATATACTATATATATCTATACTATTATAATAAAGCATAAACACACACTTCTTTGTTGCCTAAGATGTCAGCAATTACAGCACATTTTTGAATAATTCTTTTTTTAATAAAAAGCCCTACACTTGCGTCGCGCTTTAGGCTATATTTTTCAACGCCATAAACTTAGGGGGTAACTATTTTGGATAAAAACCCTAGTGTGGGAAAGAGACCATAAGTTGCTGCCAACATCAAGGAAGCAAGGTTGTCATCGTGTCATTTTGACATTTGCAATTGATAATTCGACAAATGTAAACAATAAAAATGAACACATGGCTTTACACACAACGGCATTAAAAAATACTAATAACACTCAATCCTACTCTTATGCGGTTTTAGCGGAATTTACAGCCTTGCACGGCCGCGTTGCGGAACGGTTTATCCTCGGCGGTATTTCCAAACCAATACGACTTAGTGTCCTTCAAGAAGCGAGTTTATCATTTTCTCAAAGGTCGGCAACGCATCTGTAGTTACGGATGTTTCGGATGTCCATTGGCGTTGACCACCTCGGTGTTCCAGCCGCTCGTTTGACCCCTTTTATTAAAAAAAACCGACAGAATTATATCACTAAATTCAAGGCCTTATCATTTGTTCCGTCAAAAGAAGATTTTAATAGACAGATAAAGTAAAAAACATCACTCATTTAACCGATTGCAGTCGACCGCATTAGACTAAATGGTTTTATAAACGTCAACAAATGTAATTAAGAACGCATTGCCGAGTATCTGCAGACAGGATCGCCAGTCGGGCGCGGCACAGTTTTGTTATCTACCAGCCACACGCGATACCAACAAACAAAAGGTTTGTTTTCCATTACAAACAAGTTAAAGTTATGATAATTTTAATATCGTCTGATAACTAGCTGCAGTAATATTACATTAAAGAATATCGAGTTCCTAGAGCATTCTTAAAATAGAAATCATCAAGGGAACAACCCACAGCCCTTAACGATTATTCAAGCGTAAAATATAGTCTACTAAATCTATACTTATATCTATAATTAGCCCTCAGTGCCCAATAATCCAATCTGATTAATCATTTATTAACAATATTAGCTTCTTTGACACTATTTTACTCTTCTTATCTGTAATAAACTTCTCTTACGAGTTAATAAATGTTTTACTACGATCAAATTGTAACACAACTAGTATTTCGATCACGAAAGTTATTAGAAGCGGCTAAAGGAAGTTAGGTCTATTCTCGTTACGCTCTCCGTCCTTACAGTACAGTTTGTTAACTTGCGAACAAGCGAATGCTGACCTCTTTCTTACGTACGTAATAGACTTTGTCCTGTTGTGTGTTTATTGTTATTGCTCTATTTGTAAGACTCGATAAGAATTCTAGTTTATATCGTGATCGGAATAAGTTTTTTTATTTATATATCTGTAGTTTCGAAACGTAAACAGTAAAAGACAAAAGAAGAAACTTCTTACCTCTATGGAATAGTAGTGCAAGTAAAAGAATAAACGGTATTATTACAAGTTAGAGCGCACGTACACCTTTGATTAAAAAATCGCACAACTGTTTAGTCGAGCTTTGATTCTTATGAGCTTATATGGAAGTGCACACACCACTTGATTTATATTTGTGCATTTGCAGTTGAATGGGCTGCGAAACAGTCGACAATCGCACAACGGTTGTGCGATACTTTATTCAAAATTGTGCGCCTTCTCTTAGGGTGAGTTGCACCATATCGCCGGTTACCGTTAAAGTTAAAATTATTTGTAACTGTAATATTTAGAATAACCTTAAAATTTAGTAAGGGTGAGTTACATTAACTAACTATAAACCTTAACCAGCACATTCTCGATGGTTACGTCTTCGGATGTTCATGATATTCGCTACACCAGTTTTGCGCTGGTCAAAATGACGTCATATTTGACACTAATCATAACCGCCCGATTTTGGGCGGTTATAATTAGCGTTACGGTTAGTGTCAGTTCGGTAGTGTCAACTGTCACAAGCTCTTATCTTCAAAAGTACAAATAATGGAAAAAGTAATGGAAAAAGAAAATCTCTACTATTATCTTATACGTAATCCAGAAGAATAAAGTTTTGCGTGCTTGGAAATATTGGATTTCCAAGATGGAACTCGAAATTTGGCCAAACATTCAATTTGGACAAATTTCGAGTGTATAAGGCCATAGCAACGGCGCTTGTCCCTTTTCTCTTATTTAAAAAAAATGTCCTCCATAAATGGACAAATTTATAATATGCATTGAGAGGACAATTTATAATATGGAAAATAAATAAGATGCATTTATATTTGTATAATTTTATTGCTTCATTTTTGCTACATATTTGAGTAGTAAAGTAAATACAGTTTCAATAATGGCCCAAACTAGTTTATTTTCACAAGAGTTTGCCATTTTTTCCATCTCCGTGGGCAAAAAGTTTATGTCACTATAAAATACCATGCGTATGATACATAAATATAATCGGCGAAACGTGAATTTCCAAACATTTTAATTTACGTAAATGTCATTCTTGACACTAACTTGACACTTTAGTGACATTCAGGTTTAAATGTTTCCATTGTAAAAACGAAAAACACATAAAACCTCTGTGAGAATATGTTTTTGCACTTGTAACCCTATGAACTATAACTATAACTTTTACGATAACCGGCGATTCGATACAACTCACCCTTAGTGTATTCGGATTAAAATTGGACTAAAAAGAGTCATAGGCTATGACTGTTAAAAATTTAGTAAAATTGAATACACGTGCTTAAACTAAAACCGCAAAATTCTTGTCCGACATTGAAACATTTCCTGTACGGAAGCGAATCTAAAACGCAAGCACTTCAAACCTAAACCAACCGTCAGCTTAATGGATATGCCTCGCCTCCCGGCTTTGTCTGCTCTTCTAATGATCCTTATCGAGCCCTTTCATCGGTTAAATGTTGTTTGCGACTCCCTCGAGTGCGTGCTATCCGGGAAATTGCCTCTCAACTGCGGGATTCGCTTTTATCGCTGTTAAATAAGACGTCGGCAATGTTAACAGATGCTTAATTCGCGCGCTTTTAAATGTAGACCGGAGTTTCCTAAACTTTCTCATGAACCTGTATTTTCCGCCTTAGTACACAGTTTGGTCTTTAATTGTACTCAAAAAGTCTATCTATACTTTGGGAATAACTGGTCAAAGTCATCATCAACTTGCTCTTATCCCTTAAGGAGGGTCGGCACAGTATGTGCTGCTCTTCCATACATCTCTATCAGCCGTCATATCTGAATCCACTTCTTTCTTAAGCATATCCTCTTACACAATCTATCCATAATTTCATCGGTCTTCCTCTTCCTTTGTAGCCATCCACATTCATTCTTAACACTTTTTTATAACTGGCCAAAGCCATGGAATTTAAATGTTTATCAACAGATTCGATTCGTTATTTCATTCGTTTAGTTACGAACTCTTTAAATAGCATCTGTTTGCTCTACCTACGCCTAGTGACGTTCTGGATTTCGAAATTTCACAACAAACGTTTTTAAGTATTAAATTAAAATGTATTTTTTTCTATTGAATTTAAAATATATTTCTAATACTTCATCAACATTTAAATTAGGACTATAGGATGAAATTGAAACCATAATCTCAACACTATTTTGGATTATGCCGTCGACTGAACAATTAAGTAATATTTATTTTCGGTCATTGTTCATTGCATTTTCGTATAATCTAAAACAAGCGTCTTAACACTCATGTATTCTTATCTACTGCGTAAATATATTAACCGGAGGCATGTTATCCATTCGAATGATAAACGTGCAACGAAATAATTACAGATTTTATTTCGGATTTTTCGAATGTATTCCAATATGAGAGCAAAATGAATTAGGATTAGTTATTAGACTAAGAAGCGTCAAGTTGAGATGTCTACATACACAAGATAATTCGTTACATAAACCAGTTTTGTTGAAAATGACCAGCTTACATATAAATCTAATTTAACTATAACACTATAGAAACTTGTATAAAACATAGTGATTATACAAATTGTTTGTGAATCAACAGAAATAACAATTTTAATATAAGAGTTTCGTCAATATCGGGTGACAATTTAAAAATTTTAATGTTGCACTATGAGTTAGGGAATATATTGTATTAGTGTAGAGCACGTTAGTCAAGTTACGCAACGGGCCCGCTTGTGATACGCACGGGTTATTTACAGCTCGTTTCAGCGCAGGTACCACTTCTATGCCACGTAAATATTGCATATCACGATACGGGAACTCGTATAATGGAAACAAATAGCAACTATTTTAACAGTGGTAGAGCCCGTATAACAAATTCGCACGAATGGGCCGGCTCGCCCGGTGTTATACCACGACCACACAGAAGGCGTGAAGTGGAAGTAATTCCACTTTTCGTCTGATGTGTGTTGTGCCGGAGATCTAATTTTTGTCCCATTCCCTTTCCACCCTTTTCTTAAAAGGAAAAAAGTGGATTTGACGGTGGAGGAGATGCATAGGAAGGGGAAATGTCCTCTTTCTGTGCGTATCCTCTTCCGTCAATTAAGGGTAGGCAACGCATCAGCATCAGATGTTTATGGGCAGCGGTCGCTTTCTATTTCGGTGGATTCCGGTGACCGCTTGTTCGTTTGCTACCTTATATTGTAAAAAAAAATAGGAACAAAACTCTACTAGAGAAAATCTATTAACAATAGTATAAATTATATGACACTTCTAAGAATTCTTTTGCCAAACACAACGGTGTACAACTGCATTATTTTGCAGGAAACAATTTTTAAATTAATAAATACTTTAGCGTATATAAATCAGGGTTAATTAAATAGACTCTAAAGTACATAAATCTATGTTAAATGTAGGATTGTTGAGTTAAAATAAATTTAATTTAATTTGAAATCACTATGATTTATCAATTGGAAAATCTAAACTCTCTTTGTAGTAAAATGTATTAAATTAACAACCAATTTCAGTGGAATTGGGTTGACCATTGCTAACGCAATAACAATTGGCTGACACAGAATAACAAATAAATTACCTACAATCGTATTTATATCTTATAGCTTTTTGTTCTAATGTTCTTGTTATTTTAAATAAAATATTACGTTTTCTATATCCTGTTTCTGTTTATACGTGAATAATGTACAAAAAATATTTGTTCAAACTAAGAAACTAAATCGGAACAAATTTTAAAACGACAAACTTAATTTAAATATTGGTTACGCTTTGAGCATAACGTGCTTTATTATCATTTACCTCAAATCATGAACAAGGTTGTAAAAGCATGATCGGAGTAAAAAGACGGAAAGCAATAACTAAAGCAGACCTAGAAGAAAGTCGAATAAGGCATAAAAACTAGACTATCATCATCATCACCGTGGGGCTCGGAGGCTACTTAAGTAAGGGGTGACTAGGTCATAGTCAACCACGCTGGTCAAATGTGGGTTGGTTGACTTCACACATATCTTTGAATTTCTTCACCGATAAGTGTAGGTTACTTCATGATTTTTTCCTTCAGACTATATACATTTACTTAAAATATGGGGTATTAACTGCACATAACTATCTAAACACGGTCTATTGCATAGAGAATGTGAAATCGAACGCAAGTCTAAAGTGAAATGATTGGGACGCCGATGTGGCGTCAACAATTGAGCGGAATGAGACGAGGGGCCGACACGCAAATTATGTCTGAGTAACTGATGATTAATAGTTAACTTTCACGTCTACTGGAAACTCTAGCTTCGTCTGGTTATACGTGTTTGAAATTAGTATAGTCCATCATCATTCATTTTAGAGCTAGCTTTAAAAAAAATACAAAAATTAGTATCGTATGTGTTCTTCCAGACTATCCCCTACATCTATGCCAAATTACAACGAGATCCCTTCAGCCGTTTAGACTACAAATTCTAAGGAATATCCATCTAAACTTTCGCATAGGTTTAATATCTCTTGGTATTAGTAGAGGCCGCTTAAGAAGACTAGGTGTCAATTTCACCCTACGTATTAAAATGTATATACATACTTGTACATCTTTTAAGGTAACAGTAAAATAATTTAACTGTCTATTCTCGTATATTGGAGAATATAACTTGTTCAAACAAACCGTCGATCCACTTTCGGAACCAATGTCTGTACAAACATCGGCTTTGACAACACGATATCGATTTGGATAACAATTACGATATCACGTCGATAACAAACTCACAACGGATATTAAATATTAGTTTGAGTACTTTGATCGATTTATTTCTATGATATAACTTTGATTAAGGTTGAAAAGTTGGAAGAAATGTTAGCGAATATTCGGTGAAACCTTCGTATCTTATATTAACTCTTACTCGCGACTTCATTAGCGTTAAATTAAAAAAATATAGCCTACATTACTTATTGATAACGTAGCTTTATGATGGTGAAACAATTATTAAAATCGATGCATTAGTTTTTGAGTTATTTAATTTTTATTTAAATACAAAAATACAAATCTTTCCTCTTTATAAAATAGATAAAAACTTACAGACTTTGTACGATTTTCGTTATAAATTAAGTATTTATTCTAACATCTTCAAAATAACAGCAATATGCAACTGTAATTACCTTATCTGCCTTCGAAGTAACAACTGTTATATTAAGTGACCGGTTAATAGTTTCTTCAATCAAACTTGCCCTGATTTATTTCTATTTATAAATTGTTTACGTTATAAGACGTCGAATATGGACACGATCCATTTAACGGAAGACTGATTTTATTTCTGAACGATCTTAGATAAATAAATAACATAATTTAAAACTTTACAATTATTGAATATTTTAAGATATGATTTTTAACGTAACTACAATTTAAAATTTGTGAACGAATTTCATGATTTTTAGATTCATTCTCAGCTTTATTCAGTGGATAATTTATTTATACTTAAAACAATTTTAAACATAAAAGCTTTTAAACTCCTTAAAATTAGATATATCAATCTGTACTAATATTATAAAGAGGAATAATTTGTATTTTTGTATGTATTGATAACTCTAAAACTACTACTCCGATTTTAAAAAATATACCATTAAAAAGCTACGTTATCAGTGACTAACATAGGTTACATTTTTTAAATTTACACGGACAAAGTTGTGAGCAACAGCTAGTTATTGATTAGACTCTAACAAATATCCTTGTACGAATCTTATAGTAGCTTAGTTTTGATACACTTATTGTAATGTTTTTGCAAAAATCATACTAATATTATAAATGTAAAAGTTTAGATGGCTAGATGTTTGTTAGAGTGTGTAGCCTTAACCGCTGAAAGGATTTTGAAGTAATTTGGTATAGATGCAGAGTATAGTCTGAAAGAACACAAAGACTGTTCACTTTTGTCTTTATTCATTCCACGCTGATGGAGTTGCGGGTGGCTAGTTATTAAATAAATAAATATCCAAACATAAATTCAGAGCATAAATACAGTAATAGCATATCATTCAGTTGCAAAGATACACATATAGAGAGGTGTGTTAACGTGGTATTAATAGTCCGGGAGCTACTTTCATCCGTCTGTTCCATCGATGATGGAACGCTTGACGTCTGTTTAGATTACACCGACCTAATGAATGGCCGGAGCTGGGATGTATTATTCAATTACTTGCTCAATATATTCTTCATATAGTTCAACATATGATCGAGTACTATGTAGGAAACATTCTTTATTTTGCGTGAAGTAATTAAGGGAAATACCTGAGTTTAAAATGAAGACAGGTAGAAAAAAGACTATGTATAATGATTTTACGATAAAAAATTTAATTAGATTGTAAGTAAAGTCAAGATAAACAAATTCAATTCTAGTATTACACTGGATTTTACTGTCGACATATGTATAGAAAATATGTATCCTTCAGTCTCAAAGAGTAATGGAAAATTATAAAAAGGTTATATTACATCTTGTAAAATATCTATCATTAAACTCTTAGAGCGTGCGCACACCTGAAACAAAACAATCGCAAAACTGTTTAGTCTCGCTTTGATTCGTATGGGCTTATATGGACGTCCGCACACTACTCGATTTTTAGTTGTGGTAAACAGTTGAATTGACTACGAAACAATTGACAATAGTTGTGCGATGGTTTAGTCAAATGTGTACGCGCTATATGCTACATTAGTTACGTATGCACTACATACCGAGTGGACAGAATAGTTGATTACATCTAGAACAGAGGACGGCTTCCGTCGTACATTCCTTAGCGAAGTAGGACAGAGCATTCGTTCTATGAAGGACGTCATACAATAACGTAAGCGATGCTCCATCTTAATATGGGAGGAATGTGTACAATTATATTCCAGTAAAGACACTTTCAAACTTTTATTTTTAGTATCAAACAAATTTGGAACACCTCTTTTGTAATTCTCATCATCTTTGCCAGAGATTCTAGAATGTCAAAGATTTCTATGACCTCATATAACAGACATATGACATTTACTTGATAGTTACTCCGTCCGCGTGAAATTAAAAAAAAAACAAGAGTAAGTATGCATTCTTCCAGACTATCCTCTACATCTGTACCAAATTTCATTTAAATCCGTTCTGTGGTTTAGGCAACAAACTCTAACAAACATCCAACTAAACTTTCGCATTTATAATATTAGTATGATTGCCGCAGATTGCAGTACTTATTTATACTTATAAAAAATAATCCGTTGTGTTATTAAATATACTTTTAATGACATCTGAATTATAGAGTTGACACTCAAGTCCCCTGACAAATCACGGTGGCATCGTGGCAGGAAATGTCGAGTTATTTATTGTCCCTTCTTCCCGACAAGATGAATAGTCATCTGAGGAGTTACAGAACATTGATTTAGGAAATAACTGGAGAAATAATTAAAGATACGATTGATAGGTATTTCTGTGTGTAGTAAATTTTTATTTAAATTAACAATTCTATTGATATTTGTTACTTTACAGAATGTACAACTCTTGCATGTGTATGACGTCATTATTATCTTCCAAGCCCTAAAAAACACGTGAGTTCCATCTGAGCACACCACAATTGAGGTTATGACGTAATTGTCCATGTGCACGTTTTTGTCTTGAGAATAATGGGTCAAATAGTATTTAAAAGACAGTGCTATTATTTTTTCTCTTCCTTTATGTAACCTTTTCGTAAACAAATGAGATTATATCATCAGTATTAGATCCCAGAAAATAATTTAACTAACAAATAAAAACCTGGTTTGTAAAGAATCGTTTGTTGTTCACCGTTTGATCTTTATAAAATTAAATCTCACGAATATAAACAGATCCCAGCCGAGACAATCCCATTATCCGACATCCTTTAAATACAAACATGAAATTGTTTGAATTTGCTTTGTGAAATACAATTTTCTTCCAGAATATTCCATACGAGTTCTCTTATATAGGAATGTTCTAATATAGTAAGAGGATGACAGTAATGCGCTCGGACCCCAATATCAAGGTCCCAGCATAGTAGACATTTTTGTTTATATATTCAGCCCGCAGCCGAATAGCGAACCTGGGATCAATCTATTGGGAAGGTATTTTCATTAGAACATCTTATAATAATATTTTTTTCGTAGATAATAGAAAAAAGTAAATAGACAATAGTTTATAGGAAGTTATAGAAATTTGTCACGTAAAATAGTAACATACAATATCTATTGTATTTGTCTCATCCAGAGGGCGTTATGGGAGTCATGACACCCCCCCCCCTCCTGAGCTGTTTGGTTAAGAGCTTGACAAAATATATTTACATATTTTGTCAAGCTCTTGACTTGACCACGACTATGTGACCCCCCTGTCGGCAAAGCTGGATCCGCCCTTGGTCTCATCTAGATAACTTCTTTAACATGTACTAGCCTACAAATACAATATATAATCTGTGCAACAAAATAATTTCGTAACCTAAAAATAAATTCATTTCAAACAATAACAGTTTTTGTTAATGTGACGTTGGTATATAACAAAGCATTGTTTTAAATCAACCAACGCAAGGGTTATTTATTGTTATTTATTTCTCAACATGCATAGTTTTATCTGTTTTGTTTTCAAGAAGGGTGCTTCGGTTTTATAATCATGTTTGCTTGATCGGTTTGTTGGAAATTAAAAATGTCTCACAAAAGACGTATTCCGAGAAAATTTATGACAAGTCCGGTGAATCAACAACTTACAGTTAAGTTGTATTAACAAATATTGATGCAACTGTTTGTCAATTCACATCAAGGAAAAAGTACAAGTTAAAATAACAATAAACATTTATTAACAGTAAAAAATTCCAAGAAATCAATACAAAGATTGAAAAGATATTGCAGATAAAAGATATTTTGGGCTTGTATTACGATAAAAATTATGTTTGCTTTTCACAAATATTACACTGATAACTGTTTTATATTTTCGATAGTATGGTTACTTGAATATTAAGTTGTGCCGCTAGTTTTTTCATATTATTGTAACTTTAGAGCGAGCAGACCTGAAGATAAACTATTACACAACTGTTAAGTTAACTTTCATTCCTATGATCTTATATGGTGGTGCACACTACTCGATGTTCAGTTGTGCAACTAAACAGTTGAGGCTCCAAAACAATCGACAATCACACAATAGTTGTGCGCTCGCTCTTCGATGATCAATGAATCTTTAGTTGTATTTTTTTATATCATAAGTTGGCAAACGAGCAAGCGGCCACCTGAATCCGCGAAAATGGCGAAGCGACCGTTGCCCATAGACATTGCAGATGCGTTGCCTAGCCTTATACGACGGAGGAGACGCACATAAAGAGGATATTTCCCCTTCCAATGAATGTCCTCCACCGTCAAATCCACTTCCCCTTCCCATCCTCTCCTTTAAGAAAAGGGTGGTAAAGAAAAAGAGACATAAATTAGGCCTCCGGCACCACACTCATCAGACGAAACACGGAATTGCTTCCATTTCACGCCTGTCTTCTGGTTGTCGTGGTATTACACCAGGCGTGCAAAGTATTTTAAGATTGATATATAAGTCGACCTCGGTACATTACGCTTAGCATGACGAGATTGTTAGGTTTCTTGCTATCCACTTACGTTGTATTCAGTAACAGTATTGAGTCAATTAATATGTAAATAATTGTTTGTATCATTATACGATGCCCCATACTTATCATATCAAAATATTCCAATTCAAGCAAAACCATTTGTAAATCTCATGTCGCACCTATCAAATATTCATTGAAAAATATAACAGAATTCAGAATTTCCTTCTATTGGAAATCTATTGAAATTTTCTATTTAAAAAAATACTAAATAACCATCTCAAACTTCAATTAATTAGTCTTACGAATTGAAAAAAAAATATGACTAATTAACGAATCAAAGTAAACGAGTCTAAGTAGAAATGAAAAGAAATCTTTGAATCAAGATATTTTCATTATAAGAAGTAGGTAAAGAAAAATGTCACAAACTTCGCTTTGAAAAACAGGCTTCGGTAGTTTTTAACTAAAATATTAACTTGGAATGTCCGGAAAATAAGTAAATTCAAGTATTTATAATTAAAAAGTAGATTTCCAAGAAATTTTTAAATAGAACTATCATGTAACAAGGTTAAATAATCTGAAGATATTTGTATTTCGCAAATATCTTTTACAATATTTTATCATTTTACTCCCCGGTAGGCAGTGTTTCAACTCTTCCCATTCCCCATAATTAATGTAGTCATAAAAACAATAGATTTCTCATGGAATAGCCCATTTCGTGAACGGGCAAGGGCATTAGCACTAATGGGCTTATGACGTCACATCTTACCTTCCCTGTATATTTTTTCTATGGAGAATAAAGTCAAAAAGTTACTAGGAACTTGCAGGAAGAATAAAACAAAATATCAAGTGGTTGAAAAATTAAGAAGTAAAAGTCGAGCATGGGCATGTAATGAGAAGTGATGAATCGCATGTTACAAGAAGGACGTTAGTTATGAGAGTGGAAGGGTACACCGGTAGAGGTAGACTTACAAAGAGATGGATGGATTACGTGAAAGTTGACATGATCAAGAAGGATGTGGTGCCTGATATGACGGGTGATAGAGTTATTTGGAGGATGAAACCCCGGCGCGCCGACCCTACGTGAGTAGAATAAGGTAAGGGAGATGATGATGATGATGAACTCCAGAGGCCTCTATAGAATTACCAATAAATCATTCAATTCTTTCTATTTAAATTAATTATTCCAGATATTGGTATTTTAATAAAACATTATGACGAGAGAAAAATGTACATGCGTATTGTAAATACATTTTTATGCTACATGAAGATTCATAAAACGTATATATGCAGCATGAGTATGACATTTTAAAATGGCATTATTGTCACAGATCCCTGGATCAACAGCTTCGGAGGCACCACAATAAATCTCCCAAGCGTCTGCTAGCTATAAAACATAGCTCAGTGAAAACAGCTGTACTAATATAAAAAAATTGAATAACCTTTTATTCAAGAGTAATTCAAAGACTAACAGAAAGTAGAAAAATATTTAATTTTTAAAATGCTTTTCAATCATTAAGATATATTTATTTTTTTATATAATATTTAACCGAGTGAAGTTGAGGCTTTTTGTAGTTATTTATAAAATGATCAACATAACCCGAGTTGTAAAAAAAGAAGTAAACTTTTATTCTCAATGTTAGCAGGTTAAAGTCAATACGGACAAAACATTTATTGTTTTGACCTCAGATAATAATGGTAACGTAAGGCCAACCGGTATTCAACATTAAGATAATGAATTCTGTTACAGAGTGAAAGAAGAATCTCTTAAATTATTATCTCTGAATATAAAGTTTAACTTACGAAGATGGCATAAAACGGAATAAAAAATTGACAATCTTAATTTTTAAGTCGCTTAGAAATAAGAAAAAAATCGTTAAAAACGTGATTTTTTAAAGTATTATAAACTTGTAGAAAAACCATGCCATGATGCATTTTAGGAAAAAGCAGACAACGGAACTATATTACTGCGGTATTTTAATTAATTTTTATAATATTTGTAGTGGTCAATGGTCATACTGTTGTCGTATACTCTGTGGACAACATACGCGGCGCGCGTCAACATTCATGGTGAGTTTTATTTCAAACGGCCCCCTAACCTACTTCAATAAAGCTTTACAATTATAATGTGGAACATTACGTTTCAAATCTCCAAAACTGTACTAAATCGCTCCAGATATTGTTAAAAATATGGGGATAAATGTGCACACAAATGCACACCCTATTTATGCACAATGTTCTTATTTGTTCAGATTTATAACGGAATATCTAATATTATCTTTATTTAGTATAAACATTTATTCCATTGACAGATCTTTTCATTCGTCAACTTAAATGTAGAACGTTATTTAAAATTAATAATTCATGACTGTTAAAGAATCAGTATTCTGTAGTATTCATTTTAATTCATTCTTCAATACAATTGTTAGAGCAAATAAATTCCCATATAGATTACTATTTCAAAAACATCGTAGTAAATTATTACTCTACTGCAGCGAAAAATAAACATTCTTTCATACGTCGCTACAATCCCGAACTAAAAATAGGTTGATGTTCTTAAACTTGTCAACTTCGTACTAACTTAACACGGCTTCCAAAACGTCAAAAAATTCAAGCTTATTTTAAGCTATTTATGATATTTGTAGCTTACAATTCATTGAAATCTCGCTATAACAAGTTCCTTTTAACCAATGAAAATGAAAAGGCTAGTGCTATTTATAGACAGCGTTTTAATATAATTCATTGGAATACTTTATAAATCTGCAAAAGTTGCAGAAATATTATCTTTTAAATTGTATTCATAAACGAAATAACGATAACATCCAATAGTCAACGCAATGATCGAAGCTATATCGCGGTTGATTTTTTAAAATTCATAACATCGCAGCAAAAACCATATGACCTCTATTAAAAACTCATTATAAAAGATTCGATCGCGAATATCAATGGCCTCGAACATTAGCATACAATACGATACAAACGCGTCTATCTGACACACTTTCATTGTTTATTTTAACGTACCAGTTAATGCGGACTATTGTAGGATTGCCTCGGATTATAATAAAGCCATTGAAATTGCGAATCAATGCAGCGAAATGGGCAAACTTTCACATACCAATAGTTAATACAATGCAAAAGTAATTAAAAATGTATCCTATCAATATTTACAAAACCTCCATATAGGTAAAAAGCAAGAGGAAGAAGATAATAGTTCTTGATCTATTAAATATTATCCTGAAAATATCATCTCAGTATAACAAGATTAACTACCTCACGCAATTATTAAGTGTGCATAAAGCCAGTCCTAAGTGTAGATTTAGTTCAAGAGAACTATTCTAAGAAACTGTTTAAATAACCATAGATGAAGTCACTTAGAAATCTTTCCTAAACGACTACAATAAAAAGAATTTAAAAAATGTGACGTATTTTCAACAAAAACATCAGCGCTTAAACATTTCAAAAGAGCTGATAAGGTTCCTTGATAGGAGTACAAAACCGACGTCACCTTCCTTCCCTGATATCTAACCTAAAAAAAGGTTTGTAAAGGTCCGGAACACGTAACAAATACGCCAGGTCTCCGTTTTCCGTTAATCTTTTCTAATAGAACCCCTTTTTATCTTCGACAAGGAGGTCACATAACTTTTTATTTAATATCTTTCCTCTACATTTATCGTAATGGATACTTGACGTAAATCCCATTGTATTGAAATAAAGCGAAATTTTCAAGCCAGATAAAAGAAAGTGAATCCTCCCAATGATTTTAGTGATGCATGACTGATTTTGTTTGCCTAGGATATTATTAGTGTCAATGTTTTGTTCCCCTTGTCTACTGACCGCTCTGAAATTCGATCTTCATTCTATGTCAAAATAATTTCCTTACATCAATGAACCAAAAAGGAGCAAAAGACTTTCGTAATAACTGCTCGTCTCGTGTCGTCTCGTGCATTTAAAAAATTGTGCCATAATAAAAATTACACGTAATTTCAAGCATTAAATTAATTTTGCTGCTAATTGATAAACGACAAAATAATGCAATAATCGTTTGTAAGGTCGATAAATTAATAAAAGGAAAAGTATGATTCAGCTTACCTTTTACCCCCTTGAGTTAGCTTGTATTTACGAGGTGAATAAAACAATTTGTAAAGTAAAAATTATGCCCGAAATAAAATAAGACAGAGGAACAATAAATAACTTTTTAACGTTTAAACTCTTAAGACGCCATGTTTGATTTGACATTCCTATTTCACTAATCGCAGATTTCAAGATTTGCAAAGTAACGTATGTTAAAAACGGTTAATAAAACGCTTCTAAAAGAAACAACGGCTGTTATAAATAGCGTGTTTGAATTATAACATCCGGCGTTAACGTGGTTATAGCATGTTGTGCAGATAGACGCTAATTCTGTTAAACGTAACGTAACACTATGCAATGCCTCAATGAACACACTATGACTAAAACAACGATCGCTTCATCGTGATATTGTGAAATGGAATTTAGTTAGAATTTTCGTCGTTGAAGTTTAAAAACTACCGATGTCAAATATAGCAACTTTTCAGGAGAAAGAGAAAACTGCTTATTTTGTAATAATACTGTATTTTTAGAAATTAATTCATTGTGTTTATTTAATTATATTTTATTTAATGTAGAATACATGTCTCTGATAGGCTGAAACGAAGCGTCTTCCGATTCTCTAACGAATGGCAGCAAAATGTCAAAATAGCCAAAAAGTAATTTACGTAGTCTCAGAATTTAAATAGTGACTTTTTTATAACTGTGTCCATTACCAAAAAACATGCTATTATCTGTTTTTTAAGATAATGAAAGAAATGACAGTACATTTTTGTACAAACGTTTCGACAGTAAAAACTTAACTGTAAATTTTAAAATGCGAATTCTTTTCATTTATTTGTTAAACGAAGATAAGAACAAATGATGGAAATAAAAAAAAAACTGTACATTTCAATTTGTTATAAGATAAAAAAAAATCTCGGCCTTCGTGTGAAACGATAATTTGAAGTAATACTAAACATTATAATTAATAGTTAAGTATAATTACCTGTCTCGATTATTAAGGAAAATATATTACAAAAGTACGAATGTCGGATTTGAAGGCTACGTATACAATTTCGTGTTTATTTGAATATCTACATCTATCTAGTCGTATTGTCTATCTATACTATTATAATAAAGCGTAAACACACACTTCTTTGTTGCCTAAGAAGTCAGCAATTGCAGCATATTTTTGAATAATTCCTTTTTTAATAAAAAGCCCTACACTTACGTCACGCTCTAGGCTATATACTTTCAGGCCATTAAACGTAGGGTGTAAATATTTTGGATAAAAACCCTAATGTGGGAAAAGACCATAAGTTGCTGCCAACATCAAGGAAGCAAGATTGTCAAGTTTTGTAATGCTATGTCATTTTGACATTTGCTATTGATAATTTGACAAATGTGAACAATAAAAATGATTTTTTATAACATAATGCGGATGAAGTCGCATGGGAACAGCTAGTATTCTAAAAATCTCCACCAAACCAGCTCTGGAAGAAACTCAAAACCTGTCTGCGCAGTGCTTAATCTAGGTATAACTTATCCGACAGGTTTTCTTGATACGTTCATTTTGATGACATTTTGACACACATTTGCTAAGTTAAAACGACAAGTGCGATCGCACGTGCTCGCGAAATAGATTTCTAACTACTTTCGAGAATAATCTCACCGCATATTGAAACTCTCGATGGACGATATAAATTACACAATTGAAAAAAATAACAAGCAATACATGCATGTTTAATCTTTGCTTTTCCGCTTATGCCAGCTACACACTAAGGCAGAGCAGTGAAATAATGCAGTACTGTTATTGTTAAGCTTTAAATACAATATCAAAATCTGCCTTCATGTAAGACTAGCTTTAGTGTTATGCACGACTCATGTCATGTTAAACAATAACTTTCTTAACAATGGCAATGCAGAGACAGCAATGTAAAAGATACGAGCTGAGATAAGTGTGTTCAAATCATCGCCGGCCCTACGGGAGTAGGATAAGGCAGGGGAGATGATGATAATTGTGTTCAAACTCTTGTATTATTGTATTAACAAATTCTTCAATACTCTTTAATGTTATCTCTTCTTATTGAAAATTATAAAATCTGTTATCTTTAAAGCATCTTTAGTAATACAACAAAAGTATTAAAACAAAACACAGCTTTTAACAAACAAAAACACGCCGCGATGGCGCCAACAGACATCGAAATATTAAGTATTGAAAGATACATTCACTTTTGTTTTACAAGTTTTAAAAGTAAAGTAAATACAAAAATACTATAGATTGAATTTTTGGATTCCGAATCACTATTTTGTACAATTTCAAATATATCATAGCTAAATATAGATTAACTTAGTACTATACTTATAGCTTCCAAATAACTTTAATACGACTCGATACAAGGTAAAACGAACAAGTGACCAAACATCGAATATCAGTCAAGGTGAGATGAAGTAATCAAATATTAATTAAATGCAGTAAGGAACAATGATATTCGGATATTTCAGATACCAAAG